>NC_059159.1:130461495-130766123 GCF_019923935.1 Bubalus bubalis
AGCAGTGAAGTCAGGATTGAAATTCAGGCACTAAGAGTACAGAGGTTTTCCTCCTAGCAAGTGTGCCATGCCACCTAAATAGTCATTGCATTTGCCATCATGTCATTAACTGCTGTGATGAGGGCCACTGCCTGCTACTCCCAAAGCTTAGGCAACAGGTGTGTACACAGCAGCACACAAGCAAGACAATATTTAATTTAAAAGATTCTATGAAATTCTTATGGAAAAAGAATTTCATCTGTTCCTGCTGTCCCAGGCCTCAGCTAACCATCAGACTATGATCACATCAGGTTGTAAGTCTTTGGTGGATCCACTGGGTGGCCCAATGCATGAGAAATGCTCATTTTTCCAGGATGGGGCCTGCTTGCTCCCATCCACCCTGAAATGAAGTTTGTCTTGCATTCAGTTAGCTGCTTCCTTCAGGCCCTTCCGTTGGGTGAGTTTTTCCCAGATCAGTCCCAGCAAAGCCACCAATGCTGGGGCCTCTCCACCTGTCCTTTCCTCTTGGAAGCTACAGATATCAGGAAGGCAGGGTTGAGCAGGAGGGGCAAGATAAGAGATTCCTCTGAGAGGCAGGTGATGGATTACACCCTAGCCAGATACCTCAGAGGGCTCATTCTAGGAAAGTCAACAAAAGCAAGGAGCAGCAGGCTCTCTCCTGCTAAGTCGCTTCAGTCGTGCCCAACTCTGTGCGACTCCATAGACGGCAGTCCACCAGGCTCCCCCGTCCCTGGGATTTTCCAGGCAAGAACACTGGAGTGGGTTGCCATTTCCTTCTCCAATGCATGAAAGTGAAAAGTGAAAGTGAAGTTGCTCAGTCGTTCCGATTCTTAGCGACCCCATGGACTGCAGCCCACCAAGCTCCTCCATCCATGGGATTTTCCAGGCAAGAGTACTGGAGTGGGGCGCCATTGCCTTCTCCTCATGTCTCTCCTGGGAACTTCAAATCAACTCTGAAGCAAGTAGGTGGGATCACCACTCTGCCCAAAGCCAAAGCCTCCATGGACACCATAGTCACATGCCTCCTAGTGTCTTCTATCATGTGGCCAATAGGCAGCTCCATAGGCGTGGTGGGGTTTTGGGGGTTTTATTAATGGTATATTATTTATTTATAAACAGAGGATAATTGCTTTACCATAGTTAATTTCTGCCATCCATCATGGGCAGGTTTTCTTATTCCCATTTTTAGAGGAAGAAACTAAGGCCAAGAGAAGCACTGGGTCTCTAGGCTGCATCTCCTGGCCCAGCTATGTGCTGCTACAGCCACACCACCAGCTGCCCTGATGGCCTTTGTCAACAGGCCTGGCCTTAAAGTCATAAAAATGTGCTGTAAAGACCCACTGGGCAGTGAATAGAGACTAACTTTCTCTAGGAACAGGGAGAACTCAGATAATGCCAGGAAGCGGGACTTTGGCAATTATGGTGGCCTCCATGGCTGGCTTCCAAACACCGTAGCAGGAGTCCAGTTGAGTTTAGAGCATCAGGAAAAGCATCTGTGAAAAACATGGGGAGAGAAAGCCAGACCTCATGGAATAACATTCAGAGAAGGCAGAGTGGGACATAATTAAGCCTAATTGTGTAAGCGTTGCCATGCTTTCTAGAGAGAGGGGTGCCAAGGTCTCATGTTCCCTTGCACTCCAGGCAGCCCAGAGATTTCCACCTGAAGGTCACCCTCATTAACACTGCCCAGAAGAGCCATCCGTCTCCACATCCAGCTGTTGCAATCATAGGACCTGTTCCCAGGCATATTAGACCCATGAATAAATCCGTGCATGTGTGTGTGTATGTGTGCACGCATGTGTGTCAGTGCATGAGGGCATCCAGGTGGGTGTCTGTGCCCGAGTGCGGGTGCCTCTGCGTCTGGACATGATCCATTTGCTTCTGGTAGTTTACGTGCTTACACAGTCAAAATTAACGGAATCAAGTTGAGATTCAGATGACATCATGCTGGTGACTCACATCTTGATAGATGGATAGATCAGCCCTCCTCCAGCCTGTATTCCTTTCAAGGTAACCTTGATTTGTCACACAGCCTCCAGGGAATGCCAAGAAGGGGGCTTTCTCATAGACATTTGGCTTGGCCATGTACAGTTAGCAATCATGGCCTGTGGGGAGAAGAGGAGGGCAAAGATCAAAGGTCAAGGCTAGTCTGCCCCAGGGGCCAAGGGGTGAACTAATTAGTGGAGTCATCCATTGCTGGGCCAGCCAACATCCTGCAGGGGAGGGGACTCCCAGGTGTGATCTCAATGTAGACTGCGTTGCTCTGGCTCCCTGGACATGACCTCTTTTCAGCAATATTTTTCTTGCGCAGCCTTTCCCCCTGGAAAGTGAACAGGTACTGAGGAGGAGCAAATGGTGAAAGCAACTGGAGAGCCTGGCAACAATAGAACAGGGGTGCAATTATGCAATCATTTCTGCTACTCGGATGTCTTGGAGGGAAATTTTCATTGGGAAAATGCAAAGAAGAGAGGATGAGTCACACTCTATTGAAACGCAACTTGCCCCTGAATGTGGTTCAGAGGTCAGACTGACATGGCTGCACAACCTCCAGTTCTCAAAGTCCAAGGGTAGCCACCAGAACCTTCTCTTCCTTCTCTCCCTGCCTAGCATTTTCCTTCCTTGTGCCAGCTCCTTCCTCTGCCTCGAGTTTGTAAAGGTATTCTGTCCTACAACTTTAACTGCAGACACAGAGCCAGATTTGGAGGGAGGGATTGTTGTTGCTGTTTTCATTTTGGGTTTTTTTTGGGGGGGGGATATAATTGCTTCATGGGGAAACAGTGAAAACAGTGTCAGACTTTATTTTGGGGGGCTCCAAAATCACTGCAGATGGTGACTGCAACCATGAAATCAAAAGACGCTTACTCCTTGGAAGAAAAGTTATGACCAACCAAGATAGCATATTGAAAAGCAGAGACATTACTTTGCCAACAAAGGTCCATCTAGTCAAGGCTTTCAAGATTGCTGGGAGAAATATCAATCACCTCAGATATGCAGATGACACCACCCTTATGGCAGAAAGTGAAGAGGAACTCAAAAGCCTCTTGATGAAAGTGAAAGTGGAGAGTGAAAAAGTTGGCTTAAAGCTCAACATTCAGAAAACAAAGATCATGGCATCCGGTCCTATCACTTCATGGGAAATAGATGGGGAAACAGTGGAAACAGTGTCAGACTTTATTTTTCTGGGCTCCAAAATCACTGCAGATGGTGACTGCAGCCATGAAATTAAAAGACGCTTACTCCTTGGAAGGAAAGTTATGACCAACCTAGATAGCATATTCAAAAGCAGAGACATTACTTTGCCAACAAAGGTCTGTCTAGTCAAGGCTATGGTTTTTCCTGTGGTCATGTATGGATGTGAGAGTTGGACTGTGAAGAAGGCTGAGTGCCAAAGAATTGATGCTTTTGAACTGTGGTGTTGGAGAAGACTCTTGAGAGTCCCTTGGACTGCAAGGAGATCCAACCAGTCCATTCTGAAGGAGATCAGCCCTGGGATTTCTTTGGAAGGAATGATGCTAAAGCTGAAACTCCAGTACTTTGGCCACCTCATGCGAAGAGTTAACTCATTGGAAAAGACTCTGATGCTGGGAGGGATTGGGGGCAAGAGGAGAAGGGGACGACAGAGGATGAGATGGCTGGATGGCATCACTGACTTGATGGACGTGAGTCTGAGTGAACTCCAGGAGTTGGTGATGGACAGGGAGGCCTGGCGTGCTGCGATTCATGGGGTCGCAAAGAGTCAGACACTACTGAGTGACTGAACTGAACTGAACTGATAACTGCTTAACAATATTGTGTTACTTTCTGCTGTACAACAGAAAGTATATATACGTATATACATGTATATATAAAGTATATATATATGTATACATATAATCCCCTCCCTCTTGAACCTCCCTCCTGGCACCCTGATCTCAACCCTCTACGTCATCACAGAGCGCTGAATGGAGCTTCCTGTTCTCTACAGCAGCTTCCCACTAGCTATCTATTTTACACATGGTAGTATATATTTGTCAATCCCAATCTCCCAATTAATCCCACTCCCTCCCCCCCACCATGTCCACACGTCAAAAAGACACATGCACCCCAATGTTCATTGCTGCACTATTTACAATAGCCAGGACATGGAAGCAACCTTAATGCCCATCAGCAGGTGAACGGATAAAGAAGACATGGTACATATGTACAATGGAATACTACTCAGCCATAAAAAGGAAGGGAACTGGGTCATTTGTAGAGAAGTGGAGGGATCCAGAGACTGTCATACATAGTGAAGTAAGTCAGAAAGAGAAAAACAAATATTGTATATTAATAAGAATATGTGAATTCTAAAGAATGGGACAGATGAATCTATTTGCAAGGAGGGGTTGTTAGATTCAACCTTGAATAGAGACAAGGTCAGATTTAACCAGGGGCTTCCCCAGTGGTTCAGCGGTAAAGAATCCACTTGCAATGCAGGAGACATGGTTTCGATCCCTGGGTCAGGAAGATCCCCTGCAGGAGGGCTTGGCAACCCACTCCAGTATTCTTGCCTGAAGAATCCCATGGACAGAGGAGCCTGGTGACCTTCAATTCATAAGGTCAAAAAGAGTCGGACATGACTGAAGCAACTGAGCACACACAGCACGCAGGTTTAAGCAAGCAATCTGGGTTGTTTCAAGAAAGCTGCTTGTTGGTTTGTTTTTCAGAATGATCTGGCTCTAGAAGCCCACGCTGTCTGAGTGAGCATGGGGCAAGCATCAGCCTTAGGGGCAGTCAAATTTGTCCTCAACAGTAGGTAGACAGGACATAAAAACTGTCTTCCAGAATTTGGAGATCTCTTATTGATCATCCTGTTCAGTCTTCTCTCCTGACAGGTAGGCACACAGAAAGATGAAATAGTCACATAGATACTGTGAGTGGTGGATGAAGGATGAGTGCCCTGGGCTCCCAAGATCACCAGCCAGGAGTGCTTCGTCTCATACCGCTCTAGATTCTTGAAGCTCTGCTCCCTCTGCTTGCTACTGCTGCTGCTAAGTCACTTCAGTCGTGTCCGACTCTGTGCGACCCCATAGATGGCAGCCCACCAGGCTCCCCCGTCCCTGGGATTCTCCAGGCAAGAACACTGGAATGGGTTGCCATTTCCTTCTCCAATGCATGAAAGTGAAAAGTGAAAGTGAAGACGCTCAGTCGCGTCCGACTCTTAGCGACCCCATGGACTGCAGCCTACCAGGCTCCTCCGTCCATGGGATTTTCCAGGCAAGAGTACTGGAGTGGGTTGCCATTGCCTTCTAGAGTTACACTATTACAATCATTGATTATATATCAAAATATACATTTGATCAACTCCTTCAAGTCTAGTCATCATTTCCATTGAAGGCTCAGTCATATACTTGGTAATACAAGAAATAATAACTCTGTGAAACAAGCAAAATACAGGTATGCTAATACTACAGCATTTGCAGAGTGTAAGATGCTCCCTCCAGCTAATCCAGAAAAATGTCAAACCCTGTTTTACTAACAAAGCAGGGAGCAGGTAAATTATGTGAAGATGAGCCCCAGGGGATATATATAAGGCAAGGGACGTGTCTATGTCATGCACAAGATCACTGGCCAAGGCAGGAAGTCTTGTGGATGCCTCTCCTTGGAGATCTGGCTCCATCACTCCACCCTACATCTGAGAATGGCTCTTACCACTCTGAAGCAAGACGGCAACCTCTGCTCTTCCTCTATGCTATGCTATGCTATGCTATGCTATGCTAAGTCACTTCAGTCGTGTCCGACTCTGTGTCACCCCAGAGATTGCAGCACACCAGGCTCCCCCGTCCCTGGGATTCTCCAGGCAAGAACACTGGAGTGGGTTGCCATTTCCTTCTCCAATGTATGAAAGTGAAAAGAGAAAGTGAAGTTGCTCAGTCATGTCTGACTCCCAGCAGCCCCATGGACTGCAGCCCACCAGACTCCTCCATCCATGGGATCTTCCAGGCAAGTGTACTGGAGTGGGTTGCCACTGCCTTCTCTGACTCTTCATCTAGTGAACAGAATCATCAACAAGGCATGTGTCCCCAGGCCCTCTCATTCTTCTTCCAACCATTTGGTCACCAGTCCACTTCTGCCTCAAATGTCGCATGAGTCTCCACCTCTCTGCTGCTCAGGATCTCTGATCCAAAATCACTCCCATCCCATTTTCCCTGAACCTCACCCCATTCTCTGCACCTGAGCCCATCTCATGTGTCAAAAATCCCATGTGTTTCTCAAGTCCTACATTCTCCCTGAAGTCTTCCTTAGTCCCTCCGCTAAAGCATGTATTTTCCCTTCTCCCCGTGTCTTTAACCCTTTGTATGCCCGTCATCATGGGATAAGTGGTTCAGTCCAGAATAGCATTCTTGAAGGGAAGCTCCTAATGTGACTTAGCCATTTATAGAGGCTCTAGAATGTTAAGTCTAATAGTTAGTAACATTCAATTGGATCACCTAGAACCACATACATACATTTCTTTCACTTAGGATTTTTTTAGTTTTTTATTTTGTATTGGAGTATATAGCAATGGCACCCCACTCCAGTGCTCTTGCCTGGAAAATCCCATGGGTGGAGGAGCCTGGTAGGCTGCAGTCCATGGGGTCGCTAAGAGTCGGACACGACTGAGCCACTTCGCTTTCACTTTTCACTTTCATGCATTGGAGAAGGAAATGGCAACCCAGTCCAGTGTTCTTGCCTGGAGAATCCCAGGGACGGGGGAGCCTGGTGGGCTGCCGTCTATGGGGTCGCACAGAGTTGGACACGACTAAATCAACTTAGCAGCAGCAGCAGCAGCATAGCCAATTAACAATGCTATGATAGTTTCAGGTGGACAGCAAAGGGACTCAGCCATAGATACTCATGTGTCTATTCTCCCCCAAATGCCCCTCCCACCTAGGCTGCCACACAACATTAAGCAGAGTTTGCTGTGCTATGCAGTAGTTCCTTGTTGGTTGTGTGTGTGTGTTAGTGACTCAGCCATGTTTGACTCTGCAATCCCATAGACTGTAGCCCACCAGGCTCCTCTGTCCAGGGGATTCTCCAGGCAAGAAAACTGGAGTGGGTTGCCATCCCCTCCTCCAGGGATCTTCCTGACCCAGGGATCGAACCCGAGTCTCCTGAATTGCAGGTGGAGTCCTTACCATCTGAGCCACCGGGGAAGCCTCTTGTTGGTAATCCAGTTTAAATATGGCAGTTTGTATGTGTCCATCCCAAACTCCGTAACTATCCCTTTCCCCTTTCCTTCCCCCAGCAATCATAAGTTTTAGAAACAACAAATGGATTGGTCAAAAATGAACTTATGCAAACTCTGAAGTCATACCATGCTCATGAACATAAGCTGCTCAGAAACAGAGATCCCCTCTTCTGCTCCTCATAGCATAGCATCACATGCTTCTATCTCTTTTAATCCACATGCAATTTCAGAAAAATTGACCAAGGACTTGTTATAGGGACTGCACTGGGGTAAGCAATAAAGGGGCTTAGAACTTGGTTTTAAGGTTCCCAAGTCTTTTCAGACAATAAATAAATTTATCTTCAAATGGGTTTCCCAGGTGGCACAGGGGTAACCAATCCACCTGGCCATTGCCGGAGGTGCAAGAGATGCGGATTCGATCCCTGGGTCAGGAACATCCCTGGAGGAGGAAACGGCAACCTACTCAATATTCATGGCTGGAGAATCCCATGGACAGAGGAGCCTGGTGAGCTACAGTCCATGGGGTCATAAAGAGTTGGACATGAGAGCACAGCAGCACATTACGGATGAAAGATGCTTCCATCCGCAGGGATATTTTCATTTTGGCAGAAATATCCTGGCACCTGTGACTCTCAACCCAAAAGAAAAGACACCCAGTGCTGGCTATTCAGCCTTTGGAGTAGGCCAGTCAATGACACATTTGAGACAAGAGCTGCTTTTTGGTTTCTTCAAGTTTTTTTAAGGTACCTCTTTACTCCCTTATACATCACTCTTCCCTGGATGTCAGCCACTCTGACCGCCAAGCACACACCCGTGAGAGAAGGCCCTGCTCCATGCAATGACTGCACCTAACATTCTTTATTCCTTTAATCCCTAAGACGGTAGTCAAGAATGAGCCTCAGGGGCTGGGCTCCCAAAAAAGCTCTCTCCAAGGGCAAGCAGGACATCCACCAGGTGCCTCACCCTCAACGCAGCCCCTGCCAACCGCTCAGTCCTCTGATTACAGGAAGAAATTGCTTCCTCCTGCTTCCTAACCAAAGCCTTCCTCTGACCCTAATAACAGGGCTGGTGAAATCAGCAATTCCATTTACACAGCCAGAACCACACACACTAAAATCAGCAGGTCAACCACAGAGCTGCATTTAGCAAAGGCAGGTAAGATTTAAGAAGAGAAATGACTTAGAATGGTGAGTGGGGAGGCATTCAGCCATGAACTTGACTTCATAATGTTGTCCAAAGCCAGCGCTGATGATCAGTTTTACGCTCCTTGATAATAATACCAACATTTAAGTTGCTTCTATCATCCCCCATAATGAAGTTGTTCCCTTCTAAATTTATCATTTACGAGCACTCTCACCCACAGCATCTCATTTAACCCTCACAGCAATCCTATAAGGTTGAGTGCTGTCATATTCCAGAGACAGTGCAACAGTGGAAAGAGCAGAGGCCTTAAAGGCAGAGCCTGAACTTCAGTCCTAGTCCTGTCTTTCCGCTGGGCAATCCTGCTCCTCAGGTAATAAAAAACTCCACTTGAATGCTTCCTGGAACTTCAGGACAATCAGGTGCTCGGCTCCTCTCGGCCTAGGAGAGTCTTAACACTTCTTGTTTAGTTGCTAAGTTGTGTCTGACTCTTTTGAGACCCCAAGGATTGTAGACTCCAGGCTCCTCTGTCCATGGGATTTCCCAGGCAAGAATAGGACTTGTGACAGTCCAAGTTCCTAGGACTGTGACAAGAAGAGGTACTGGAGCTTTGTTCTTTTAAACACCTGTCAGTAGGCCTGCCTTCTATTAAGGACGCCCAGGTAAGTATCCTTCTCTCTGCTGCTGCTGCTGCTAAGTCACTTCAGTTGTGTCCGACTCTGTGCGACCCCACAGACGGCAGCCCAACAGGCTCCCCCGTCCCTGGGATTCTCCAGGCAAGAACACTGGAGTGGGTTGCCATTCCCTTCTCCAATGCAGGAAAGTGAAAAGTGAAAGTGAAGTCACTCAGTCGTGTCTGACTCTTCGTGACCCCATGGACTGCTGCCTGCCAGGCTCCTCCATCCATGGGATTTTGCAGGCAAGAGTACTGGAGTGAGTTGCCATTGCCTTCTCCAGCTCTCTGCTGCTGCTGTTGCCGCTGCTAAGTCGCTTCAGTCGTGTCCGACTCTGTGCGACCCCATGGATTGCAGCCCACCAGGCTCCTCTGTCCATGGGATTTTCCAGGCAAGAATACTGGAGTGGGGTGCCATTGCCTTCCCTGTCTCTGCGGCTAATGACTGTTTATTGTCCACTGTGGGCGTGGTCACAACAGACCATTGGTCTGGCAAGCTCATTCAGGTCAGAAAGAATGGCTTTAGAGCAATCACTCTAAAACTAAAATCATCTTCACAGGAAAACATCCAGCAGCATCCGATTGTCCCAACAATTCTGTACCACAGTTCAAATTGTTAGCGGGGAATAGAATGTGTCAATAATGCATCTTGGCGGTTTTAACCAGGAAGTTACATTGCACAGAATTTAAAATTCTAGTGGGCAGTATTTCTCAAAGAGTGTTTCAAGGATTCTCCCCAAAGGAGATCTAAATGGGTTGATTTGTGCCCACCTTAAATGATAAATCGTAGTGTTAACCCTAAGCTTCCCTGGTGGCTCAGTGGTAAAGAATCTGCCTGCCAGTGCAAAAGATGTGGATTCAATCCCTGGGTCAGGAAGATCCCCTGAAAAAGGAAATGGCAACCCACTCTCAGTATTACTGGCTGGGAAATTCCATGGACAGAGGAGCCGGGCGGGCTACAATTCATGATATCTCAAAGCGTTGGACAAAATTGAGCGACTAAACAGAACAAGTGTTAATCCTGGTACCTACCTGTGAACATGACCTTATTAGGAAACAGGGTCTTTGTAGATGTAACCAAGTTAAGATGAGGTTACAGTGGATGGAGTAGGGTGGGCCCTAGTTCAATATCACTGGTATCCTTAGAAGAGGAGAGAGACACACAGGGAGGGCACTTGGTGTGATGGGGCTGCAAGCCAAGGGATAACAAGGGCTGCAGGCACCACCAGATGCTAAGAGGAAAGCATAGAACAGGCTCTCTCTAAAAGCCTTGAAGAGAGCATGGCCCTGCTGACACCTTCATTTTGGACCATGGGAGAACTGTGGGAGAACTGTAGGGGAACTGCTGTTTTAAGTCACTCAGTTTATGGTATTAAGTTGCAGCCATCCCAGGAAACAAATGCAAGGTCTATATAAGCTTTTAAAAATGAAGAGTTCACCAGTGCCTTTCAACCCAGGAAAATTTTTGTTAAATATCCCACCATAAACCAGTTAAATCATAGTCTCTGAGGGATGGGTATTTCTAAAGTATTTCTTTAGAGCACCCAGGAGATTCTGATGCACAAAACAAAATTGAAAATTTTTCCTTACCTAAAAATTTCCCAGCACTGCTTATATCCTGTGGATTACTTTACTAAGAGAAGATATTTAGGATGCAGAATTTCTCAAGGTTTTTGGACCACAGAAACTTTTTTTTAAACATCTTCTTCAATACATGTAGCAGATTGGAAAATACAACTATCTTTTATTGGGTTTTTTACAGTCTCAGTGGGTAACACCTGCTTTGAAACCTTCCCAGGCCAAAATTATTGCTGTGATGCTCTATATTACAGAACTTCTCCTTCTTTCACCTATGTGTTCGTGTTCTAGAATAGATCAGGTCTTCTTACAGAGGAAGTGTGAAAGTACTGGGTCCATTTATCCAGTCACATTTCTTGAGGAGACTCTTGTATTATTTTCATTTAATAATCCTTGAAACTGTCCTCTGTCTACTTGATTGCCAAAGCACACGGCACTGTCTTTAAATGCTAACACTGGCTAACTGTGCTCATTCTCATCAAGATATGATTTCAAATAGGCTGTGTTCAGTCTGTGTTAGACACAGTTGCAAAAGTATTTTGTGTGTGTGTGTGTGTGTGTGAACACGCCTACATTTGTTTATGCAAGATGTCCCAAAACTCACGCATTCCATTATCTCATTAAACAGGTGTTCTTTTTTAATTGAAGTAGAGTTGATTTACAATGCTATGTTAGTTTCAGGTGTACAACAAAGTGGTTCATATATATGTGTGTGTGTGTGTGTATGCGTGTGTGTTTGTGCTGTGCTCAGTCGCTTCAGTCATGTCTGTCTCTGCAACCTTATGGACTGTAGTCTGCCAGGCTCCTCTGTCCATGGGATACTCCAGGTAGGAATACTGGAGTGGGCTGCCATGCCCTCCTCCAAGGGATCTTCCCAACCCTGGAATCGAACCTCGATCTCCTCCACTGAAGGCGGATTCTTTACCTCTGAACCACCGGGACGTGTATATATATATATATATATATATATATATATATATATATGGTGGAGGCCAGGGAAGCCTGGTGTGCTGCAGTCCATGGGATGGCAGAGTCAGACACGACTTAGTGACTAAACAACAACAAACAACAAATATATAAAATATATGTGTATAAAGTCTTTTTCAGATTTTTTTCCATTATAGGTTATTACAAGATATTGAATATAATTTCCTGTGCTATGCAGTAGGACCTTGTTTTTTTTAATCTCTTTTATATATAGTAGTGTGTATCAGCTCATCCCAAACTTCTAATTTATCCCTCATCCCTCTTTCCCCTTTGATAACCATAAGTTTGTTTTCTATGTCTGTGGATCTATTTCTGTCTTGTAAACTTTTATGGCTCTCAAACCAGAAAAACTTGTACTACTGCTAAGCAATTTTTTTTAATCTTTGAACATTGTTAATCCTGAGATGATTTTCCTTTTCACGCTGGCTATGAGAATCTTAAACTCAACTTAGCATCTTATCTCTAGAAATCACTGATAACGTAAGACATGCATCTGTGTGTCCAAATACTATTTTGGATGACTTCAGCTATTCACCATTCAACTCATACAACAAGCATTCCTTTGCTATTTCTGGGAAGCATTGTTACAGCAGGAAAAAATAAAAAAGGAACAAAAAGTGCCGAGACTCAGCTTCTGAGCTTCAGAGGCAACTCCTGAGTCTCATAGAAGAGAGAACAGAGGAGAAGATACATTTTTAAGTCTCAACTAGCGTGTCCATATCAAATGCCACAGCCCTTAAGGGATCATGGCATAAAGTTTATGCTATAAATTATAAATTTGGAAGCTACTGATGAAGTGCCAGACTACCCTGTTCTGACCAGCTGATGCTTCCACCGGCTGGAGGATGGGAGTGCGTGGGGGGAGGAGAGGGGACAAGCTGCAGAATATACAGACTCCAACTCCATTCCACAGCTTCCCAGGTGGCACTAATGGTAAAGAACCTGCATTGCCAGTGCTGGGGACATAAGAGACACGGGTTGGATCCCTGGGTCAGGAAGACCCCTGGAGGAGGGTATGGCAACCCACTCCAGTACTCTTGCCTGGAGAATCCCATGGACAGAGGAGCCCAGCAGGCTACAATCCATAGGGTCACAAAGGAGTCAAACTGAAACTGAAATGACTTAGCATAGCATAACATAGTCTGTGCCCTCCCCCTCCCCCAGCCCAAAGCCAACAGGACAATAGATCCGGAAGAAGCAGAAAGCTGGGTGCAGCCTAGGAGGGGCTATTCAGGGGGGTCCCCCACCTCTCCTGCCTGCATACCAGGGCAACCCCACAGCAGAAAGGGCCTGGGAGAGTCCTCTGAGGCCTTGCTGTCTAGAGTGATGGAGGATCAGGTCCCGAGTACTCCTGTTCTCTTATTTCCTTTCTTTCTTTCTATTTTAATTGGCAGATAATTACTTTACAATATTGTGATGGTTTTTGCCATACATCAACATGAATTAGCCATAGGCATACATGTGTCCTTTCCCTTATGAACCCCCCTCCCACCTCCCTCCCCACCCCCTTCCTCCAGGTTGTCACTGAACACCAGCTTTGGGTGCCCTGCGTCATACATCAAACCCCCACTGGCTATCTATTTTACATATGGTAACACATATATTTCAATGCTACTCTCTCAATTCGTCCCATCCTCTCCTCCTCCCACTGAGTCCAAAAACTGTCCTCTACGTCTGTGTCTCCTTTGCTGCCCTGCACTAGAATCGTTGGTACCATCTACCTAGAGCCTATTGTACAGAGTAAAGTAAGTCAGGAAGAGAAAGACAAATATTGTATTTTAATGCAGATATATGAACTCTATTCTTAAACATAGTTGATGGAGGGCAGAAGCCCCAGAGAGGCACAGTGTCTCAGAAAACAGGTGCCTGAGCTAATTCTAGCAGACTGCTATCAGAAACCAGGTGGCAACACCTCCCGAAAAGCAAGGATGACCTTCTCAGGCCACAAAACAGGTATGCAAATATGGAAGGTTCTTAAATTTCCATAACTCATCTCACGTTCTAACCCAAGTCTCTGTACTGCTGAGTAGTGAAAATTTCGTTGTTGTTGAGCAGCCAAGTCATGTCCGACTCCATGCAACCCCATGGACTATAGCCCACCAGCCTCCCCTTCCATGGGATGTCCCAGGGAAGAATATGGAGTGGGTTGTCATTTCCTTCTCCAGGGGATCTTCCCAACCCAGGGATCAAACCAGTGTCTTCTGCATTGGCAGGTGGATTCTTTACTGCTGAGCCACCAGGGAAGCCCAGTGAAAATTTGCTTCTAGTCAATTCAGGGTCTTCCAACCCATGGGGTATATTTTCCCTCCACTGCTTGTTTCACTGAGGAGTCGATGTTCTGGGGTGCTGGGCACAGTGCCTTGGTCACCTCAGGCTGCTATAACAAAACATCACAGGCTGGAGGCCTGAAATAACAGACATTTCTTTCTCAGAGTTCCAGAGGCTGTGAAGGCCAAGAGGGAGGTGTTAGCACATTTAATTTCCAGCGAGGGCCCTCTTCCTGGCTTCTAGATAGAACCATCTTTCAGTGTCACCAAATGACCTCTCTGTGTGAACAGGAAGAGAGAGAGCTTTGATCTCTCCTCTTCTCATAAAGACATTACTCCCAGGAACTCCCTGGAGGCCCAGTGGCTTTCACAGCCATGGTTCAATCCCTAGTCAGGGAACTAAGATCCCACAAGCCACAGAGCTCAGCAAAAAATAACAAAAACCAAACAAACAAAACACTACTCCTGGGAAGCTGCTGGATAGCACAGGGAGCTCAGCTTGGTGTTCTGTGATAACCCAGATAGGTGGGATGAAGGGGTGGGAGGGAGGTCCAAAAGGGAGGGGGTATGTGTATGCAGATGGCTGATTCACTTCATTGTACAGCAGAAACTAACATTGTAAAGAAATTATACTCCAATAAAAAATAAAAGTAAATATCATATTAACAAAAAAATTATGGCATGGAAACAGCAATCCAGGAGAACAAAGGAACACAGGTAACTTAAGGAGGAAATGGAGTGATCCAAGGAAATAAATTTCAAGACAGTTTCTTAACCAGAAATAAGTGCTGAAACCAATGTGAGGGGTCTGGTCATACTCAGCATTACCACACTCACTGTTTTTCTAAATCGCCATTCACCCTCATTGGTGACAATCTGCAAAGAGATAGTGATCTGAAGAGTTTATCAAACATTTCTCTTAAATTTTTTACTTCTATTCAGTGAGTTATTGGGCCAGTCTCCATTTTTGAACCTAGGTCCCCAAGCAAAGTGGGAATGCAGAGGGAGACAGAAACTTGCGACTTTGTTGTAGAACTGATGTTCCCTGAACTGCAAACATTAATTTTTGTTGTCATCCAGGCATTTTTTAATTGGAATATAATTACTTTACAAAGATGTGGTACACATATATAATGGAATATTTGTTGTTGCTGCTGTTTAGTTGCTAAGTCATATCCGACTCTTTTGAGATCCCATGGACAGTAGCCCTCCAGGCTGCTCTGTCCATGGGATTCTCAGGCAAGAGTACTGGAGTGGGTTGTCATGCCCTCCTCCAGGGGATCTTCCCAACCCAGGGATCAAACCTGTATCTCCTGCACTGGCAGGTGGATTCTTTACCACTGAGTCACCAGGGAAGCCCATAATGGTGTACTATTCAGTCATAGTAGTACTATAAAAAAAAAAACTGGGTCATTTGTAGAGATGTGGATGGACCTAGAGTCTGTCATACAGGGCATAGTTAATTAGAAAGAGAAAAACAAATATCATATATTAATGAATATATGTGGAAACTAGAAAAATGATACAAATGAACTTATTTGTAGGGCAGGAATAGAAACACATGTAGAAAACAGACATGTGGAGGTGGAGGGGAAGGAAAGGTGGGATGAACTGGGAAGTTAGATTTGACATAAATACACTACCACAAATATCAAATACCTACATGTACTAGGTAATGAAACGCATTGATTATTGCAAGTGACGAGCCACCATGCACCCTCTAGCCTTTTAGCATCAGGGCTTACGGAGGAGTCAAACTCATCCAACAAGGAAAAAATGAGGGGAGGCTTATCCAGTGGGTGCCATGGAGAAATTAGCAACAAGTCAGAGGTTAGGCCAGCGCTAGAACCATACGTCTGCTCCCTTGATCTCTAAAGCGGGTGTCTACCTCTACACACAAACACACGAGAACTAAGTACAACCCCATATTTCTATGACAGTTTTCCAATGTAACCAGCCAACTCCAACTCATGAGACTGAGTTGAACAAAGACATATCCGAGCCAATTATGATTTCTAGGCACTGACATGGGTGTAGGAATGACAAAAACAAAATGTCCAGGGAAAGATTGGATGCAGCCAGGTGATCTGTGTGTTCTCCAGACCTACCACACTCCAAAAAGAGTCTCACCTTTTAGCTGCTCCTCACTGACCGGCCTCTGAAATTTTGAAGGCTTCCGAAGATGTCCCAGTTTCTTTTTAGACCTGCTGGAGATAAGTGTTTCTGATTTACCATCTCTGCAGTCGTAGCTGGACCCAGCGAGGCCTCTTTCCTGCTTCATCCTGGCCACCGTCGTGACTGGGAACCAGCTCTGAGGCTGGCACTAGGATGCTTGGGGTTTATTTCTCTGAAATAAATTAACCCCAAAAAATGACATATAAATAGAACATTGCGTGAGGCAGGTAATTGCAAGGCTCCCCCTGAAACACAATCATTTGCAAATCTCTATCAAATGAGAATAGAAAATTTCCCTGCAAGAGGAAGCAAAGACAGAGACATGACCTAACTCTGTGACTAGAATCTTGATTCCAGTAGCACAGGTCCCACTTCTGGCGAGCTTTTTCTAGGGACCTGAGAAGTAGAGTCTAGAAATTATTCTGCAAACTGGAAATTATCCTGGAAAGTAGCCCATCATCCTCTTTCCCCAAGAAAAAGCCCTAAAGCTCTGTCCCTGCTTATGAACACTGATAATGGTGATTATCACCATCATCATCATCAACCCACTGTTGTCATAGGTCTCCCACGTGGACCAAGTCTCTGAAATGGAAGAGGAGGTATCTCTATCAACCCAACAAAGCAGGACGTGTTTTGTACTCTCCGCCATTTACTGTCATGGGTCAAAACCTTGGGCTTCCCTGGTGGCTTAAGTGGTAAAGAATCTGCCTGCCAAAGCAAGAGATAGGAGATGCAGTTTCGATCCCTGTGTCAGGAAGACTCCCTAGAATAGGAAATGGAAACCCACTCCAGTATCCTTGCCTGGGAAATCCCATGGACAAAGGAGCCTGCCGGGTACAGTCCACAGGGTCGCAAAGAGTCAGACACGACTGAGCACGAAGTGGTCCCTTATTTGGAATTCAGACTCAAAAGACCGGAGACTGCCTCAATAACTCCCCAAATGCCTTGGAGTAGTCAGGCACTGAGAGAAGTTAACAAGTAGAAGTTTATCCAAATGTGATCATGATCATCCAGTTTTTTAAACTCAAAAAAAAAAAAAAAAATCATATGGATGAAGTCTGATTTTCACAGAGCGTCAGTGGTATGCAATTTGATTATTTATGCATATCTCTACTTTATACCTTTTCTAAAGTCATGTAAACCAGTTAATTTATCATACGTAACATATCACGTAACATATCACATAACATACGTGCCTGTGTGCTCAGTCACTCAGTCATGTCTCACTCTTTGTGATCCCATGGATTGGAGCCCACCAGGCTCCTCTGTCCATGGGACTCTTCAGGCAAGAATACTGGAGTGGGTTGCCATTCCCTACTTCTAGGGATCTTCCCAACCCAGGGATTGAACCAGAGTCCCCTGCAGGTCCTGCAGTGGCAGGTGGATTCTTTACCACTGAGCCACCTGGGAAGCCTGCAGTAACATGATGTGGGATTAAATAGAGCCTTTTGTAGCAATCTATGGTATTAAAAGACGCTTACTCCTTGGAAGAAAAGTTATGATCAACCTAGATAGCATATTCAAAACCAGAGACATTACTTTCCCAACAAAAGTCCATCTAGTCAAGGCTATGGTTTTTCCAGTAGTCATGTATGGATGTGAGAGTTGGACTGTGAAGACAGCTGAGTGCCAAAGAATTGATGCTTTTGAACCGTGGTGTTGGAGAAGACTCTTGAGAGTCCCTTGGACTGCAAGGAGATCCAAGCAGTCCATTCTAAAGGAGATCAGTCCTGGGTGTCCTTTGGAAGGAATGATGCTAAAGCTTAAACTCCGGTACTTTGGCCACCTCATGCAAAGAGTTGACTCAGTGGAAAAGACTCTGATGCTGGGAGGGATTAGGGGCAGGAGGAGAAGGGGACGACAGAGGATGAGATGGCTGGGTGGCATCACCAACTCGATGGACATGAGTCTGAGTGAACTCCAGGAGTTGGTGATGGCCAGGGAGGCCTGGCATGCTGCAATTCATGGGGTCGCAAAGAGTCGGACACGACTGAGTGACTGAACTGACCTGAACTGATGGTATTAATAAATCCTTACTTCTCCACTCTGGGCTAGCTCTGGAACTGAGTTCCTCAATGGTCAAGAGAATTATGAAACTGGAGACTTTCCCTGGAAAGGAAAGATGAAGAAGAGGAGGAGGAGAAGCCTGAGGAGAAGGAGAAGAAAAAAAAAGAAAAACTATTCCTAGTGAAAGGGATCCCTGTTAAATTCTCCAGAGACTGGTGCCTCAGAAGTAGGTGGGAAAAGAAGCCATGAAATCCAGTCTAAAGATAAATGCCTTGTGAAAAAGACCAAACCCACACTCAGACCTGGGGCTTTCCAGGTAGTACACTTGGTAAAGAACCTGCCTGCAATGCAGGAGACTGCAAGAGATGCAGTTCGATCCCTGGGTCGGGAAGATCCCCTGGAGTAGGAAAAGGCAACCAACTCCAGCATTCTTGCCTGAGAAAGCTCATGGACAGAGGAGCATGGGCTACAGTCTATGGGGCTGCAAAGAGTTGGACATGACATAGCAACTAAACAACAACATAGCTGCTTTACAGTTGTGTCCGTTTCTGCCATATGGCAAATTGATTCAGCTACGTGTTTATGTATATCCCTTCTTTCTTGGATTTCCTTCCCATTTAGGTCAACACAGAGCACTGAGTAGAGTTCTCTGAGCTACACAGTAGATTCTCATTAGTTCCCTATTTTATACACAGCAGTGTATATATGTCTGACTTCCCTCTACCACCATTCTAGATTTAATACCTATATGGAAGAGGAAACATTAGACAGGTGATACAGAGAGAGATAGACAGATAGGTAGAATGAACTTTGGTCTCATCACTGTAGAAAAATCAGCAAGAATAAGAGGTACTACTCACCTCCTCTTCTTCCTCTCAACAGACTATGTAAGGCTCTGAATCCTAGAAACTGTGCTTCTCTTGTCCACAAAATAAGGTTAAAAGACCTTTGTTTTCAAAATTCATGTGATCTTGGAGCCCAGAAAACCAAAAAAAGAGATGTCTGGAAAGAGGACTAGTACTAGGGCTTGGGATCGGGTCAGCAGAGAGAGAGTAACGTGACAAAGGCAGAGCTTAGAGAAGGTGTGAAAGACTCAAGACTAGAAGCACACAGGCTTATGGTTTCTGGGAGTAGCAAGCTCTATTTCCTGCTCACTTGCATGCACATAGGAGGGGTCAGGACCTCAGAGGGCAATGCCTCTGTCGGCTGCATCGAGGTGATTAGAACTAAGTATGGGTCTCAGCAAAGGCGGTGTGTGCCAGCTAGCAAACTTCAAGGGACTGTGTGGGCTTGAAAACTGGACAGTGTCATCTGAACTAAAGACCAGAGGGTGCCCAGCAAATAGTCTGCACTTTTTAAGATTTTATGACTCACAACTCAAAGCAGGCATAGAGCAGAGGGGAATGGAGCCCCAGTTGTGGCTAAGATTGAATTTTCCATTGGCTTGGCAGGATGTGGGCTCAGAATAAATTAAAGAGTTAGAGGGGAAGAAAACTTTCTTTATATCTCATGTTATACGTAGAGTAAAATTCATCTCCACTAAATAGAGTTGAGCTCTGCCCCACACACAACCAAACTGCACTCGGATTATACTTTTTGGTTAAGTCCCTGCGTGACAGCTGGCAGCACCCCAGTTGGTTCAGATCCTGGGCTGAGCTCCCAAACAGCCCTGAACAGCCCAGCCTGGCTGGTCCCAGACATTCCAAGGCAGATCTACCTTTAAAATGCGTGCATGTGTGCTCCGTGGTGGCCAACTCTTTGTGACCCCATGGACTGTAGCCCACCAGGCTCCTCTGTCTGTGGGATTTCCCAGGCAAGAATAATACTGGAGTGAGTTGCCATTTCCTTCTCCAGGGGATCTTTTCAACCTGGGGATCAAACCCAAGTCTCCTGCACTGCAGGCTTTACCACTGAGCCACTGGGGAAGCCTGAACCATCACTAGTTAGAAGTTAGTATTTCATGGGTTAATCCCTTACTATATTGTGGCTTTATAAGGTCAGAGTCTCAAAGCTTTGTCATGAATGCTATCCACCAAGCCCCTCAGCTCTGAGCCAGCACTGAATGCTCAAAAGCCACCATTCCTGCCTCAAAATTGCAAACTGTAGCCCTCGATCAGCTTTGTTTTGTCCCTGTTTTTGTCATCTGTAAGGACTGAATCTGATATGAGATTACAAAGTAATAAGACTGACTTTTAAACACATCACAGATCCTATGAATCCAGATGAGCACTGGCTTTCAGTGATTTCGCCATGGGAGGCTGGCCACACGTGTACTACAATGAGGCTGTCATTCCAGGCACCAGGACTGGAATTTCTCTGTGGAAATTGCCTGCAGGGACAATTAGACAATTACAGAGGAAAACAGAAAATCAGTCCCACCACTCGGTGGCACTAATGGCTCTCAAGTGTGGTTCATTGTTCCCGTGTCAAGCCTCCCAGCCCATGTCCTCTTCCAGGGCCTGTGTCTTAGACATCACTATGTAGCCCAGGCAGTGTACAGAACCCAGTATGCAGGAAGCACTTCATAAATGCTTGGTAAATAAACAGTGGGCTCCTTATTGGTCCGGGGATTTTTTTTTTCTTCCCCCTCTTTTTTTTCCACCTTCTCCACTGTTGTTCTTGTTGTTCAGTCGCTAAGGCATGTCTGACTCTTTGCAACCCCATGCACTATAGCCCACCAAGCTCCTCTGTCCACAGGCTTCTCCAGGCAAGAATACTGGAGTGGATTGCCACTTCCTTCTCCATGGGAATCTTCCAGACCCAGGGATTGAACATGTGCCTCCTGTTTTGGCAGGCAGATTCTTTACCACTGAGCCACCTGCGAAGCCTGTCTTCTCCATTAAATACTCATTATTTATCCATATCCTCTTTTTCTGGCTGCAGAAGTCACAATAAAAAATACTCAAAGAGGGAACTAGAACTGACCACAGAGCATAGAGGGACTGAGGTTTCTATATCCATTAGGATAGGCTGGGCTAGACTATAACATGGCAACCAACAAACCCCAAATCTCAACGGTTTAAAATGGTGAAAGTTCATTGCTAGCTCATTGTAGTGGTATGAAGTGTGGAGGTAAAGGTGGGGGCTCTGCTTCATGTAGGCAGTCGTCAACCTAGGCCAACAGAAACCACCACGCTCTCAGCAGACACTTCAGGGCACATACAGTACAGGAGGGATGGCGAGGCTGGATTTGCCACACCAGAAATCACTTTGTGGCAAATAGATAGGGAAAAAGTGGAAGCAGTGACAGATTTTACTTTCTTGGGCTCCAAAATCACTGCTGACAGTGACTGCAGCTGTGAAATTAAAAGACACTTGCCCCTTGGAAGGGAAGCTATGATTAACCCAGAGAGTGTATTAAAAAGCAGAGCATCACTTTGCCAACAAAGATCTGTATAGTCAAAGCTATGGTTTTTCCAGTAGTCATATACGTATGGATGTGAGAGTTGCACCAAAAACAAGGCTGAGCACTGAAGAACTGATGCTTTCGAATTGTGATGCTGGAGAGACTCTTGAGAGTGCCTTGGACTGCAAGGTGATAAACCAGTCAATCCTAAAGGAAATCAATGCTGAATATTCATTGGACAGACTAATGCTGAAGCTGAAGCTCCAGTACTTTGGCCACCTAATAAGAAGACCCAACTGATTGGAAAAGACCCTGATGCTGGGAAAGATTGAAGACAGGAGAAGAGGGCAACAGAGGATGAAATGGTTGGATGGCATCACCAAATCAGTGGACGTAAGTTTGAGCAAACTCAGAGAGATAGTGAAGGACAGAGGAGCCTGGTGTGCTGCAGTCCATGGGATCGCAAAAAGTGGGACACAACTTAGCGACAGAACAGCAACAAGAACAGCCTGAAAATAACATAATTTCACCCACAGCCCATATGGCCCACTGGTCTCATGACCCCACTGTAAGGAGGAACAGGGAAATAACTGCCATTATCCTATGTGCCTGGAAGAGGAATACCAGCAAGATATGGGTAGGCATTTGAATTCTCTACCACAAACCAGGTCTGGACATCAGCAACAGCAGATCAATGAACTCATCAAGCATGGTATCTAGTTACATTCATGGCTGCTCAGTGGATCATGCCTCCCAGAAGCTATTCCTTTGCTTCATTCACTCTCCCAATGACTATGAACTTGGCCAAGTTACTTTCTTTGGCCAACGGGACATCAGCAAATATAATGCAAGCTAGGGATTTATAAGCAGTTGCACATTGAGGCCAGCTGTCTTGGAATGCTGCCACTACCCTGTAGAAAGTCCAGGATATCTTCTGTAGAAGCCACACAGAAAAGAAGAGAGGTCCCTCCCTTGATAGCCCCAGCCAACTGGAAGATGCACACGAGGCCATCTCCATCAGCCAGCTCCCAGATGAACTGACAACTGAGTGTAAGCATATGACTGAACCCAGCCAACACCATGTGGGATGGAGATAAACCATCCAAGATAAGCTTGCCCAAATCACTGAACCACAGAGGAGTGAGCAAATAAATGGTTCTTGTTTGAAACCACAAAAACATGGAGTGATTTATTGCATAGCATTAGGTAACTGCTAAAGCAATTTCTATCTAGAAGACGGGTACTTCCATAACAAAAATCTAAACCATGTGGTGTTGACTTTGGGACAAGCCAGTGGATAAGAGCAAGGAAAGCAGTGAGTAGACTGTTAACAGAGGCTGGAGAAATGGTAAACAATCTTCTGCTGCTGCTGCTGCTAAGTTGCTTCAGTCGTGTCCAACTCTGTGTGACCCCCATAGACAGCAGCCCACTAGGCTCCTCCGTCCCTGGGATTCTCCAGGCAAGAACACTGGAATGGGTTGCCATTTCCTTCTCCAATGCATGCAAGTGAAAAGTGAAAGTGAAGTTGCTCAGTCGTGCCCGACTCTTAGCGACCCCATGGACTGCAGCCTACCAGGCTCCTCCATCCATGGAATTTTCCAGGCAAGAGTACTGGAGTGGGGTGCCATTGCCTTCTCCGGAACAATCTTCTACTGTATGCTAAAAAGGTAGTGAGGAAATTGTCACTAGGAGCTGGGAAAAGGACAATCTATGTTACATGGTGGCAGAATTATTGGCCAAAATGCTGTCTACAGTAATTTAAATGATATAAAAGACCTGACTGAACTAATGGATTTAGGGAAGGAAATTTGTAGACACAATGCTGAAAGCATCAGTTGGGTTCTGCCTGTTGTGTATGATACTGCTGCTGTTTAGTCGCTAAGACTGTGTTCAACTCTTTGTGACCACATGGACTGCAGCCCGCCAGGCTCTTCTTTCCATGGGATTTCCCAGGCAAGAATACTGGAGTGGGTTGCCATTTCCTTCTCCAAGGGATCTTCCCAATCCAGGGATCGAATCTGTATCCCCTACATTGGCAGGCAGATTCTTTACCACTGAGCTACCTGGGGAGGCCCTATGTATGTTAAGATACCACCAAAGAGAGATAAGCCAAAGGAGACACTGTTCTGTATTCAGGCTTACTTTAGGAAAAGAGGAGAGAGTCCAGAATTTTCCAGTTTAGAAAAAATTAAACTGTTTTTCATCTCTAGTATCTCCAGCCAGGCAAAGATTCTCCAGTAAGAAATGGCCCCAGCAAAACAATCAAATCAGATCTATGCTTGTAAGCCCTCTGAAAGGAAGTGCCTAGGAGACCCTTTCAATGAGACAAAAGGACTTCTGAGAATCTTGAGGGTATTGGCCCACAGCGAATGACATGCTCAAAAAAATATATGGACAAAATTCTGAAGGGATAGGGTGAATCCCACTAAAATTCCTAGGAAATGCATACAATTTTTAGGATAATTTTATCAATAAAAGCACAAGGTTAGACTGAAAATGAAAGAGATAATTCACAATGAAAAGAGGCCACTGGACCTCCACTTTCTACAAGCAGGAATCAGACTGACAAGGCTACTTAGCTACAGACATGCATAATTTCCTATGGGTAAGAAAATGCATCTCAGAGGATGGAACTAAGAGCTCAGCGGGAAGACCTAAAAGCCACAGAGAACAGTTGGCTAGGTAACCTTCTCGGGAAGTAAAATCAGGTCCCAATCAAGAAACATTTTCTGACCCATATAGGGGAAGCCATAGAGGATGAGATAGTTGGATGGCATCACTGACTCAATGGACATGAACTTGGGCAAACTCCAGGAGATAATGAGGGACAGGGAGGCCTGGCATGCTTCAGTTCATGGGGTTGCAAAGAGTTAGACACGACTTAGCAACCAATAACATCAACAAGGGGAAGCCAGTGTGACCAGTTGGACTTCATAATTGCTGTAGCCTAATGACTGCTTTGTGGTTCCCATCCTCTCCATTTTAAATAGGAGTATCTATCAACAGGGTCTATCTAGTTGCTTTCTCATGACTGTGTTTTAGAGGTGTGAGAATAGAATACTTGTCTTTTAAGTTCAAGGTCGCTGTATCAAGAGAAGCTGAAGAAGAGGTCTTATCTATATGATAATCTGGAGCAGATCATCAGATAATGCACTTTCAGCTTGATATCATCATGAGATAAAACCTTGGGGGTTTTGGGAATGGCAAGTATATTTTGCACATGCCAGAGAGCGATTTGCTGAAGCCAGAGGATAGACTGTCACATACGGTTTTCTACAGACAACCTATTTCTTCCATCCATGCAATGTGAATCTGCAGCTCCTTCCGTTACAAGGTGAAGCCTATTTCTCCACCCCTTGAATCTCAGCTGGCTCCATGACTTGCTTTAGCCAATCAAATGTGGCAAAAGTGATATTGTGTGGGACTTCTGAGCCCCAACCCCAAAAGGTCTAACAGCTTCTGCCCTCATTCTCTTGCAAAGTGGCTGTCACCACACAGAAGAAAAGCTGATGTCATCCTGCCAAGAAGGGAGAAACCATGTAGCAGAGAACCAGACACCCCAACCAAAAGCCCTACCTGGGGACATGCGAATCAGACCAGACCAAGATGTGAATAAATCCATCGGGACATCCAGCCTCCATTGGGATGCAAGATGAATGCAACCACAAAATTAACCCCTAGCAAGACCAGTAGAAGAACCACCCAGCTAAGCCAAGCCCATATTTAGTTTCAAAGCCATGAGCAAATAAACAATTGTTGTTTTAAGTCAATATCTTTGACATGGTTTTTGTACAAATAGGGCTTCCCTGGTGGCAGGGTCTGTAAAGAATTCCCCTGCAATGCAGGAGACCTGGGTTCAATCCCTGGGTCGGGAAGATGCCCTGGAGAAGGGAATGGCAACCCACTCCATCATTGTTGAATGGAGAATCCCAAGGACAGAGGAGCCTGGATAGCTATAGTTCCTAGGGTCAAAAAGAGTTGGACGCAACTGAAGTGACACGCACATGTACATATAATGTGTTTAATTGCCCAGTTGTGTCTGACTCTTGGTGACCCCATGGATGGTAGGCTGCCAGGCTCCTCTGTCCATGGGATTCTCTAGCCAAGAATACTGGACTTGGTAGCCATTCCCTTCTCCAGGGGATCTTCCTGGCCCAGGGATCGAACCTGGGTCTCCTGCATTTCAGGCAGATTCTTTACCATCTGAGCCACCAGGGAAGCCCTATGTACAAATAAGACTAACGACTTAGTTAATGTGTCTTTGCTATATAAAAGCCAACCATTGGTAAATACTTCATAATACACAGTCTTTATTTGATTTCATCCCTGATTTGTATCATAGTTGTTGTTATTACTTCTGCTGGCTGCCCGTAGATAAAGAAACAGAAGTTCAGAGAAGTTAAGTAACTAATCAAGGCTGTGCAGCCTGCAAGTCAACCAGGACTCAAATTTTCCAGTTCTAAAAGCCAAGGGACTAGCTTCAGTAGTTCAAAGTCCTGGATCGAGAGAAAGTGCACCTGAGGAGACACACTTGAGGAGCCTTATCTGCTTCTGAAACTGATGCAGATCATGAGATAATGGATGTCATGTCTGATGCCATGTTGAGAAATAATTTTTTGTTATACCACTGGTGCCTCTTAGATGCTTCACATAATATTAACATAGTCTTGGAATTCAAACCACTAGAACTTGACGACTGTGAATCAACAGCTTATCTATGGGCAGCTGGACGAGCATGGAGATGTATGAAGTAGACAGATGTTAATGAGACCAAGCACATCCCTGCTTCCAGGCCTTTGCACTTGTTGTTTTCACTGCATGAGCCACTCCCCAAGGAGCCCATGGGGCTTGCACCTCTCCATTCTGTTAAGTTTCTGTTCTATGTTGCCTTGTCTGTAGGGTCTTCCCTAGCTATCCCAACTGGAAAGTGAAAGTGAAAGCCTCTCAGGCTTGTCTGGCGCTTTGCGACCCCATGGACTATACATTCCATGGAATTCTCCAGGCCAGAATACTGGAGTGGGTAACCATTCCCTTCTCAGGGGATCTTCACAACCCAGCTATTGAACACAGGTCTCCCACATTGCAGGCGGATTCTTTAACAGCTGAGCCATCAGGGAAGACCTAAAATACTGGCATAGGTAGCCTATCCCGACACAAGATTCAAACCGAGGTCTCCTGCACTGCAGGCAGATTCTTTACCAACTAAGCTACCAGGGAAGCCCATGGCTGCCACAGCTGGACACGTGCACAATCTATTCCTCTTTCTAGTTTGCTTTGCTCCATAGCACTTACCACCCTTTGATATGCCGTTTGTTTTACTGGTTTGCTTGTTTATTTATTTACTGTCTGCCTCTCCCCATGAGGATGTAAGCTCCACGAAGTCAGGGATTTTCATTTTATTTTAATAGTGCATCCCCAGGGCATAGAAGCGTTCCTAGAATGTAGTAGGTGTTCTGTAAATGCCTGTTGAGTGAATGTTGTTGTTGTTGTTTTAGTCACTCAGTTGTGTCCAACTCTTTGCGACCCCATGGACTGTAGCCCACTTGGTTGCTCTGTCCATGGGATTTTCCAGGCAAGAATACTGGAATGGGTTGACATTTCCTCCTCTAGGGGATCTTCCCAACCCAGGGATTGAACTCCCTGGCTCTCTGTGAATTCTGTTTTCTGCACCTCTTGTGAAATCAACATTCCCTCGGCCTCTGAAAGAAACTGCTGGCCCTCTTGGAATCCTAAGAAATGGGGCTATTCAGTCCCAATGCCCCCAGTATCCTGAGCCTTGGACCCCAGAATTTCAAGGCATTCATTCTTCCCTGTCTTCCTTTCCCCCTTTTCCATGAGCCTTCCATGGAGTCCCATAGCCACTGCTTCAGCTCTTCTCTAACAAGAGCTCACGGATGCACATAGAAAGATATACAAAACGAGGTGATAGGGATTACCTGGTGGTGCAGTGGTTAGAACTTTATCTTCTAATGTAGGAGATGCAGGTTCAATCCCTGCTCAAGGAGCTAAGATCCCACATGCCTCAAGGCCAAAAAAAAAAAAAAAAAAACAAACACAAAGCATAAAACAGAAGCAGTACTGCAAAAAATTCAATAAAAATTTTTTAAATGGTCCACATTAAAAAAAAAAAATGAGATGATGAAAGGGGAAATGTCAGAGGCTTCCTAACAGATTCCAAGCAATGGAGGTGGAGAAATGAACCTTCCTAGTGTTTTCTTCCCATAGTACAGGCAGAGATCCTTGGAAAAATCCTTGGATAGACGACGCCATAACTGCTTGTTTCTACCCCAGTACCTTTGCTAATGCTGCAGACACCTGCACACACACACACACACACACACGCACACACACACACATACATCCTTATCTAAAATACCAAACTCTAACCCCAGATCAACCCCATAGTTCAGAACACATTTATTCCTTGCTATTTATTCTCCCCACACTAACATTGCTTTTTCTCCTTTGGAATGCTACAGCAACATTTATGGTCCACAGCAATTTATATCCATCAAGGTCCCAGCAGCAAACAGATGTCACAGTCAGCTGGGATGTCTAAAGAGATGTTTTATAGAAGATCTATTTACAGAGGTGTGAGCAAGGGTTAAAAAACTGTGATATTTTGAGTCCTCTGGGAAGAAGACACAAAGACAAGAGTAAATTTGCAAAGAATTTTTTAGGGAAAATATTTACAAGGAAAAAAAAATGGGTAAGGGTCCAGATAGAGCTGGAAGAACAGTCAGACTATAAGGTGAGTCTGACCCTAAAGGAAGGCCAGAGGAAGAGAAGGTTAAGTAGAAGCATCCTAAAGGGTGATACAGTCTGAGGAAAGCTCAGGATTCCTCCAGCCAATGACAGATATCAGAAGACTCTGTTTCCCTTAAGAAAGGACAGGTGTGACCTGCCACATCTGTCATTGGCTGGGAGCAGCCCTTGGGAAGTGGAGCCTCATGCTAATGTGATGATGGACTTAACATCCAGCTCACTTAGTCACTTGTGTTCCCTGTACTCAGCAGTCCGCAAGGCACATTCTTGTGGTCACCACAGTCTATCCCTCCCACCAAGCAAATCTTCTTCTCTACAAGATTTGGGCAGCAACTCCAACATGGTTCCAGGTCTTATTTTGTTTTGTTTTGTTTTATTAGGGGGAATTAGAAGAGGGAGATTAGTGGGATGAACTATTGCCCCCATCTTTGCAATTGACTATGGGGCCAGAACAAATACCAACCTCTCCCTTCTCCACTACACCTTCTCAATTTTCCTCAACCTTAGCTATGGCTCACCAAAACTTTGGCAGGTTTTGGTGGCTTCCCGGGTGGTGTGACCCAAACCTTCATTCCTCAGGATTGTGGACCCATAATGATCACTCATCTCAGGCCAGGGTGCTGGCCTGCATGCACTCACCTTTGCAACGTGGCTAAGGAGCACAAGGACAGACCAAGTGGCTCACCAGGTATGTCAGCCTGCTCAGGCTGCTTTTAACAAGAAATCACAGACTGGGAGAGGGAGGGCTTAAACAGCAGAAATTGTTATTCTCTCACAGATCTGAAGAATAGAAGTCCAATATCAAGGTGTCATCAGGGTTGGTGTCTGATGAAGGGGTCTCCCTTTGGTTGTAGACAACCACCTTCTTGCTATTTACTCCCATGACTTTTCCTTGGTGCCTGCACATACGGAGAGAGCTCTCTGGTTGTCTCTTCTTGTAAGGACACTAATCCTAACAGATTAGGGTCCCATCCTTAGGAACTAATTTAACCTCAATCACTTCTTTTTTTTTTTTTTTTTTTTTAGCTGCACTGGGCCTTCCTTGCTGTGCAGGCTTTTCTCTAATTGAAGAGGGCGGAGGCTACACTCTAGTTGTAGTGCATGGGCTTCTCATTGTAGTGGCCTCTCGTTGTGAAGCGTGGGTCTAGGACACTTGGGTTTCAGCAGCTGTAGCACTCAGGCTCAGCAGTTGTGGCTTCAGGTTCTAGAGCACAGGAGTAATAGTTATGGGGCCCATGCTTCGTTGCTCCAAAGCATGTGCGATCGTCCCCGATCAGGGATCAAACCTGTGTCTCCTGCAGTGGCAGGCACATTTTTTACCACTGAGACACCAGGGAAGCCCTCAATTACTTCTTTAGAGACCCCTACTTCCAGATACAGCCACATGAGAGGCTAGGGTTTTATCATATGAATTTTTAAGGGACACATTCAGCTTATAACATCTGGATACCATGTGTGTTTTTTTCCTGCTACTATTGTGTAAAAGCAGATCCATATCTTCCTGCTGATCAAGGTCACTTGCCCCTGTTACTGCAGTGACTCCTTCCCTTGCCTGCTGTCTCTGGGAACAATGAGTCTAACGTGCCCTGACAAGCACCTGCAAGTTGTATTCAGTGGTATACTTGCTGTGACCCGTGACAAGTGTGCACCTCTTCAGCAATCAGAACCTCCAACCCTGCAGAACCCAAAGTTGCAGGGACAGAGCATATATTAGTAACATCCCCCCATGGGTCATTGGTGTGATGGTAAATAAGGCCACTCCTGCTGCTACTCCTTGGTTCCTGGACACTTGCATTCTTACTGGAGACTGAAAAACACATGAGTCACTGATTTAATAAATACAACCTGCAACCCTGAATGATGGCATCTAATCCCTTCAGAATGTTTCCTCTAAGCTAGGACTTCCATTGTCTCAATAGGAGGCTACTTCCTTGTTTCATGAGAATGGCTGCCTCTGAGAATGTAGTATGTAATAAGACAAAAGTATCCCCTGGTCATGGCCCCAGTCTCACACTTTCTTCAATATGAAGTGGATCTTCTGATTAGATGCTGCACTGTGTGGGATTCCATAACTCTGGATCAGTCATCCTATAAACCCCTAGATAATAATGCTAGCTGAGGTTTGGCAGGCGGGAAAGGCAAACCCATACCCAGCGAAGATATTTATCCCTGTGAGAAGGAATCATTGCCCCTCTCAGGGTGGACGTGAGCCAGTGTAGTCTGGCCAGTTGGTTTCCTCCAGGAATAGAGCCAGGATGAATTGGTTTCTTCTGCTAACAATTTGGGTATTCAAAGGAGCAGCAGCTAGATCAGTCTTGGAAAGTGGAAGTCCATGCTATTGGGTCCACACATACCTTCCTCTCTGATACTTCAGCCTCTCCACTCAGGAGCCCTTCATGCCAGCCTGGGGCGGCTAATGATGAAGTCTGGCTAAGGTTCACAGAACAAGTCATTCAGACTACTTGGTTGTACAGTTGATGGTGGATGCTTACTGGTGAACATTAATACAAACCAACTTAGTGGTGAATGTGATATAAAAGTCTTCACACATCACGTCCACTCCTACATGTCCACCACACACCAGCGCTCCAGACCTCACTGCCTGTGTTCCTCTATTCCTTTCCTTTTCTGACCCAAGACCAGGCCATTGGCCATCCACTTTGGGCCACTTTTCTTTTCCTACAAATACGATCAGGTACACTGCTTACGGTTCTACCCACTGGGAAGATTTTCCCTTTTCTACTGTCTTTTAGAAAGTGAAAGTGTTAGTTGCTCAGTTGTATCCAACTTTTTGCAACCCCGTGTACTGTAGCTCACCAGGCTGTTCTATCCATGGGATTTCCCAGGCAAGAATATGGAGTGGGTAGCCATGTCCTCCTCCAGGTGATCTTCCCTGACTCAGGAGTCAAACCGAGGTCTCCTGCATTGCAGGTGAATTCTTTACTAACTTTTAGGGCCACTTTTAATATGGGAGAAAAGTGGTTGCTGTCCATTTTGACATGCACCCATGTATTGAGTTAATCCAACTGTAAACCAAGCTGAGGCTTTTTCCTCTTCTTCCAGCTGGTCTTTTGTGATTCTCCTCTGTGGTAATAGACACAAGACAGAAAAGGGCATTGGTCCAACTGTGGTGGGCTACAAGCAGGTCTGGACTACCTAATCTTGCACATTAGTCATGCCCTCTAGTCCTAACCAGCCTCAACCTCAGATGTACTATTTCCACACCATGATGGATGCCTGCTGGACCTGTCTGACTTCATGACTTGGAGCTCTGACAGAACCCAGCTCATAATGGGCAGTTCCGGATGCATTGTCCCTTGATGACTATGGCCAAGTACTCTGTTTCCACCAGGATACAGTAACGTGCCAAGAGCTATTTCTCAAAGGGTGCATAATTCTCCACCACAGATGGCATGACTTTGCTCCAGAATCCCAGGGGCCTGCATTGTGATTCTCCTGCTAGAGTTTTACCATAAGCCAAGGTCACCCCCACCTATCCTTCCCTCCTCCAATCGACTCTCTGGTCCCTTTCATCTTATTTATTTATCTCAAGACTCTGTACATTGACTTACATAACATTCTGTTAGTTTCCTGGGGCTGCCATAGTCAAGTACCATAGACAAGCTGTCTTAACAGAAACTTATTGTCTCACAGTTACGGAGCTTAGAGGTCCCAGATCAAGGTGTGGGCAGGGTTGGTTCCTTCTGTAGGCTGTAAGGACAATCTATCCCATGCCTCTCCCCTAGTTTCTAGTGGTTTACTGGCAATCTTTGGCATTCATTACCTTGTAGAAAAATCACCCCATCTCTTTTATCATCACATGGCATTTCTCCTATGCATGTGTCTGTGTCCAAATATCTCCTTTCTATAGGGATGCCAGTCATATGGGATTAGAGGTCCACCCTAAACCATTATGGGGCTTCCCAGGTGACGCTACTGGTTAAGATTCCACCTACCACGGCAAAAGACACAAGAGACTCAGGTTCAATCCCTTGGGCAGGAAGATCCCCTAGAGGAGGAAATGGAAACCCACTCCAGTATTCTTGCCTGGGAAATTCCATGGACAGAGGAGTCTGGCAGGCTATAATCCACAGGATCACAAAAGAATCGGACGCAACTGAGCACGCACGCACTACTCCAGTATGATCTCATCTTAACTAGTGACATCTGCAACAGTCTTATTTCCAAATATGAATAACATTCAAAGGCATTAGGGCTTAGGACTTCAATATATGACTTGTGTGGGACACAGTTCAACCCGTAACAAATATCTTGATGTTCTCTCCTCACTGTAACACCTCTCTCTGGTGCTTCCTTCTTCCTGGGATGATAACTGCCTCCTACACCATTCAGACACCACAATTCTTTGAATGTGGACCACTCAGTGGGGATGCTAGTGAGCATGTGGCCCCAGGAGCAGCCCTCCCACTGATGCTCACATACTCACCACAGGCCCCGTCCTTGCCAGATCTTCTGGATCCCAGAACAACAGGGTGTCCCGAAGCCTGTCACCCTTCCTGACTTCAGGACATCCATTTCCCCACTGAAGCCCTCTCTCCAGACTCGACTGTGACACACCACATTTGACATTTTTCTCACCAGACAGAGCGTGAAAAGGCACTGTTGAAAGAAGCCGTGTCCTCCCCCGAAAGCATGGACTGGACAGAGCTGAGAAAGAGCCCAGATGACTTTCATCCCTCTCATCATGCCTTTAGCAACTCCCAATTCTACCCTGCCCCTAAATATTCTTACAAACAAGCAGTACAATGTAACAAGGAGAGCGCTGAGTTTGGAGGACAACTGAGATGCAGCCAGGCTTTGTCATGTAGTACCCAGATGGCCGTGAGTGAGTCACTTTACCTCCTGGTTCTCGTCTGTAAAGCAAACAGGCAAGTGAGGGACTGTTAGATGATCTCTAAGATGCCTTCAAACATGAATGACCTAGGGCTCAAGCCCAGCTGGTCATTAACTTTTCCAAAGAAGGAGAAATATATTTTCTTAGTCAGGGCAGTTTATTTGAAAATGTCCCTTTTCCTCAAGAACACTAATTATTAGAGAAATGCAAATCAAAACTACATTGAGATATCACCTCACACCAGTCAGAATGGCCATCATCAAGAAATCTACAAACAATAAACGTTTGAGAGGGTGTGGAGAAAAGGGAACCCTCCTACACTGTTGATGTGAATGTAAATTGGTACAGCCACTATGGAGAACAGTATGGAGGTTCCTTAAAAAGCCAAATACAGAACTAACGTATGACCCAGCAACCCCACTCCTTTGGCATATAGCTGGAGAAAGTCATAATTCAAAAAGATGTGTGCATCTCTATATTCATAGCAGCACTATTTACCAATACATGGAAGCAACCTAAATGTCCATCAACAGAGAAGTGGATAATGATGTGGTACACATATACAATGGAACATTACTCAACCATAAAAAAATAAATAAATAAATAAATAATGTCATTCATAACAACATGGATGGACTTAGAGATTGTCATATTGAGTGAAGTAAGTCAGACAGCAAAAGACAAATATCAGATGATATCACTTATACGTGGAATATTAAAATAATGGTAAAAATAAACTTATTTACAAAACAGAAATAGAATTACAGATATAGAAAACAAACTTATGGTTACCAGGGGTAAAAGGGGGCAGGGATAAACTGGGAAATTTGTATTGGCACATACATACTACCATATATAAAATAGATAACTAATAAAGACATACTGTAAAAACAGGGAACTCTACTCAACACTCTGTGATGACCTACATGGGAAAAGAATCTAAGAAAGAGTGGATAAATGTATAACTGATTCCTTTACTGTATATCTGAAACTAAGAATATTTTAGTTGCAATTTACAATATAGTAAATCAACTATACTACAATAAAATTTTTAGTTTGCATTAAAATTGATCATTAATATTATTTTTATTAAAAGAATCAATAATATTTTTGTTTTTTAAGTAATTTATTTTTAATTGAAAGATAGTTGCTTTACAATATTTTGTTGGTTTCTGCCATACAACATGAATCAGCCAAAACCATACAACATGAATCAGCCATAGCAATAAATTTTTAAAATCTTAATTAAAAAAAAATTAAGAACAGAAAATGTACCTTTTATCTGAAAGTAATAGTGAAACTGAGGACAGAAGACACTTTGGTTCATATTTAAAATTCAGGATTTTGGGTGTGTGTATTTCCTTAAACAGTTTTCCAGTTATCTGTCACTGCATAATAAAACATCTCATAACTTAGTGGCTCCAAACAATAACTGATGTAAATCCCTCAAAGTTCTGTGGTCTAGCCGGGCTCAGTTGTGTGGTTTGGGGTCTCTCAGGAAGTTGCAGGTAGCTGGGCTGACCCACTGATGCAGGCTGGCAGGTGAGGCTGGCTGCCAGCAGGCCACTCAGCTGGGGAACTAAGCAGAGCATCTACCTGAGGTCTCACCATGCACCTTAGTCGGGGGGTGGGGGAGGTGGGTGGGTTCCAAGAGGAAATATCCAAGGATGAGAGTTCCAGAAGGGGAAGCAGAAACCACAAGCCTCCTCTGACCTGGCCCTGGAAGTCCCAGAACACCACTTCGACCACATTCTGCTCACCAGAAACTAAAAAAAACCCACATTTGAGGGGAGAGGAACTGATTTCACCTTTTGATGAAGAAATGTCCAGACCACTTCACAGAAGAGCATGTCAGGAGAAAGAACCATCACATCCAACTTTGAAAAATGTAATTTACCACAGTATGGAAATCTATCATATATGCCTATATGATAGAATGCATAGACATGCATAAATAAAACACCAAGAACACTTATCTCAGGATCAAAGAGCTTTAAATTTTTTGAAAAGCACTTATGCAGTATTTCGTATATATATACCAGGTACTTTTTAAAGCACCTGAACACATATAAACTCCTTTAATCCTCACAAACTCATTCAAGCCACTCTATTACCACCATTTTACAGATTGAAAGACAGCAGCACAGAGAGGTTAAGAAAACTGCCTAAAATCATACAGCTAGTGAAGCACTAGAGCTGGAATTTGAACTCAGGCAGTCTAAATCTAATCTATATACTGCAATTATGGGGCATGTTTATTTTTTTATTAAGCTTTCTGATTTTTCTACAATTTTATTGTTCTTTTCCAATTTTTATCAATGAATGTGTATTATTTTACAAGTCAGAAAAATGGATACTCACTGATACTGAGAGAAGTTTAGGCGAATGGCTGTGCAAAGTCATCTGTGCATTGTTTGGTCATGAACAGGGTATCAGAGACTTAGCAGTTCAGTCTAGAGTGAAGGGGGAATGGGAAAGCAGAGGTAGCTTCTGAAGGAAACAATGAGGTGTAATTCCTGCCCTAGTGATATCCACCAGGGCTCTTGACCTTCCCCAATGAATAGAAATTGACTAGAGGCCACTTTTTACTTTCATGCACTGGAGAAGGAAATGGCAACCCGCTGCAGTGTTCTTGCCTGGAGAATCCCAGGGACGGTGGAGCCTGGTGGGCTGCCGTCTATGGGGTCGCACAGAGTTGGACACGACTGAAGCGACTTAGCAGCAGCAAGCAGCAGAGGCCTGGAAAGAAATCCAGGTGAGGCTTTAATGGGGGCCCCTGCTATAGCAGGGGCAAGTGAGAACAAAGGGTTCCCTTGCTTGCTTGATGGGGGGCAGTGAGGGGCTAAGCTTGTTACTTACATGGGGTGAGGATACAGTGTGTCCAAGGGTTGGGTGGGAGGGGTGGCTTAAGGTGTTTTACCCACCCTTTAGGTGGTGTTGTATTCTGTGACATTCTCAGAACCCTGGTTTTGCTTCCAAACCCTACTTTTGCTCTGGGTTCTTCAAAACTGGCAATTGGGTTTTTTTCATCTCCTTATCATCTGTCGGGACTTTGCTGATGGCTCAGTGTTAAAGAATCTGCCTGCCAATGCAGGAGACACAAGAGATGCGGGTTCGATCTCTGAGTGGGGAAGATGCCCTGGAGGAAGACATGGCAACCCACTCCATTATTCTTGCCTGGGAGATCCCATGGACAGAGGAGCCTGGCAGGCTACAGTCCATGGGGTCACACAAGAGTCAGACAGGACTGAGCTGGCTAAACAACAGCAACAATCTTTACAACAATCTTTTGTCCAGAGTTTGTCCCAACTGCAGTTATTTTTAGTCTCATGTAGTTTCTTTGTATTTTGTTGCTGGAGGAGAGGTTTGTCCGTGCATAGGCATTGCAGCACTGTAGCAAAGGCTCCCAGGTCCCAGCCTGTCTCAGAGACTCAGAGTGCCTGATACCTTCTGACTGATGTAGCTGGGCTCACTCCAGTAAAATCATGCTGGTGGCATTCCCAGCTTCAGATCTTCAAATAAAATCTTTTCAGATAAACAGCAAACACTTCCACTGTACAAATGTGTCCACTGTATTGCATGGAATACATTTAAACTAAACATGCATTTGAGTTTTATCTAAAACTCATATTTAACAGAGCATTGTGTGTCTTTATTTGCTGAATGTGGCAACTCTGCCTGCTGTGAATGTGGTGAGGGGCTCTGAGCCCACCAGGAAGCCTGCAAGAATGGGTGAGCCAACATGACCCAGAGGCAGGACTTCATGAAAAAACTCAGCTCCATGGTTTCCCTAATGGAAACTGAAGGGAAGCTCTGAAATTAGGAGCATACCCAATTGAGGCTGTTCTGTGCTTGTGCCTGACAATTTAAAAATAAGTCAGAGGAACAAAATAAGCAGGAAGAGTGGGAACCTTTTATTTGAACTGCCTTCTCTCCTTCTACTGTGTCCTTAGGCTACATTTCTTTGCTGTCACCCTAAAGTGTAAAACTTTGCTCCCCATGAGGAATGATGAAGAAAAGGAGGATGCCCTGGACTATGGGGAGGTGGACAATGAAAAGGGCTTAAGGTTTACTGAGATAAAGCGTGTTAGTCACTCAGTCCTGTCCAACTCTTTGCAATCCCATGGACTGTAGCCTGCCAGGCTCCTCTGTCTGTGGAATTCTCCAGGCGAGAATACTGGAGTGAATTGCCATTCCCTTCTCCAGAGGATCTTCCCAATCCAGGAATCGAACCCAAGTTTCCCGCATTGTAGGCAGATTCTTTACCTTCTGAGCCACTAGGGTAACTTCTAGTTAAATCTGGAGAGGACTTTTCTTCCTCTCTTATGGTTAAACCTGGGTGGATCACAGATTCTTAGTGACAGCACATATTTCTGTGGGCATGTCTTGCCTGAGGGGTCTTTGAAGAGTCCTCTTTCTTGAGGTTTTGGAGGGAATAATTTAACTCTGACATCAGTTGCAATCCTATTTTCTGGGCAGGGTGTGCTAGTACAAGGACATTGACTGCTGGATTTGCATCCCTGCACTCCATATTCTGACCATGACTTGGACATGTAATTTAACCTGTCTGGGCATCACATTCTCTCTTTTCAAAACACAACAGTCTCTCGGTTAGTCTTCCTCCCCTTTTCATTCTTCCCAGTCATTACTCCTTCCAGATTCTCCCTTCCCCAACAGAAAGGACGTTTTCCCAATCCCATTTGCCTGCTCTCCCACCACTCAATACTCTCTGAACCCTTTGTAGCTTCTCCAATCATGCCCTCCTCTCACTGCCACCTCTCCCTGTGTCCACCGGTCTTTGGCTGAGAACATTCCAACTCTTCCTGCCTAGGGACATTAGCTCATTGCTGGATGCAGGGAGTGGCAGGTACCTGCAATTAGGAATGCCAGGAGGGTCTTGCAATGCACCCAGTGCTGGATCAAGAGCAAAATCCAGAGAAAGAAAGGATGTATCTTGTGAACACTTTTTACATGACATGAGTGAGTGAGCAGGATGCTTACAGCCACCATTAGAGTGCAATGAAGCACTCTAAGTTGTTGCACTCTAAGTGCAAAGTTGATGTGTTTCAGCAGTTTATATCTGCAAAACCACTCTGCCTGAGGGAAGCCATAATCTTGCCCTACATGTGTGTGTGTGACTGCACATGCGTGTGTAAGTATACATGTTTCAGAAACTCCAAGTGTCTTCAGAATCTTCATTCAGACTAGCAATTCCACAGGATCCTGAGCTCCAAGTCGTATCACAGAGTTCCTTGATCATTGCCTTCCCAGAAGGCCACAGAATATCCAATCTTTTTCCCAGGACGCTGCTCCCAGAATTAGCCCTCTGGCCAAGCTCTGGGAGGGATGTGTTGCATCCCCAATGTTCAAAGCATTCTGGTAAGAGCTGTACCATCCTGCTGGTGGTTTAGTCACTAAGTCATGTCCAACTCTTGCAACCCCATAAACTGTAGCCTGCCAGGTTCCTCTGTCCATGGGATTTTCCAGGCAAAAATACTGGAGTGGGTTGCCATGTCCTTCTCCAGGGGATCTTCCCAAACAAGGGATCAAACCCGGGTCTCCTGCCCGGCAGGCAGACTCTTTACTGACTGAGCTATCCTGCTATTTTAAGTAGAAACGATCCCCCTTCCCACTACCACCCCATCATCATTTTGTAAAGAGGCCAGCCCCAGAGAACACTTTCATTATCTAATCATCTTAACTTGCATAATTATTTCCCTAAAAGGACAATTAGCAGATACACCTCTGGGATTTAAAATATATAGATAGCACAGCCTAATACAAAAAGTGTATCACAGAAGGGAGAAGAGACTGAAACACAGAAGGAAAGAAAAATGAAAAGACGAGGGAGAAGACGGGGGGGGGGGGGCGGAGTAAAAGGAGCATCGCAGGAGAAAGGGGAAATGAACAGAAAGGAGAAGGGCAGGGAGAGGACCAGGAAAAGGGAAGGAGAGAGAGGGAGGTACTGGCAGGAAACCTGGTAAAGCTGGTGAAAATGAGCATCAGCACCCCTCCATCCCAGCAGCCTGAATGCTTCTCCTTCTGACCGTATGCTTGCCAGAGAACTCATCAAAAGTCACTGCAGCCAGAATCCCCAACCCAGAGTACTTCTCTTGGTCCACTTCCAGCATGGCTGCCCAGGTTCTGCCCCATTGCCTAAACCCAGGGCCATCTCACTGTCTCATCCTCCAGGTTGACAATGTGTCTACTGACTGGCATGCTGCTTCCTAGGCACCACCCTTGGCTCCAGGGAGTAGAACTTCTAGAGGAGTGACTCCCACTCTGGTGCCCAGGCCACACTTCTGGATGAATGCTATATGACTCAGGCAGAGCCCTGTCCTGAGATACTCCTTGTCTGGCAGGGAGCATCAGACATCAGACCCCTCTTACCCGCTCTTCTGCCATTCCTGGACAGTATGAGTGTGCCATCAGGAACAGACTTGGAGAACTGGAGATTCTGTGACAGCATAAAGTTTCTCATCTCCTGCAGGTTTCACGCGGCAGGTATGATGAGGAACAAGCCCAGAGTCTGACAGGTGGGGCTGCAGAGTCCCAGCACCAAGTAGTTCCCAAACCCTCCAGACCTCAGATGTAAGCTAAGAGGTGGAAAAGAAGCAGGAATCCGAAATACAGAACAGGGAACTTTAAGCAAATGCTAATAAGACTGACAAACTTGATTCCGTCCCACCTCAATTCCCCTGCACCTTCCTGGCTCTTCAAGATGGGTTAGAAACAACACCATTGCTCTGGCCCCAAGTTCCTGTATATCCATTACACCTTGCCCATGCCTTTGTACCCAGTCCTTCTCTAAGTCAACCTTCTTTACATTATTCCCATCTGAGTGCGCCAGCTGTTTCCTCTCAGCCCAAATGATACAGTGTTAATAAGTGTTAAGAGGGGAAAGGAGTTCTGTGGCCAAATAAGGCTGGAAAAGTCTGGTTAAATGTAACCAGGGAGAGAACAAGATGGCGGAGGAGTGGGTGAACGTGCAGTACATCTCTCTCCATGGATACATCAGGAATACATACAGAAGTGCATGCAGAACACCAGCTGAGAGTGGACAGGAGTGCCTGACCAGTGGAAAAAAATATATAGACCCATGCAAAACTCAGTAGGATGAAGGAAGTAGGAGGAAAAACAGGAGTGTTAGTACGACCGGGCCTGCCCTCGGCAGGTGGGGGAGCTGAAGCAGGGGTCCGATCCCCACATCGGGGCAATTGTCTGAGTCAGCAGAGAAACATCTGAGGCTGAGAGTGAAACAGCTGAACTGCAGCAGCCTAAATGGAATGAGAATCAGACAGTCCTTGCTGCAGCCATACATACCCCGGACAGGGTGCAGGTCCCCTGGAAGGCGCAACGACTGGAAGCTGGAGCAATCCCAGGGCGAGGGCTGCTGTTGACTGTGGAGAGATGGATCGAGGGGATGTGAGGGAGAGACTGTGGTGGGAAATGCCTGTGGAGGAAAGCCAGGAAGCCATGGAAGCAAGGCGATACTGCTGAGTCACACGTAGGGTTGCAGCCATCACCACAGCCTCTCTCTCCCCGCACATCAGCATCGTCAGCTGAGCAGCAGAGAGACTGGCCCATCAAACGCCTGACGCACTGAACTACAGAGTAGGACTCCACCCAGGGGGGCCCTGAATGTGACTGACACCCTGAACAACAGAGAAGGACCCCAGGCAAGGGAGCCCACTAAGTGCCTGAATGGACAGAGCTACAGAGAAAGACTGGCCAAAGAGGCCTTCTGATCACCAGCTACAAGAGCCTTGAAAAAAGACTCTGATAGGGCCATAACTCCTGTGGCAGAGGCACTCCGTGTCCCTGCATACTTGGTGCCGCCAGGGTCCCCACAAGCCAAGCAGCTGTGCCACCTTCATGCTCAGCTCTCACTGGGCAGAGCTGCCATAGGCAAAAAAAAAGTCTTGCATCTATGTGCACAGGGTCACTTCAGTAGTGTCCCACTCTTTGCAACCCTGTATACTATGCCCTGCCAGGCTTCTCTGTCAGGGAAGGGGGTTCTCCAGGCAAGAATACTGGAGCATATTGGCCTACACTGGTTGCCATATCCTTCTAGAGCACTATATTTCCCACTGCCCTAGCCGCCAAGGTACTCCCTGCTGCCCTAGCCGCCAAGGTACTCTCCTGAGCACCTCCTGCTGCCAGAACCCTTGCAACCCAAGCAGCTGCACCACCTCCACACCTGGCCCTCACAGGGGCAATAGGAACATATATATCAATAATTACTTTAAATGTAAATGGATTAAATGCTCCAACAAGAAGACACAGACTGGCTGAATGGATACAAAAATAAGATCCATATATATGCTGTCTACAGGAAACCCACTTCGGACCTACAGATACATATAGACTGAAAGTGAGAGGATGGAAAAATATATTCCATTCAAATGGGCAGCAAAAGAAAGCTGGAGTAGCACTCCTCATATCAGACAAAATAAGCCTTTAAATAAAGATTACAAGAGATAAGGAAGGACACTACATAATGATCAAGGGAATCAATCCAAGAGGAAGACATAGCAATTGTAAATATCTATGCACCCAACATAGGAGCACCTCAATACATAAGACAAACACTAACAGACATAAAATCAGAAACTGACAGTAACACAATAATAGTAGGAGACTTTAACACCCCACTCACAGAGTCAGACATAACTGAAGTGACTTAGCAGCAGCAGCAGCACACCAACAGACAGACCATCAAAACAGAAAACTAATAAGGAAACACAAGTCTTAAATGATACATTAGATGAGATGGATCTCATTGATATCTTCAGGACATTCCATCCAAATGCAGAAGAATACACCTTCTTATCAAGTGCACATGGAACATTCTCCAGGATAGACCACATCTTGGGTTACAAATCAAACCTCAGTAAATTTAAGAAAATTGAAATCATTATCAAGCATCTTCCCCGACTACAATGCTATGAGACTAGATATCAATTATAAGAAAAAACTGTAAGAAACACAAACACATGGAGATGAAACATGTTTCTAAAAAACCAACAGGTTACTGAAGAAATCAAAAGGAAAATCAAAAAATTTCTAGAAACAAATAACAATGAAAACACAACAACTCAAAACCTATGGGATGCAGCAAAAGTCGTTCTAAGAGGGCAGTTTTTAGCAATACAATTCTACCTCAAGAAACAAGGAAAACATCAAATAGACAACCTAACTTTACACCTAAAATAACTGGAGGAAGAAGAACAACAACAACAACAAAAAAAATTAGTAGAAGGAAACAAATCATAAAGATCTGAGAAGAAATAAATGAAAAAGAAATGCAAGAAACAGTAGTAAAGATTAATAAAACTAAAAGCTGGTTCTTTGAGAAGATAAACAAAATTGACAAATCTTTAGCCAGACTCCTCAAGAAAAAAAGAGAGAAGAATCAAATCAACAAAATTAGAAATGAAAAAGGAGAGGTTACAACAGACAATGCAGAAATACAAAGGATTATAAGAGACTAGAATGCAAAACTACATGGCGATAAAATGGATAACCTGGAAGAAATGGACAGATTCTTATAAAAGTTCAATATTCCAAGGCTTAAACAGGAAGAAATAGAAATTATAAGCAATCCAATTACAAGCACTGAAATTGAAGCTGTGATCACAAATCTCCCAAAAAAACAAAAGCCCGAGACTGATGGCTTCACAGGAGAATTCTATCAAACATTTAGAGAAGAGCTAATGCCTATCCTTCTAAAATTCTTTCAAAAATTGCAGAGGAAGGAACACTTCCAAACTCATTCTATGAGGCCATCATCACCCTGTTACCAAAACCAGACAAAGACAACACAAGAAAAGAAAACTACAAGCCAATATCACTGATGAACATAAAGGCAAAAATCCTCAACAAAATTTAAGCAAAAAGAATTCAGCAATACATCAAAATGCTCAGACACCATGATCAACTTGGGTTTATTCCAGGGATACAAGGAGTCTTCAATATATGCAAATCAATCAATGTGATACACCGTATTAACAAATTGAAAGATAAAAACCGTATGATCATCTCAATAAGTGCAGAAAAAGACTTTGACAAAATTCAGCGCCCACTTATGATTAAAACTCTTTAAAAAATGGACATTGAAGGAACCTACCTCAACATAGTAAAGGCCATATATGATAAGCCTACAGCAATTATTCTCAATGGTGAAAAACTGAAAGCATTCCCCCTAAGATGAGGAACCAAGATAAGGGTGTCCACGTTCACCACCATTATTCAACATAATTCTGAAAGTCCTAGCTACAGCAATCAGAGAAGAAAAAGAAATAAAAGGAATCCAGATTGGAAAAGAAGAAGTAAAGCTCTTACTGTTTTTGGATGACCTGATATTGTACATAGAAAACCCTAAAGATAGTATCAGAAAATTACTAAGAGCTAATCAGTGAATTTAGCAAAGTTGCAGGATACAAAATCAATGTACAGAAATCACTTGCATTTCTATATACTAACAATGAAAAATCAGAAACAGAAATTAAGGAGTCAGTCCCATTCACCACTGCAACAAAAAGAATTAAATATCTAGGTATAAACTTACCTGAGGAGACAAAAGAACTGTACACAGAAAATTATGACACTGATGAAAGAAATCAAATATGACATAAACAGATGGAGTGATATTCCATGTTCCTGGGTAGGATGAATCAATATTGTGAAAATGACTATATTACCAAATACAAACTACAGATTCATTGTGATTCTTATCAATTACCAATGGAATTTTTCACAGAACTAGAACAAAAAATTTCACAATTCATATGGAAACACAAAAGACCCTGAATAGCCAAAGCAGTCTTGGGAAAGAAGAATGGAGCTGGAGGAGTCAAACTTCCTGACTTCAGATTATACTACAAAGCTACAGTCATCAAGAGAGTATGGTATGGTACTGGCCCAAAAACAGAATTATAGACCAACAGAAAAAGATAGAAAGCCCAGAAATAAACCCAAGTACCTATGGCTACCTTATTTTTTACAAAGGAGAATATACAATGGGGCAAAGACAACCTCTTCAATAAATGGTGCTTAGAAAACTGGACAGCTACATATAAAAGAATGAAATTAGAACACTTCCTAACACCATACACAAAGATGAACTCAAAATGGATTCAGTTCAGTTCAGTTCAGTTGCTCAGTCGTGTCCGACTCTTTGCGACCCCATGAATCGCAGCACGCCAGGCCTCCCTGTCCATCACCAACTCCCAGAGTTCACTCGAACTCACGTCCATCGAGTCAGTGATGCCATCCAGCCATCTCATCCTCTGTCATCCCCTCTTCCTCCTGCGCCCAATCCCTCCCAGCATCAGAGTCTTTTCCAATAAGTCAACTCTTCACATCAGGTGGCCAAAGTACTGGAGTTTCAGCTTTAGCATCATTCCTTCCAAAGAAATCCCAGGGCTGATCTCCTTCAGAATGGACTGGTTGGATCTCCTTGCAGTCCAAGGGACTCTCAAGAGTCTTCTCCAACACCACAGTTCAAAAGCATCAATTCTTCAGTGCTCAGCTTTCTTCACAGTCCAACTCTCACATCCATACATGACCACTGGAAAAACCATAGCCTTGACTAGATGGACCTTTGTTGGCAAAGTAATGTCTCTGCTTTTGAATATGCTATCTAGGTTGGTCATAACTTTTCTTCCAAGGAGTAAGCATCTTTTAATTTCATGGCTGCAGTCACCATCTGCAGTGATTTTGGAGCCCAAAAACTAAAGTCTGACACTGTTTCCACTGTTTATCCATTTATTTCCCATGAAGTGATGGGACCAGATGCCATGATCTTCGTTTTCTGAATGTTGAGCTTTAAGCCAACTTTTTCACTCTCCTCTTTCACTTTCATCAAAGGATGAAAGACCATTTAAAAAAACTATAAAACTCTTATAGGAAAACATAGGCAGAACACTCAGTGACATAAATCAAAGCAAGATCCTCTATGGCCCAGAGTAGAGTAATGGAAATAAAAACAGAAGTAACCAAGTGGGACCTGATTAAACTTAAAATCTTTTGCACAGCAGAGGAAACTATAAGCAAGGTGAAAAGACAACCCTTAGAATGGAAGAAAATAATAGCAAATGAAACAACTGACAAAAGATTAATTTCCAAAATATACAAGCAACTGGTGTAACTTAATGCCAGAAATGCAAACAACCCAATCAAAACTTAGAAAAAAGACCTAAACAGACATTTCTCCAAATAAGACATACTGATGGCTAACAAACATGAAAAGATGCTCAACATCGCTCATTATTAGAGAAATGAAAATCAAAACTACAATGAGATATCACCTCACACTGGTCAGAATGGCCATCAGTAAAAAGTCTACAGACAGTAAATGCTGGAGAGGGTGAGGAGAAAACAGAACCCTCTTGCACTGTTGGTGGGAATGTAAATTAATACAGCCACTATGGAAGATCGTATGGAGATTCCTTAAAAAAAACTAGGAATAAAACCACCATATGACCCAGCAATCCCGCTCCTAAGCATATACCCTGAGGAAACCAAAATTTAAAAAGACACATGTATCCCATTGTTCACTGCAGCACTATTTACAATAGCTAGAACATGGAAGCAACCCAGATGTCCATTGACAGATGAATGGATAAAGAAGTTGTGGTACATATACATGATGGAATATTACTCAGCCATAAAAAGGAACACATTTGAGCCAGTTCTAATGAGGTAGATGAACCTAGAACCTATTATACAGAGTGAAGTGAGTCAGAAAGAGAAAGATAAATATCATATTCTAACACACATATACTGAATCCAGAAAAATGGTACTGAAGAATTTATTTACAGGGCAGCAATGGAGAAACAGACATAGAGAATAGATTAATGGACATGGGGAGAGGGTGAGATGTATAGAAAGAGTAACATGGAAATTTATATTAACATATGTAAAATAGATAGCCAATAGGAATTTGCTGTATGGCTCAGGAAACTCAAAACAGGGGCCCTGTATCAATCTAGAGGGTTGGGATGGGGAGGGAGATGGGAGGGTGGTTCAAAAGGGACAGGATATATATATGGCTGATTCATGTTGAGGTTTGACAGAAGACAACAAAAGTCTGTAGAGTAATTATCCTTCAATAAAAAAATAAATTAAAAAGAAAAAAATTGTAACCAGGATTTCCAACTGCAAATGATAGCCATATAATGTACTAAGATATCAGTGTGCTTTTCACTCTCATTACTGTAGAAGACTCAAAAGGATTGGGGTGCCTCCTTGCCCCCATGAAGTTGGCTAACCTTATTCTGAGTCTGATTTCCAGTTCCTCACAGTGGGGTTAACAGAAGATTATATCTCAGAGCCAAAATCATGGACACTGATACTGAGAGAGTCAATTCCTAGGCAGGTTGATAAGAAGTCCAGGGGCCCCCAAGGAGACAGGGGTCTGGAATTCTCAAGGAGGAGGAAAGGACAAACTTTTTTTTTTCCTCTTCATTCCTTAGGATTATGTAACAATAATGTATGCTGCTTGAGGACAGTTTCTGGAAAAACCTTCTGGCTAATCCTGTTATCTTAAAATGTAAATTATGGCAGTGGGTCTAGTATGGCCTTTACAACCTTCAGACATTCTTTTGATTCACTGTAATAAGTAATTAAAAAGTATATAACTCCATTGCTAACACTAGTGAGTGTGCACTCTTCCTGCCCGCTTCTGATGTCTGTGTCAGAAGCTTTCTCTATCTCTTTTATACTTTAATAAAACTGTATTACACAAAAGCTCTGAGCAATCAAGCCTCGTTTCTGGCCCCAGATTGAATTCTTCTCTTCCAGAGTCCAAGAATCCCGGCATCTTTCATGGTTCAGCAACAACCTTTCAATAGCAAAAAGCTGGTTCCCAACTGAGATGTAACTTAAGAAGTGGAGACCAATAAAAGCGGAAGGGCAGGATTCTCAGGCCCACACTGAAGAAAATAAAAAACAAAGATGAAAAATAGGAAATAAAGTGAGAAGATAATCCAAGTTCAATAATTATCTAACAGATATTCCAGACAAAAGCAGGTAAAAACATAGAGAAGAAAATCATCAAACACGTGATACAGAAATGTTTCCCATGAACTGAAATATATGAGTCCCCTGATTGAAATGGTTCTCTGATTGCCCAACAAAGCAAACGAATAAAGATCTCACATCTAGGCTGATCATCATGAGATTTTAGAACATCACAAGTAAAGATCATGTCTGAAATGCTTCCAAAGAAGAAAACTGTCACATCTAGAGACATGAAATATGAATAACAACTGACTCCTCAATAACCACATGGGACACTAGAAGACAAAATTCTGAGGGAAATTTATTTTCAGCCCAGAATCAACTGAACTATGATTCAAGTATGAGGATAGAATAAAGATATTTTTAGACCTACAAGACACATTCAGGCATTTCAGGAAGCAATTAGTAGGTAGTAGAAGGTATAAGGAAGAAAGCCAAAAAGAGAAGGACGTGGATCCCAGGAAACAGGGCTCCAGACAAGAGAATGGGAAAGTAAATCCTAGGAAGACAGAGAAGGTGAGTCCCAAACAACAACTTTGTAACAGTCCCAGAGAGCAGCTGATCCAGATGGGGACAGACAGAGTGCTAGCTTCAAGGAAGAATGACTTTTTTTAAAAAATCATCAAGCTGTTGCAAAATCTGATGTGAGCACACAAGAAAGAAAACGTAATTATAGTATACTACTTGGTTCAGCAGTACACCGATTCATGTACTGTAACCATGTAAATACTGAATATTGGCTCAAACAAAATTTGTGATCTAACTACATTGTTAGGATGAAATGGTGCTTAGAGAACTGAAGTGTCATTCCCCACAATAAGAATGTGCACTCCTAACCTCCAAGAGAGGAGCAAAGTAGGCATTTCCCCTCAAAATGTGTCTAATTACAGAAAACTTTTGTAGTCAGGAATCCTGTGAGGCTGGTGTTCCGTGGAGTATCAGTGAAGGATTTTGTCCACCATCTCCGATTCCCCCAACTCAGGAGCTTGCTATGTGGTAAGGGGACCCAGAACCCTGGTGTCACAGTACTCGGGCATGGCACAACTTAACTCTACCTCTGAAACCTCAACACTGCTCTCTCAGACCACACTTCCCATCTGGCCAAAAATTCCATGATTTATATTGTCCACTTAACACTTGTTCAATTGTTAAAGTTCAGCTTGCTTGTATCTTTTTAAAGTGTATAATGGTACTGTAACGCTGCTATTGTAATCAGTGTCCATTGAATGTACTTTTAAAATGATGTGGCAGTTTATTTTTAAGATAGATTTATAAGTTTGTCATTACAAAATGCAGATGATTATATTCTTTGCAACTGGTAAACTAATGATGAAAACTTACATGTCAATTTAAAAATATATGAAGGAGTATTTTTTAAAGCAAGTTTCCTGCTCTCTGAATTCCATTATAACTGCTTTTCAACCTCAGTGATACCTGGCTCTTCAGAATTACATCTTCTCCCAGTATCTTCTCTTGTCTTTCCTATGCTAAACTTAGGTCAAGAGTTTCAGCTCTCCTTCCAGCAGGCTCCCGTTTTTTTCTCACACTCTCATCTTTCTGTCACACCTGCCCTACACATTCTTTTCACTGCAACTGTACCTGCACATCTGAGCGGTGCTAAAAAAATGATAAAACCATAGGGGTTGGACACCTGGTGATATTTTCCAGTCTCAAGTGGTCCAAAGCACACACAAGAGCCTTTTTATCTGTCTGTGTCAGCATCCTTTCCCATTCACAGTCTTCCTGATGTCCTTAAACCTGTAGCTTCTTCCGTCCTCTTTACCTTTCCTCCTACTTCATAGTGGAAGAGGTATCTGCCTTTAGGTTCACAGCCAATTCCTCCACCTGTGCCCTTGGTCCCATCTATTCCTACTTCAATCGATGGCACTCATTTATTTACATCCTGAGCTGCTCCCCTCCACTTGCCCCTTCACCTCAAGCCTTATAAATCTATGTCACTTGTAATTATTACCTTATCTTGCTCCCATTTTATTCTGAGCTTTGAAGGGAAAAAATCTGCCCTATGTCCCCACTTTCCTTTCTTGTATTCACTTTTTAATGTAAAATGCTGCACAGTTTTCTGGCTTCTTCATGCCAGGGAAGTTATTCTTACCAAGGACACCTCCCAACCGCCAAGTGAAATGGATGCTTCTTAGCTCTTGCGTGCCAAGTCTGACTCTTTGCGACCCCATGGGCTGTAGCCCACAAGGCTCCTCTGTCCATTGGATTCTCCAGGCAAGAATACTGGAGTGGGTTGCCATGCTTTTTTCCAGAGGGTCTTCCCAACCCAGGGATCGAGCCCAGGTCTCCTGTATCTCCTGAGTGGGCAGGAGAGTTCTTTACCACCAGCACCACCTGGAAAGCCTCTTAAATAACTCTATTCTTTGGTGTATTTGATAATCTTGACCAAGAATTCCTTTTTTTCTATGGCCACACCCTTCCCTGGTTTTTACTCCTTCCTCATTGACAACTCATTCACTCACCCAGAAAACATTTCTTGAGCACCTCTTCCATGCATGGCTGGACATAGGAGCTCATGATCTGGTGGACAAAGGCAGTTGGGAATGCCAGAGTGCTCAGAAAAGTGCTATAGGGACAGGGACAGAAGTTTAGGTGTCAGAGAAGGCAAAAAAGAAGGAACTGTCATTACACTTAAGAGGGAAGACTTCAGAGAGGAGCTGAAAGATGAGCATTTGCCAAAAAGACAGGAGAAAGAGTGACATCCTAGCAGGGGAGCTGAAGAAGCACAGGCTGGAGGCCTGCAGTGGCCGGGATGCTCCCCTGCCCTCCCTTCCCCACCCCTAGTTGTGTGGAGTGGTTGGGGCATGGGAATAGGGGCCGCACATCACTAGGCCCTCTTCCTCTGCTTGTTCCCTAAAGTCTACATCACCATGGTCGCCCCCTCATCTCTGTCTTCTTCCCATCTCAGAATCTCTCCTTGAGTGGTCTGAAGTCCACCCCCACCTATATGCACAAAATAAAACCTCTTCCTCCTCTTATATCCTGTTGTGGTTGATAGTGTACTCATTACCCAGGAGTCAAAGATGGAAATCTGGGGGTCATTCGTGACTCCCACCTGTCCTTCCCTCCATCAGAAATATCAGGGTCCCATCAATACCAACCCCACATCCTTCTGCCTTCTATTCCCCATGGCCACTGCCATGGCCAACCTCTCAGCTCCTCCAAAGAGCTATTCTGAAGCCTCCTAATTGGTCAGTCAGTTCAATTGCTCAGTCATGTCCGACTCTTTGTGACCCCATGAATCGCAGCACACCAGGCCTCCCTGTCCATCACCAACTCCCGGAGTTCCCTCAAACTCATGCCCATCGAGTCGGTGATGCTATCCAGCCATCTCATCCTCTGTCATCCCCTTCTCCTCCTGCCCTCAAGCCCTCCCAGCATTATAGTCTTTTTCAATGAGTCAGCTCTTCACATGAGGTGGCCAAAGTATTGGAGTTTCAGCTTTAGCATCAGTCCTTACAATGAACACCCAAGACTGATCTCCCTTAGAATGAATTGGTTGGATGTCCTTGCAGTCCAAGGGACTCTCAAGAGTCTTCTGCAACACCACAGTTTAAAAGCATCAATTCTTCGGTGCTCAGCTTTCTTCACAGTCCAACTCTCACATCCATACATGACCACTGAAAAAACCATAGCCTGACTAGACAGACCTTTGTTGGCAAAGTAATGTCTCTGCTTTTGAATATGCTGTCTAGGTTGGTCATAAGTTTCCTTCCAAGGAGTAAGCGTCTTTTAATTTCATGGCTGCAATCACCATCTGCAGTGATTTTGGAGCCCAGAAAAATAGTCCGACACTGTTTCCACTGTTTCCCCATCTATTTCCCATGAAGTGATGGGACTGGATGCCATGATCTTAGTTTTCTGAATGTTGAGCTTTAAGCCAACTTTTTCACTCCCCTCTTTCACTTTCATCAAGAGACTCTTTAGTTCCTCTACACTTTCTGCCATAAGGGTGGTGTCATCTGCATATCTGAGGTTATTGATAATTCTCCCGGCAATCTTGACTTCAGCTTGTGCTTCTTACAGCCCAGCGTTTCTCATGATGTACTCTGCATAGAAGTTAAATAAGCAGGGTGACAATATCCAGCCTTGAAATACTGCTTTTCCTATTTGGAACCAGTCTGTTGTTCCATGTCCAGTTCTAACTGTTGCTTCCTGACCTGCATATAGGTTTCTCAAGAGGCAGGTCAGGTGGTCTGGTATTCCCATCTCTTTCAGAATTTTCCGCAGTTTATTGTGATCCACACAGTCAAAGGCTTTGGCATAGTCAATAAAGCAGAAATAGATGTTTTTCTGGAACTCTCTTGCTTTTTCAATGATCCAGAGGATGTTGGCAATTTGATCTCTGGTTCCTCTGCCTTTTCTAAAACCAGCTTGAACATCTGGAAGTTCACAGTTCATGTATTGCTGAAGCCTGGCTTGGAAAATTTTGAGCATTACTTTACTAGCGTGTGAGATGAGTGCAATTGTGTGGTAGTTTGAGCATTCTTTGGCATTGCCTTTCTTTGGGATTGGTATGAAAACCAACTTTTTCCAGTCCTGTGGCCACTGCTGAGTTTTCCAAATTTGCTGGCATATTGAGTGTAGCACTTTCACAGCATCATCTTTCAGGACTTGAAATAGCTCAACTGGAATTTCATCACCTCCACTAGCTTTGTTCATAGTGATGCTTTCTAAGGCCCACTTGACTTCACATTCCAGGATGTCTGGCTTTAGGTCAGCGAACACACCATCGTGATTATCTGGGTAGTGAAGATCTTTTTTGTACAGTTCTTCTGTGTATTCTTGCCTCCTCTTCTTAATATCTTCTGCTTCTGTTAGGTCCATACCATTTCTGTCCTTTATCGAGCCCATCTTTGCATGAAATATTCCCTTGGTATCTCTATTTTCTTGAAGACATCTTTAGTATTTCCCATTCTATTGTTTTCCTCTATTTCTTTGCATTGATTGCTGAGGAAGGCTTTCTTATCTCTTCTTGCTATTCTTTGGAACTCTGCATTCAGATGGTTATATCTTTTCTTTTCTCCTTTGCTTTTCACTTCTCTTTTCACAGCTATTTGTAAGGCCTCCTCAGACAGCCTTTTTGTTTTTTGGCATTTCTTTTTCTTGGGGATGGTCTTGATCCCTGTCTCCTGTACAATGTCACAAACCTCCGTCCATAGTTCTTCAGGCACTCTATCAGATCTAGGCCCTTAAATCTATTTCTCACTTCCACTGTATAATCATAAGGGATTTGATTTAGGTCATACCTGAATGGTCTAGTGGTTTTCCCTACTTTCTTCAATTTAAGTCTGAATTTGGCAATAAGGAGTTCATGGTCTGAGCCAGAGTCAGCTCCCAGTCTTGTTTTTGCTGACTGTATACAGCTTCTCCATCTTTGGCTGCAAAGAATATAATCAGTCTGATTTTGGGGTTGACCATCTGGTGATGTCCATGTGTAGAGTCTTCTCTTGTGTTGTTGGAAGACGGTGTTTGCTATGACCAGTGTGTTCTCTTGGCAAAACTCTATTAGCCTTTGCCCTGCTTCTTTCTGTACTCCAAGGCCAAATTTGCCTGTTACTCCAGGTGTTTCTTGACTTCCTACTTTTGCATTCCAGTCCCCTATAATGAAAAGGACATCTTTTTGGGGGAGTTAGTTCTTAAAGGTCTCGTAGGTCTTCATAGAACCATTCAAGTTCAGCTTCTTCAGTGTTACTGGTTGGGGCATAGGTTTGTATTACCGTGATATTGAATGGTTTGCCTTGGAAACAAACAGAAATCATTCTGTCTTTTTTGAGATTGCATCCAAGTACTGCATTTCGGACTCTTTTGTTGACCCTGATGGCTACTCCATTTCTTCTGAGGGATTCCTGCCCACAGTAGTAGATATAATGGTCATCTGAGTTAAATTCACCCATTCCAGTCTATTTCAGTTCGCTGATTCCTAGAATGTCGACGTTCACTCTTGCCATCTCCTGTTTGACCACTTCCAATTTGCCTTGATTCATGGACCTGACATTCCAGGTTCCTATGCAATATTGCTCTTTACAGCATCAGCCCTTGCTTCTATCACCAGTCACATCCACAAGGGTATTGTTTTCGTTTGGCTCCATCCCTTCATTCTTTCTGGAGTTATTTCTCCACTGATCTCCAGTAGCATATTGGACACTTACCAACCTGGGGAGTTCCTCTTTCAGTATCCTATCATTTTGCCTTTTCATACCGTTCATGGGGTTCTCAAGGCAAGAATACTGAAGTGGTTTGCCATTCCCTTCTCCAGTGGACCACATTCTGTCAGACCTCTCCACCATGACCCATCCGTCTTGGGTGGCCCCAAACGGCGTGGTTTAGTTTCATTGAGTTAGACGAGGCTGTGGTCTGTGTGATCAGATTGTCTAGTTTTCTCTGAGTATGGTTTCAGTATGTCTGCCCTCTGATGCCCTCTTGCAACACCTACCATCTTACTTGGGTTTCTCTTACCTTGGACGTGGTGTATCTCTTCACGGCTGCTCCAGCAAAGTGCAGCCGCTGCTCCTTACCTTGGACGAGGGGTATCTCCTCAGGGCCACCCTTTCTGACCTTGAACATGGAGTAGCTCCTCTCGGCCCTCCTGTGCCTACACAGCCACTGCTCCTTGGATGTGGGGTAGCTCCTCTCGGCTTAATTGGTCACCCTGCCTCAAATCTCATCCTCCCTCTTCATGTGGGTCACTAGATGATCTTTCTAAAGCAGACAGGATGGTGACCCATCCCCCCACTTCCAGAGACCCCCCAACAATAGTAGACCAAACACACTCCCTCTAAGGGAGCCGTCCAGGACCCCAGTCCAAAGACTTGTTCCAATGCTCTAATGATACTTCAAAGGCTTCCCTTGTAGCTCAGCTGATAAAGAATCTACCTGCAATCCAGGACACCAGGGTTTGATTCCTGGGTCAGGAAGATCCTTTGGAGAAAGGATAGGCTACCCACTTCAGTATTCTTGGACTTCCCTGGTGGCTCAGACAATAAAGAATTCGCCTGCAATGAGAGACCTATGTTCGATCCCTGGGTCAGGAAGATCCCCTGGAGGAGGGCATGGCCATCCACTACAGTATTCTTGCCTGGAGAATTCCACGGACAGAGGAGTCTGGCAGGCTATGGTCCATGGTGTCACAAAGAGTCGGACACAACTGAGTGGCTAAGCACAGCACAATGATTCTTCAAATAAGCTAGCTACTGAACTACTCAACTTCTTTTCCAAGGTGTTCAAGTAAAATCAATGCTTCAGAAAGATTTTTTTTTCCCTTGGGGCTTTAGTTGCCCTTAACTGTACTGCCTTGAGCCACCATCTGGATCCCTTCCCTGACTGAGGAGCAGCAAAGCCAGCCCCCTAGCTTGGCACGTAAACCTGTCATGGCCTGGCCCCTGCCTGGCCTTCCAGGATTAACTTTCACCTCTCCACAACTCACTTTCTTTCCCAGCTGTACCCTCTGTGTATCCTCAAATACCACACAGGGCCTGTGTAGAAAAAAATTTAGCTCATTACACTCAGGTCCAAAAACTGTCTTCAACCAGAGGGCTCCTCTTACTTTAATAGTCCAGGGTATCTGCACTGCAGTGGACTTCTAGAAAACTCATCATATTGTATTTTTATTTTAATTTAAAAATTAAATATAATACACACGTGTATTATTTGGAGCTTCCAGGTGGCCAATGCAGGAGGCTTAAGAGTTTGATCCCTGGATTGGGAAGATCCCCAGGAGAATGAAATAGTAACCCACTCCAGTATTCTTTCTGGGAAATCCCACTGACAGAGGAGCTTAGCAGGGTACAGTCCATGGGGTCACAAAGAGTCAGATACAACTGAGCAACTAACACTTTATATAGTAAACATGTTCATTATTTTAAAAACAAGCAATAGATAACTAATAAGAACTAGTGTATAGCACAGAGAACTTTACTTCATATTCTATAATAACTTAGATGGATAAAGAATGGATTATCCTTTCCATTCTTCCAAACATTCACTTTGCTGTAAACTAACCAACAATATAAATCAAATATACTCCAATAAAAAATTTTTTTAAATATAAAGAATGCAATGTTTATCAAACTCCCACCACTATCTAGAAATAGCCGATGTTAACACGTAAACTTCACTTCAGACATTTTGTATGCATGGAACTTTGTGGTGGCTTATATGTGTCTCTCTGGCACACCATCAGAGTTTCTCCAGGGTCCCAGCACCTGCAAATGCCTGGCTGTGATGGGGAAGGAAGGAGCTCCCCAGCTCACGTCCTCTGGAAACAGGACTCCACCCGTCCTGCATGAGCCTCCCCCTTCACTGACCAGTGGCTTTAGCTCCAAACCCCAGGCTCACCTAGTCCCCCAGCTCCTCCCACCCCCATCACCCACCTTCACCACCTGTTCTCCAGCCTGTGCTCTGGAGTAGAGACTTGTCAGGTGAGCCTCTGGTGGCCCTTCTAATTACAGGGGAATTGACAGGATGGGTTGGAGAAATGTGTATTTTTAGCTGTGGTGAAGAGAAAGGAGATCAAGAGAGGAGATTTTCTGTAAGAACTTTCTCAGTTCTCCCTCCTGAACTCAGCGGGTTCCCTGGGTCTTGAATTTGCAAAATTTCAAAATGAGAGAGAGCAAGAGAGAGCTATTGGGAAGGGCTGATGCGAGAGCAGGAAAATGGTTAACACTGCTGTCAGAACATTGGTTTGGGAGAGGTTTACAAAACAGTGAAATGTGTTTACTGTTAAATGTTGGAAAGCTAACAAGAAATAGATACAGAAGCACCGTGACGCTAACTGCCTTTGACACTGGTGATGGCCCTTTGGTTGGAACAAATTCACCCGGTGCCGGAACAGATTATTTCACGTGTCCGTTGTCTTGAGAGCCACACTTTGCAAATATTCTAATTCCCAAGTTGGCTCATCTGTCCACTTATTGATTATTTGAAGGCAGATTGGGGTGGAAAAGCAGCTGGCAGCAAGGATCCTGCAAGGATGGAGGGGCTGAAGGAAGGGAGGATGAAGTGGCTGGTGGAGATCGTGCCCAGCTCCAGGCCCTCGGGCCATCTGGAGGCAGTGACCCATTCTGATCTGCCCCTGCAAAATCATTTAATCTTCCCAATGACACAGGGAGATTGAAAGAATTACCCACACTCTACAGAAACAGAGGCTGATGCAGCCGTTGAGTGGCAGGGGTAGCATTTTGGCTGAAAGTCCATGCACCCCTCACTGCCTGACTTTCACTGTGTTCAGCTCCTTGAGAAAGAAAATCAAAACCTCTTCATGCTGGTGACCTGAGCCAACCTCTCACTACAGGTAGGCCTACAGAACTCCTCTGCAGACACATTTTGCCCTTGACCAGCTTTCTTACTAACCAAGCTACCAAGGAAGCCCCCATGGACAGAGGAGCCAGGCGGGTCACAGTTCATGGGGTTACAAAGAGTCAGACATGATAGAGAAGCTAAGCACAACACAGCTTTCTTACAGGCACAGGGTCCAAATTCAGGAACATGGGGATGAGACTGACTCTGCCTCTTGAAATCAGTGCTTATTTGCCTTTTCTTAGCAACTGATATTTTTAAAATACATCAGTTTCAAATGTATTTTTGAAAATAGGTAGCATTACTATAGGGCTTCCCTGGTGGCTCAGACAGTAAAGAACCTGCCTGCAATGCAGAAGACATGGGTTTGAACCCTGGGTGTGGGAGATCCCCTAGAGAAGGGAATGGCTACCTACTCCAGTATTCTTGCCTGGAGAATTCTATGGACAGAGGGGCCTGGTGGGATACAGTCCTTGGGGTCGCAGTGTCAGATACGAGTGAGTGGCTAACACTGCTACTACTAGCATTAATATAGTTCAAGAATGCCAATTCCCATGGACTGGTTGCAGCTGCCTGAGTTAAACTCTGAGTTGAGATGGGTTCTCAGGTCAAGTACAGGTTCAGTGGGAAAGAGTCCAGAGGTCAATACATAATAACTACCATGTGTACAACTGAGTCACATCTTAAGCACATTTAATTCATTCAAATGCAACCACTTAGGCTCTGCTCCTGCTAAGTCACTTCAGTAGTGTCCGACTCTGTGCGACCCCACAGACGGCAGCCCACCAGGCTCCACCGTTCCTGGGATTCTCCAGGCAAGAACACTGGAGTGAGTTGCCATTTCCTTCTCCAATGCAGGAAAGTGAAAAGGGAAAGTGAAGTCACTCAGTCATGTCCGGCTCCTAGCGACCCCATGGACTGCAGCCTACCAGGCTCTTACGTCCATGGGATTTTCCAGGCAAGAGTACTGGAGTGGGTTGCCATTGCCTTCTTCGACTTAGGGTCTATACAAATGCAAAAGAGAAAGAAAGAGGAATTTTAAAAATGTGGGTGACTCTACCCATCTTTACACTCAATGAACACATGCCCACAGTGAGGGGGTGATTGGTTCTCAGGCCCCTCCTGCATCTCCTGGTGTGAGTATCTCACAACACTCAGTGGGATTCTGGTGAAATGCCAAGTACTTGCATACGGTAGACTCACAATGCAAACCAAATTAACACTGTCCTGTTCTAACACAGAACCTTTCTCAGGGATTTTCCAGGCTGGTTTTGTTTCTATACAGTTTCATAAGGAACCCCTTACTCACATGAGATGTAAATACACGGTACTTGCCGTCCTGGTGGAGTGAAGCTGCACTGGTCTGGGATTTACAGCTGCTGGGTGTACCACTTACTACTTTTCCAGTCACTTAACAGTTTCCTAAACTTCTCTGCAGGCCTCACTGGAAATAAAAATCAGAACCATGAGGTATCCCCCAGAGCCAAGAGCTGAGAAAATGCCTCAGCTCTGTTGTTCTTCCAAGCTCCAAATGTATTTTTCCACTCCTCCTACTAGCGGAGCCAACTTGGGCGAGTGAGTCACCTTGGTACTCTGTCTGTTTCCTTATCTCTAAAACAGGGCCAAAAACCCATTAAAGGTTGGTTTCAGAGAAAACCCAATAAAATGATATAGAGAAAGATATTTTGAATTTTAAAAAGCACTCTGAAAAGGTATTTTTGCTTTGATTGTTGGTGGGTTTCTGTTTGTGTTTTTAGGCTGCTGTTGTTGTGTACCAGAATTGCACAAACCTGATTCTGTTACTAGTCTACTTAAAATCCTTCTGCTAGAGACTGAACATATGTGCCTCTACAGAATTCATATGAAGCCCTAAATCCCAATGTGATGGTATTTGGAGGTGGTGACTTTGGGGAGTGGGGGCGGAAATCAGAGTTAAATGAAGTCATAAGGGTGGGGTCCCCATGATGGGATTAATGCCTTTGTAGAAAAAAGAAAAGACTTGATCTCTCTCTCTTTCTTTTACTCTCTCTCTCTCTGCTCCCAGTGTACACACCAAAAAAACACCATGTGAGGCCAGAACCAGGGAGAGGGCCCTCACAAAGAGCCCAACTGTGCAGGCACCCTGATCTTGGACTTCAGCCTCCAGCACTGTTGGAAATAAATTGTTGTTCAAGCCACCCGGTCCATGGGATTTGTAACAGCAGCAGGAGCTGATTAAGGCATCTTCTCTGACTACCCATGCCCATGGGTTAGAGACCACACTCTAGCCTCGCACACAATGCCCTTTGTCAGCTGTTCTCAGTGTGTCTTTCCAGGCTTACCACCAATCCCCACCCCCATTCCCACAAACACATGCCTAACTCCAGTTTCATCAACAAGCCATATTCTAAATAATTCTTACCATTGTGCATCTGTTGGCAAATGATTTAGACTTCAAGAATCAATGCAAATATCATTTCTCTGTGAGGCTGGATCAATCACTCTGTTGTCTGTTCTTGTGCCCATTTCTATTGTAATGCTCATCACATCAAATTATCTCTGAGTGCGTAAATACCTTTCTCTCCCAGTTGACTGTGGGAGGCATGAGAAGCTCTCACTCCTTTAATTCATGTCAATCCTTAGAAAAGAGCTCAGTAAACTGATGGGTAGATGAATGAATGAATCAAGTAAGGAATTGTCCATTATTAGGTTATGTGTTTATGACTATCTTCAGGCAGCTTTGAAAGAGAGGAAAATATTGTTAATATCAATTTGACATGGAGATTCTACCATTTTCCACTGAGAGTAGATAGTTTAGATATGATAAAGGAACAAAAGGTCCCATTTTCTCCATCCACCCAACCTGTCTGCTGAGTCTCCTCCATGTTCCCAATGCAAAGAACAGGCTTGGAAAACCCCACTGGAACTCCTCTTTGCAAAGAGAATTAAGGGTGAAAACAGCACTTACCATATTGATCAAGTTGAAGCAACAAATACTTCTGATTTTGTGCCCTTTAAAAACCACTTGTTGAACTTACCACTAACATGGTACCCAACACAAGATCTTCCCATTTTTAAGTGCCTACAAAGATCCTGACAAAATGAAAATCTATAACAAAGGAAACTAAAAGAACTTTACAGGGAAGTAAGTAGATGTATATTAAGCGGAAAAAAAACTAGCCAACTTTTGCCCTATGAAATATTAAAGTTCTGTGTCATATGAAGCAAAGACTCTTTTTTAAAAATTTAGGATGACATTTCATGCTTTCCCCACTCTCTAACCTCTGACTCTAAAACTCAGAAACCCAGGTCTATGCCAAGCATAAATATGAGGAACCATCCCTTGGTGCTGATGAGTTTTATCTGGAGAACTGTTGCTCAATCTCTTGCTCCCTTCTACTGCACCCCAATCTTAATTTCTGCATCTTTTTACATCTCTTCAGCAACAACCCTTACAAAATCAGTTGTCAGAAGTAGAGGGCAGCTAGGAAATGTATTTCTTCAGGTATTCCATCCACTCAGCTTATCAGATAACAAGACAGGAGAAACAGAAGAAGATGCCTTCTAGGTAAATTATTACTAGAGTTTGGCACTTAGGCTAGAAGCTGCATGCACAAAACCAGTCAACAACTTTAGCTTTGGGAAAGTCAGTATTAGGGGTTTTGCCTCAAATGAACAAAGACGATGGAAACTGATATGCACAAATGTCCAACAAAAGAATACAGGTTTTAATTTTTGAATATGAATAAAATTTTCAGTGCAAGAAAATCGCTTGATTTTCTTGAGAAATGGGACATCATCTAAGACCCAGAGGAAGAACATACATCTAAAGAGATGATCACCTCTAGGCACCAGAAAAAAAATTCTGTAAATTTGTATCTTCAATACAATGCAACTAGTCATTGCCTTTTATGGAACAGAATGAAAAGAGCTGAGATTTAAAAGATAACGGACTAGAAAAGGGAAATAAATAAAATATGGAAATAATTACAAATCTTCTAGCAGTCTAATAAACTAGACCTGAATGAATTATAAAAGTCATCTTTTAAAGCATTTTTGAGTTTTCAAGAAAGGAAACCTACAAAAGAGAGATGGAGAAAGAGAAAATAGCTTGAGGCAAGGAACATAAAGCCAGGATTGTTGCATATCTAAATTCTTGCATCTGCATTAAAATCAAGAGACTAAACTTGTGAGCCTATGCTAGTTGAGAGAAATGAACGTAAACATCTTTCATTAAACTGAGGTCCTTCAAAGAGGCTGAAGTGATCCTAGGTCAGTAATGCTGCTTGCTTCCCAGTAGAAGTAAACACAAATCCTCTCTGAATGAAAATAACCTCACTAGAGATTCATGGCACCTGACTCCAGTACTCTTGCCTGGAAAATCCCATGGACGGAGGAGCCTGGGAGGCTACAGTCCATGGGGTCGCTAGAGTCGGACACGACTGAGCGACTTCACTTTCACTTTTCACTTTCATGCATTGGAGAAGGAAATGGCAACCCACTCCAGTGTTCTTGCCTGGAGAATCCCAGGGACAGGGAAGCCTGGTGGGCTGCCGTCTGTGGGGTCGCACAGAGTCGGACACGACTGAAGCGACTTAGCAGCAGCAGCAGCAGAGGTTCTCAGTATTCCCACATATTAGGATCAACCAAAGATTAAGCTCATAATAAAAAATGTTATCCAATTCCACAAGGAAATAAGTTACCATGGTTAAGAATAAGTAGAAATAAAATACAACACATTGCAAAACCTACTTGAAGAAAACTAAAAAGAAACTCTAATGAAAGAAATAAAAAAAAAGAACTAACTGAATAGAGAGATATTCCATGTTCATGGATAGGAAGACTTAACATTGTCAAGATGTCAATTCCTTCCAACTTGATCTATAGATTCAGAACAATTCCCAAGATTTCAGCCAGTAGTTTTGTAAATGTCAATGAATTAATTCTAAGGAGACTGATACCATTTGACTACAAAACAACATAAAACTACATCAAGAAAGTGTGTTATTGGTGAGAGAATAGACAAATAGACCTATGAAACAAAATAGAGAGTCCAAAAACAGACGCACACAAACATAGTCAACTGATCTTTAACAAAGGAGTAAAAGCAATACACTGCTCGAATAACTGGACATTCATGAGAAAAGAAGAAGAATTTAAATACAGACCTTATACCATTCACAGAAATTAACTTAAGATAGATCATAACCTTACATGTAAAATGCAAAACTATAAAACTCCTAGAAGATAACATATGAGAAAAATTAGATGACTTTGGATATAGCAATGCCTTTTTAGATGTATCACCAAAGGCAAGATCCACCAAAGTAAGAATCTATAAGCTTAACCTCATTAAGATGAAAAAAATTCTGCTTTACAAAAAGCAAGAGAATGAGCAGACAAGTCACAGATTGGGCGATAATGCCTGCAAAGGACACACTGAGATAAGACTGTTATCTAAACTATATAAATAATTCTTAAAACTCAACAAGAAGAAAACAACTTGAGTGAAAAAAAAAAGTAAGCCACACTGTAAAATACTATTTTATAAAGCCATTAAACACTATATTATTTCAAGATACATACTTCTGGTAAGGGCTTCCCTTATAGCTCAGTTGGTAAAAAAATCCACCTGCAATGCAGGAGACCCAAGTTCAGTTCCTGGATCGGGAAGATCTGCTGGAGGAGGAATAGGCTACCCACTCCAGTATTCTTGGGCTTCCCTTGTGGCTCAGCTGGTAAAGAATCCGCCTGCAATGCGAGAGACCTGGGTTCAATCCCTGGGTTGGGAATATCCCCTGGAGAAGGGAAAGGCTATCCACTCCAGTACACTGGCCTGGAGAATTCCATGGACTCTATAGTCCATGGGGTCCCAAACAGTTGGACATGACTGAGCGACTTTCACTTCTGATAAGCTATTTCTTAAAAGTGAAGAAATAACAAATACAAGTTAAAGATGGGGGTTATCAATGGGGTTGAAGCAAGCAGAGGAATACCTTTGATGCTATGGTTAATATTCCAGTTCTAAACTGGATGATAGAGTCAGTTGTGAGTTATCATATTAATATCATAATTCATGACTTACAGAACTTACATGTTAGTTCTTACATATACATTATAGTCTATATGTATATGTATAATGTATACATTATAATGTATATGCTACATAAAATTCTAAAATGAAAAAGAAATTGCAAGAAATTTTCAAATACAACATCAGAGTTAAACAAAGACAGAAAGCAATAAAGAGCAGTCCTGACTATGCTAAAACAAAATCAATGCTATGAAATATACATTTCAGAAGACTTTTCTAATAAATGAAAGAGCCCAAAGAAAAAAATACAAAGAACACAATATGGATATGGAAGACAGTGGATGGAAATAAACATAACTGGAGTTGCTGAAGGAAAAACAAATAAACAAAAAATAAGCCAATGAAAAAGTAGTAACGCAAAGACAAAATTAAAGAAAACTTTCCTGAAATGAAAACAACTGGATTTGCCAGACCAAAAGGAGTCACTGACAATAAAGTAAAAAGAGAGGGAGAGAAATACTTCAGTAAAAATGTTTAATAAAGTAAAACAAAGCCTCATAAAAGCTTAGTCAAGGAAAATAAAAGAGCTCTCTTAAAAAAGATAGCAAATTAACCTCAGAATGTGCCTCCTAAATTTAAATGCCAAAGAAAATGAAATCATAGTGACAGAGTTTTGAGAGAAAAGAGTTAGTAACTGAAAATTCCATGCTAATTAAGTTGTTACTTACCTGTGATGGCAACAGAATACATTCTTAAATATACAACAAAACAAAGGAAGCAACAATGAAGAAGGCATGCTTTGAATGAGTGGTAAATATTGAAATCATTAAGACACAGATTCAAAGGAAAACATCTGCTCCCAATGTAATTATAAAACAAAAGGAAATGTCAAAAATAATTATCAAAAGAAGATGCATAATGTAAGATGATAGTAAATCAAAATAATTAATCCAAACATTGCAGATTAAATTGATGCATTCTCTTGGTAAGAAAATAATTGATGGAGAAAGCAAAATACGCTAGTTTCTTAATAATATCTCAGAAGATACTAGATAATATTGATAATGTTAAATATTTAGATAATATTAGATAACTGATACTTGACTGACAATGATGATTAGAGGTATTCTTATGTATGTATGTAAGTATGTATTCTTATGTAAGTATGTATTCTTAGTCAAAATTAATCATTAGAGAAGAAAATAAAAGGGCTAAATCAATTATTAAAAATAAAGCAAAGTATATATATTTTTAAATACAAAAGTGGCAAATAAAAACAAAATGGCAAAAGGAGAACAAAACTTATCTGTGATAGTAATAAATAGCAACAGGATAAACTCATCTACTGAAAGCAAAAGACATTCAGATTTTATTTTTAAAAGAATCCAATTATAAATTATCTCCAGGATATACATTTACAATGACACAAAAAGGTTAAAAATAGAAAGATAAACAGAGATGTACCAGGCTAATGCAAATAAAAAGAAAGCAGAGTCCATAAGATTAGTATTAAAATAGAATTCAAAGCAATATGCAATTAACTAGATAAAGAGGATCACATTTAATGATAAAAAAACAAAATCCATGAGGCAGATGAAATAATATAAAATGGCCGTTTGGAATAACATAAAATCAAAATTAAAACTATTTGAATTACAAGAAGAAGTTGGCAGAAATACATTAGCAGCATGATATTTCTTAATATCCACCTTGATAGGTATTTCTGGGCCTTGATAGAACAAACATGAAAGATAAGAATCTAAAGAATGTAATCAATAAAAAACCAATTTAAATTCTTCATTAAACCTGGCACTTTATGGAGGATATACCTTCTTTCGTGGTGTCCATGAACACTTACAAAAGCTGATGATATCAGTTCAGTTCACTTCAGTGGCTCAGTCGTGTCTGACTCTTTGCAACCCCATGGACCGCAGCACACCAGGCTTCGCTGTCCATCACTGACTCCCAGAGTTTACTCAAATTCTTATCCATTGAGTCAGTGATGTCATTCAACCATCTCATCCTCTGTCATTCCCCTCTCCTCTTGCCTTCAATCTTTCCCAGCATCACGGTCTTTTCCAATGAATCAGTTCTTCTCATCAGGTGGCCAAAGTATTGGAGTTTCAACTTCAGTATCAGTCCTTCCAATGAATATTCAGGACTGATTTCCTTTAGGATGGACTGATGGGATCTCCTTGCAGTACAAGGGACTCTCAAGAGTCTTCTCCAACACCACAGTTCAAAAGCATCAATTCTTCAGCTCTCGGCTTTCTTTATAGTCCAACTCTCACATCCATATGTGACTCCTGGAAAAACCATAGCTTTGACTAGACGGACCTTTGTTGGCAAAGTAATGTCTCTGCTCTTGAATATGCTGTGTAGGTTGGTCATAGGTTTTCTTCCAAGGAGCAAGCATCTTTTAACTTCATGGCTGCAATCACCATCTGCAGTGATTTTGGAGCCCAGGAAAATAAAGACTGCCACTGTTTCCCCATCTGTTTGCCATGAAGTGATGTAACTGGATGCCATGATCTTTGTTTTCTGAATGTTGAGTTTTAAGCCAACGTTTTAACTCTCCTCTTTCACTTTCATCAAGAGGCTCTTTCTTCTTTGCTTTCTGCCATAAAGGTGGTGTCATCTGCATATCTAAAGTTATTATTATTTCTCCCTGCAATCATGATTCCAGCTTGTGCTTCATCCAGCCCAGCATTTTGCATGATGTACTCTGCATAGAAGTTAAATAAGGAGGTGACAATATACAGCCGTGATGTACTCCTTTCCTGATTTGAAACCAGTCTGTTGTTTCATGTCCAGTTCTAACTGTTGCTTTCTGACCTGCACACAGATTTCTCAAGAGGCAGGTCAGCTGGTCTGATATTCCCATCTCTTTAAGAATTTTCCAGAGTTTGTTGCAGTCCACACAGTCAAAGGCTTTGGCATAGTCAGTAGAGCAGAAGTATTTTTTTATGTATTTATGTTTTTTATGTATTTATGTTTTTTAAGTATTTATGTTTTTCTGGAACTCTCTTGCTTTTTCAATGATCCAACAGATGTTGGCAATTTGATCTCTGGTTCCTCTGCCTTTTCTAAAACCAGCTTGAACATCTGAAAATTCATGGTTCATAGACTGTTGAAGCCTGGCTTGGAGAATTTTGAGCATTACTTTATTAGTGTGTGAGATGAGTGCAATCGTGTGGTAGTTTGAGCATTCTTTGGCATTGCCTTTCTTTGGGATTGGAATGAAAACTGACCTTTTCCAGTCCCGTGGCCACTGCTGAGTTTTCCAAATTTGCTGGCATATTGAGTGCAGCACTTTCACAGCATCATCTTCCAGGATTTGAAATAGCTCAACTGAAATTCCATCACCTCCACTAGGTTTGTTTGTAATGATGCTTCCTAAGGCCCACTTGACTTTGCATTCCAGGATGTCTTGCTCTAGGTTGGTAATCACACTATCATGATTATCTGGGTGGTGAAGATCTTTTTTGTATAGTTCTTCTGTGTATTCTTGCCACCTCTTCTTAATATCTTCTGCTTCTGTTAGGTCCATACCATTCTGTCGTTTATTGAGCTCATCTTTGCATGAAATGTTCCCTTGGTATTTCTAATTTTCTTGAAGCAATCTCTTGACTTTCCCATTCTATTGTTTTCTTCTATTTCTTTGCATTAATCACTGAGGAAGGCTTTCTTATCTCTCCTTGCTATTCTTTGGAATTCTGCATTCAAATGGGTATATCTTTCCGTTTCTCCTTTGCCTTTCACTTCTCTTCTATTCACAGCTATTTGTAAGGCCTCCTCAAACAACCATTTTGCCTTTTCACATTTCTTTTCTTTGGGGATGGTCTTTATCCCAGTCTCCTGTATAATGTCATGAACCTTCGTCCATAGTTCTTCAGGCACTCTATCAGGTCTAATCCCTTGAATCTATTTGTCACTTCCACTGTATAATCGTAAGGGATTTGATTTAGGTCATACCTGAATGGTCTAGTGGTTTCCCCTACTTTCTTCAATTTAAGTCTGAATTTGGCAATGAGGAGTTCATGGTCTGAGCTACAGTCAGCTCCCGGTCTTGTTTTTGCTGACTGTATAGATTTTCTCCATCTTTGGCTGCAAAAATCTGATTTCAGTATTGATCATCGGGTGATGTCCATGTGTAGAGTCTTCTCTTGTGTTGTTGGAAGAGGATGCTTGCTATGACCAGTGCATTCTCTTGGCAAAACTCTATTAGCCTTTGCCTTGCTTCATTCTGTACCACAAGGCCACATTTGCTGTTTCTCCAGGTGTTTCTTGACTTCCTACTTTGGCATTCCAGTCCCCTATAATGAAAATGATATAATGGACCCTTAAAAAAATACCTCAAAAATTTATTCAAAAGCAAAAACTATCATCCTCATTCTCAAATTTACACAATGATAAGACAAAAAGTCAATGCAGATGCGTGTAATGAATCAACTGGAAATTGTAAAATGCTCTCCCAGGTAGTTATGTAGCTAAGGATGATATCAAAGATACACTTGGAGAAAGCTTGGGTAAAAGAAGAGACAGCCTATGCTCTTGTAAAAAGGTTTAACATGATAATGAGCACATTTTTCCATAAAATTTAATTCATAAATTCAATGTCTTTCCAACCAAAATTTCAGTGATTTTTTCTTTTTAATCTGGAGAAACAATCCTAGAAAGTATATAATTGATTAATTGAGAGCTTCATTTTTATAAAAAATTATTTTGAAAAATAAAAATGGAAGGGAACCAGCTCTATAAATTAAAAATAAGTGATAAAACTAAAAACAACATTTGAAGAAGGTACTTACACAAGAGTAAATTTTATCTAAAGGCCTAAGAATATGTAAAATATATTTACATAATGCTTCAAATCAATGGGGAATGAGAAATATTATTAACAAATGGTGCTAGAAAAATTGATTAACAGGGACAGGAATAAGAAACTCACATCCCATCATCAAAATATTATACCTTGGTGACAAAAGAATGCAAATTGAAAAAATAAGGTGCTATTTAATAATTAGGGCAACCTGCCTTGGGGACAATTTGATAACACATATCACAGGTTTTAAAATATGCCTCACCTTTTACTCAGAAATTCAACTTTAATTATTGAGAATTTGCATAATGGAAAATAACAGAGATATGAATAAAATTAAACTGATAAAGATGTTTACTAGAATCTTAATAACATTATCAGAAAAATTTTTTTATTCATTTATTTAGCTGTGCCAAGTCTTAGTTGCAGTATGTGGGATCTAGTTCCCTGACCAGGGATCGAACTCAGGACACCTGCATTGGGAGCACAGAGTCTTAGCCACTGAACCACCAGGGAAATCCCTATCAGAAAATTTTAAATTGTGCAATATAAAGGAACTATTTAATTGAGTACTATGGATGCAGTCACTAAAAACATTATAAATATTTAATAACCTGAGAAAATATTTATAATGTGGAGAAAGCTATATTGCATTGTTGCTTTTATGTAGACCTTATACAACTTTCTAGTAGCCAATTATACCCTCTGAGATAAGAATAGCATTTACAATCTGAATGTTTTTCTTTTTCTTACCTTATTGCACTTAGGCCCTCTATACAGGGTTGAATAGAACTATTGAAAGGTAACATCCTTGCCTTGTGCTCAGCCTTTGGAGGAGAGCATCTAGTATTTCACCACTAGTATGAATTAGCTATAGAAATTTTGGAAATGACCTTTACTGGGTGGAATAGGGAATAAGTTCCTTTCTAATCCTAGTTTGTTTGTTTTTTTTTTTAATAGTACTAGATTTTATCAAATTTTTTTCTGCATGTATTGAGATGATCATGTGGTTTTGCCTTTTAGTCTGTTAATATTATGAATTACACTGATTATTTTTTAATGTGAAACCAACCTGTGTTCTTGGAATAAACCGTACTTCACCATAATGTACTATTCTCTCTCCAAGTAGTAAGCTGGGGAAATACTGGAAATTACACTGTTTTTCATCTCTCAGGCATCACTGTCCTTTGTTGCCTGAAGTCCAAAGACTTGAAACTGTGGTTTCGTATACACACACATATATATGGATGTGTGTGCATATGTACATGTGTAGGTGTGTGTGTGCATGTATATATATACACATGTGTGAGTGTGTATATATATGGATAGATAGATATACATACTGCATTTGCTTCACATAGGAGGATAAGTTAGAGCTTACCCTGTTTCTCTATCTTGCCAGGAGCAGAGAAACTGATTGATATCATTTATTTTATTCTTCAAGAGATATAAGCTCTTTAGAAGCCAGTTCTAAAGAATTTTTGCCAAATCAATTTTATGTCTGAGTCTCTGAGAAAGACACAGACAAGAGCTATTCTGAATGAAAAAGCATGTTTTCTAGTATGTTAATTAGGACTACTTGAAACAAAAGAGGACAAATCAAATATAAAAATTAACAAAGTCTGTGTAGAAAAGACATCATCCAAAAAAGCTAATAGTCGAGAGAAATAAGTCAGACAGAGAAAGACAAATACTGTATGATCTTACTTATATGGAAACCTTAAAAAAATGAACTCATAGATACAGAGAACAGACTACTGAATCCCAGAGTTGGGGTGAGGGGGTGAACAAGTGAAGGGGATCAAAAGGTACAAACTTCTGGCTATAATATAAAAAAGCTTGGGGGATGTAATGTACAGCATGGTGACTATAGTTAACAATATTGTATTTATATTTGAGAGTTGACAAGAGAATAGATCTTAAAAGTTCTCATCACAAGAGAAAAATCTGTTAACAGTATGAGGTGACAGTAGCTTACTAAGCTTACTGTGGATCATTTCACAGCATATACATATATCAAATCATTGTGTTGTACGCCTTAGTCCAATACAATGCCGTGTGCCAATTATATCTTAATAAAACTGGGGGGAGGGACTTTCCTGGATGTCCAGTGGTTAAGACTCTGAGCTTCCAATGCAAGGAGTGCAGGTTCAATTCCTAGTCAGGAAACTAAGATCCCACATCCTGTGCAGTGTAGTCAAAAAAAAAGAAAGCCAGAATGCACAAGATATGAAGTCCAAGAATATTATACAAGAGCATAGAGAAAAGAGTGAGAACTTATAAAATATAATCTTAAAAAACCTGGGGGGGAATTACCTCCAAGAAAAAGAGAAAGATCTGCAGTAGCAGTTTTGCTATCTTCAATTAAAGAGTTGTTTGATGTTACAACTCTTGGGCTTCCTAGTGTAAATAGCTGTGGCTCAGAGGTTAAAGCGTCTGCCAGCAATGCGGGAGACCTAGTGTAAATTCCTAGTGGCTCAGAGGTTAAAGCATCTGCCAGCAATGCGGGAGACCTGGGTTCGATCCCTGGGTTGGGAAGATCCCCTGGAGAAGGAAATGGCAACCTACTCCAGTATTCTTGCCTGGAGAATCCCATGGACGGAGGAGCCTGGTAGGCTACAGTCCACGGAGTAGCAAAGAGTCGGACATGACTGAGCAACTTCACTTTCACTTCACTTTGATGTTACAAAAAAGAAGAGAGAGAGAAAGAAAGAAAGAGAGGGAGGGAAGAATGAACAAATGAAGGCATGAAGAAACATAAAATGAAACAACACCAAAAGCTTAAAACAAAGGCTTAGAGAAAAGATACACTGAAAAAATAATAAATGAAGTTGATGAAACTGTATTTTTAAGTATCAAACATTTAATGAAGCAAAGAGAGACATCATTTGATATTTTTAAAATGAGCAATTTCCAATAGATCATAAACAAAATAGCCTGGAATACATAAAGGAAACAGAATAACAAGGATAAATTGACAAATTCATGATTACAATCAGAGATTTCATATCTTTTCCTCTCAGAAGTTGATAGGATAATCAATTATTAAGGTATAGATTCTTAAAACATGGAGAAAGAATCTTATACCCAATACAGTAACTGTTTTTTCAAGTATGTATAAAGATTTACAACAAAATGACCATATATTAAACCAGAAAAGATATCTCATCACTCGCAAGAAAAGTAGCCAGATGTTAAAATGGGAGGAAGTATTTGCTGTCTATAGAACTGAAGAAATAATCTATAACTACGGTTTCACTATCCAATAATTAAGCAACAAATTAACTTAAAAAATAATTTCACTGGGTTATTTTTATTCTTTTAATGTGGCTACTGGAAAGTTGTGTGGCTCATTCTATATTTCAATTAAACAATGTTGACCCAGAATATACAAGGAACTCATGAAAATCAACAAGGAACAAATAGCAAGAGTAACCTCAACAGAAAAATGGGCAACAGATACAAACAAGTTATTTACAAAGGAGAAATCCAAAATAATCCATATGAAGATCTGCTCAAAATAATTAAGATTGCTGTTAGGAGTGTTGCAATTGGAAGAGAACACAATAAGGTATTTTGAAGTTCTCAATATATTGTCCCATAATTTGATTCTGGTATGTTTGTGAAGATTTATTGAGCAATAAACTTATGATTTGTACAAAGGTGTCCTTCGTATATGTTTAAACACCTACTCAATTGCATGACAAAATGATTTTCGATGAGGTTGTTGGAATACATGGAATCAGATCAGATCAGATCAGTCGCTCAGTCGTGTCCAACTCTTTGCGACTCCATGAATCGCAGCACGCCAGGCCTCCCTGTCCATCATCAACTCCCAGAGTTTACTCAGACTCACGTCCATCAAGTCAGTGATGCCATCCAGCCATCTCATCCTCTGTCGTCCCCTTCTCCTCCTGCCCCCAATCCCTCCCAGCACCAGAGTCTTTTCCAATGAGTCAACTCTTCGCATGAGATGGCCAAAGTACTGGAGTTTCAGCTTTAGCATAATACATGGAATACATACATACATATGTTTGCCAGACAATTACCTAAATGATTTTACTACGTTATACATCTTTAATATAGCATTTATTTTTTTATTTTAGACTTTTTATTTTGTATTAGGGTATAATTGATTAACTGTGTTGTGATTAAAGTTCTGAAACAATGTTCTGAGTAAAGGGACTCAGCCATACACATACATGTATCCATTCTCCCCCAAACTCCCCTCCCATCCAGGCTGCCACATAATTTGAACAGAGTTCAATGTGCTGTACAGTTAAGTCCTTGTTGTTAATCCATTTTAAATACAGCAGTGTGTATATGTCCATCCCAAACTCCCTAACTATCCCTTCCCCCCATCCTTCCCACTTGTAATTATAAATTCGTTCTTTAAGTCTGTTTCGTTAGTTCATCTGTATCATTCTTTTTAGATTCCACATTATAAGGATGTCATACAATATTTCTCCTTTCCTGTCTAAGTTATTTCATTCAGTATCACAATCTCTAGGTCCATCCATGTTGCTGCAAATGGCATTATTTTATTCTTTTTAATGACTGAATAACATTCCTTTGTGTACATATACCACATCTTCTTTATCCTTTCCTCTGTTGATAGATATTTAGGTTGCTTCCATGAAACATCTTTTTAATAAATGTATTTGATGCTTTATCAGCCAGAAAAAATAATAATTAAGAATAAGAGAAATCCAAGTCAAAGCAGCATTGAAAAATACATATTGACAAAAATGTAAAAGTGAATAATGTCAAGAGTTGTTAAGGATTTGGAGTTACAGGAACTCTTTGCACTGCCATGAGGATGTGGACGGGTGCTGCCATTCTGGGAAACAATCTGTCACTACCTGGTCAAATTAAGTAGATACATACGCTATGGCCCAGAAATTCCACTCTAAAGTCTATATCCCAATGTAATTCTTAGACAGTGACAAAGGGGTTTAGTCACTGCGGTGACCTAGAGTTGGAGGCAACTTGGGTATATGTCATTGGAAAAGAGAATACAAAATATACTATGCAGTACTTGAAAGCAGTAGATTATATTTAAACAGAGCAATTCAATGGACCTTAAAAATATAATGGGTGGTGAAGAATATATGAAATAAATATGTATATATGAGATACATCACTCAGCTAGAGCCAGATATCCTGGAATGTGAAGTCAAGTGGGCCTTAGGAAGCATCACTACAAACAAAGCTAGTGGAGGTGATGGAATTCCAGTTGAGCTATTTCAAATCCTAAAAGATGATGCTGCACTCAATATGCCAGCAAATTTGGAAAACTCAGTAGTGGCCATAGAAAACGTCAGTTTTCATTCCAATCCCAAAGAAAGGCAATGCCAAAGAATGCTCAAACTACCACACAATTGCACTCATCTCACACTTTAGTAAAGTAATGCTCAAAATTCTCCAAGCCAGGCTTCAACAGTCTATGAACTGTGAACTTCCAGATGTTCAAGCTGGTTTTAGAAAAGGCAGAGGAACCAGAGATCAAATTGCCAACATCCTTTGGATCATTGAAAAAGCAAAAGAGTTCCAGAAAAACATCTACTTCTGCTTTATTGACTATGCCAAAGCCTTTGACTGTGTGGACTGCAACAAACTTTGGAAAATTCTTAAAGAGATGGGAATATCAGACCAGCTGACCTGCCTCTTGAGAAATCTGTGTGCAGGTCAGGAAGCAACAGTTAGAACTGGACATGGAACAACAGACTGGTTCCAAATCGGGAAAGAAGTGCATCAAGGCTAGTTATTGTCACCCTGATTATTTAACTTATATGCAGAGCACATCATGAGAAACGCTGGGCTGGAAGAAGCACAAGCTAGAATCAAGACTGCCGGAAGAAATATCAATAACTTCAGATATGCAGATGACACCACCCTTATGGCAAAAAGTGAAGAGGAACTAAAAAGCCTCTTGATGAAAGTGAAAGAGGAGAGTGAAGAAGTTGGCTTAAAGCTCAACATTCAAAAAACAAAGATCGTGACATCCAGTCCCATCATTTCATGGCAAATAGATGGGGAAACAATGGAATCAGTGACAGACTTTATTTTCTTGGGCTCCAAAATCACTGCAGATGGTGACTGCAGCCATGAAATTAAAAGATGCTTGCTCCTTGGAAGAAAACCTATGACCAACCTACACAGCATATTGAAAAAGAGAGACTTTACTTTGCCAACAAAGGCCCATTTAGGCAAAGCTATGGTTTTTCCAATGTCATGTATGGATGTGAGAGTTGGACTATAAAGAAAAATGAGCACTGAAGAATTGATGCTTTTGAACTGTGGTGTTGGAAAAGACTCTTGAGAGTCCCTTGAACTTCAAGGAGATCCAACCAGTCCATCCTAAAGGAAATCAGTCATGAATATTCATTGGAAGGACTGATGCTGAAGCTGAAACTCCAATACTTTGGCCACCTGATGCAAAGAACTGATTCATTGGAAAAGACCCTGATGCTGGGAAAGACTGAAGGCAGGAGGAGAACGGGACAACAGAGGATGAGATGGTTGGATGGCATCACCAACTCGATGGACACGAGTTTGAGTAAACTCTGGGAGTTGGTGATGGATAGGGAAGCCTGGCGTGTTGCAGTACATGGGGTCACAAAGAGTCGGACACGACTGAGCAACTGAATTGAACTGATATGTATGATACTATATATATGATACACACAAATACACATGCATATAAAACAATGCCCGCCTCCTTTTCTGACCACACCACAGAGCATGCAAGTTCTTAGTTCTCTGACCGGTGATCAAACCCATATCCCTGCAATGGAAACACAGAGGCTTAATCAGTAGACTACCTGGAAAGTCCCAAAACAATACTGATTTTGTAGGAACATAGTCTAACATAGACTTACATATTCAACCCATTAGAATAGAGTTTTCTCTGGAGTGGAGGGTCTTGGAAATGGGTCATGAGAAGAGAATTAAGGGATAATGATAATAAATAAGTGCAAGTTTGCATACACACAGCAGAGAGCTTCTGTGATGATAAACCTTGAACCAGGGATACAATGAACTCATTCTTCAACTTTGATTGGAAAAAATGCTGCAAATTGTTGCATCTATCCCAGAACAAGTACTAAATTTGACCACCTAATATTTCTGAGTTTCCTGTCATCCAAGACAAGAAGGAAACACACAAAATTACAAATCTGGGTTATGTCAACAGAAACACCACTATTTGTGAGATGAGACAAACTTTCAGTTCAGTTCAGTCGCTCAGTCATGTCCAACTCTTTGCAACTCCATGAACTGCAGCACACCAGGCCTCCCTGTTCATCACCAACTCCCAGAGTCCACCCAAACCCATGTCCATCGAGTCAATGATGCCATCCAACTATCTCATCCTCTGTCGTCCCCTTCTCCTCCTGCCCTCAATCTTTCCCAGCATCAGGGTCTTTTCCAATGAGTCGGGTCTTTGCATGAGGTGGCCAAAGTATTGGAGTTTCAGCTTCAACATCAGTCCCACCAATGAACACCCAGGACTGGTCTCCTTTAGGATGGACTGGTTGGATCTCCTTGCAGTCCAAGGGACTCTCAAGAGTCTTCTCCAACACCACAGTTCAAAAGCATCAATTCTTCGGCGCTCAGCTTAATTTTGTCCTAGCACTAAACTCTCAACATAAAATCTACCTTAGAATTAGCACTAAGGATTTTTACACTGTGTTCAATGAAGCCCTTTAACAAGAGATCATGCAGGAGAATGTGAGGGTAAGAAAAAGTCTAGAGAAGGAAAAGCAGGGTGAGAGGGAAGACATGGCTCTACAGCCTCTAGCTTCCACTTCAACCATGTTCATCTATTATAAGCATGAAGTTTCCACATAAACTTGTCTTTGAAGAAAGGATTTTGTGATTAAAAAGAAAAAAGTCAGAGCCACTCTCCTAGAACTTTATATAAGATGTTGAACAATACAGTGAGAGTAGCCTCAACAGCGGTTATACAAAAGTTGCAGAGTAGTCTTCATATCACTGTTTCTTTTATCAACACTAGATGAAAACTGAAGGCATAATATTAGATCACCTCTCTGAAAAGATACTTCTATGGGAAACTAAAGTAATGTATTAAGGATGTGTGTCTTTCTGGTAACAGAAATCACAAAAGCAAGAATAAGCTTAGAGAATCCAGAAGAATTGATGGTTACTTTCCTTTGGGATAACTCTCCAAGGTCCCTGTCAGGCTGCTTTCAGGAGATTTAACAGGTTAAGTACTCCAAGTTAACAGATATGTTCAATTATTGAGTGAAAGGGAGCCATTGATTTTAAGAAAAATTGAAGTGTTATTAAACACAAAGAGCCCAATTTGTATTTTTCTACAAATAGAAAGTCCCCTAGCTCCTCTCCAATGTGTCAATGTGCATGGGCGTATACAAAAGAATACACACACACTTGCGTGGAAGTGGGTTGCAGAATCATTTAGGCATGTGTGCTCAGTCGCTTCAGTCATGTTCAGCTCTTTGCAACACTATGGACTGTAGCCCACCAGGCTCTTCCATGGGATTCTCCAGACAAGAATACTGGAGTTGCCATGACCTCCTCCAGGGGATCTTCCTGACCCAGGGAGTCGAATCCACATCCCCTGCATTGCAGGAAGATTCTTTACCCACTGAGCCACCTGGGAAATCCTAGAATGACTTATCAGTTCAGTTCAGTCGCTCAGTCGTGTCCGACTCTTTGTGACCCCATGAATCGCAGCACGCCAGGCCTCCCTGTCCATTACCAACTCCCAGAGTTCACTCAGACTCATGTCCATCAAGTCAGTGCTGCCATCCAGCCATCTCATCCTCTGTCGTTCCCTTCTCCTCCTGCCCCCAAACCCTCCCAGCATCAGGGTCTTTTCCAGTGAGTCACCTCTTCACATAAGGTGGCCAAAGTAATGGAGTTTCAGCTTTAGCATCAGTCCTTCCAAAGAAATCTCAGGGCTGATCTCCTTCAGAATGGACTGGTTGGATATCCTTGCAGTCCAAGGGACTCTCAAGAGTCCCACACCACAGTTCAAAAGCATCAATTCTTTGGTGCTCAGCTTTCTTCACAGTCCAACTCTCACATCCATACACGACCACTGGAAAAACCATAGCCTTGACTAGATGGACCTTTGTTGGCAAAGTAATGTCTCTGCTTTTGAATATGCTCTCTAGGTTGGTCATAACTTTTCTTCCAAGGAGTAAGTGTCTTTTAATTTCATGGCTGCAGTCACCATCTGCAGTGATTTTGGAGCCCCAAAAAATAAAGTCTGACACTGTTTCCACTGTTTCCCCATCTACTTGCCATGAAGTGATGGGACCAGATGCCATGATCTTCATTCTTTGAATGTTGAGCTTTAAGCCAACTTTCTCACTCTCCACTTATAGGTAGGGTCAAATTTCCACAGAGAACAGCTTGCCATCTGCATAAATACTTGAATAGTGGCTCAACTGAAGTCCTATGCAGCCATCCCAGGAAAGGGAAAAATTTGGGGGGATTGCCTTCACAATTTTAAGATCAGTCATAACAAATCTACTTGACTATTAAAGACTCTAAATATTTTTCTAATTCTTCTTGTAGACTATCAGAGGGCAAGATATCAGACCCTAACATAGGATCAGGGACCCTGGACTGGATTCAGGGGTAAACAAAATTGGCTTATAGGGTGTCAAGCACAGACTCAAGGAAGACTAGAAAGCTGGCTCATGGACTTTCAACTTTTGGCAATAGTGGCGTGGCTAATATTGAACTAATATTCATGCCAATGACAATCATAAACTCTAGACAATATATTAAAAATAACACACAACTATTTGAAAGCCTACAGAGTGACCTATAGGGAGAATCTAGAGGGGTAAGACAATGAAGGGGAGGTCTCTCATCTTACTATGGCTTCTGTAACAAACTCAGTTGTTTAAACAACAGAAAGTTATTGACTCACAGTTCTGAAGGTTGGAAGTCTTAGTGTGGGGCAAGATTGGGTGCCTCTAAGAGCTGTGAGAAAGAATCTATGTGATGCCTCTCTCCTAGCTTCTGAGGTGTGTTGGCCATCACTGACATCCCATGGCACGTAGAAACATCATCCCAATCTCTGCCTTCATTTTCACATGGAGCTCTCCCTATATGTGTGGGCCTGTGTCTAAATGTCCTTTTGGTTAGGACTCATCCTAATGACCCCATTTCAACTTAATTATCTCTGCAAAGACCTTGTATCCAAATGTCACATTCTGAAGTCCTGGGGGTTAGGACTTCAACATATGAATTTGACAGGACACAATTCAACCCATAGCAGTAAGAAAACTGGATGATAATGGCACTTACCAGACTTTTCATCTCCAGGTACACCTGGGTCCACATGACACACGGAAAATAGATTTTGAGCAGAAAGCAGTTGTCTTACTGGGCTGCAAAGTCAGAGATTGAAATGTAGGGTTGTCATAGTGGCTAGAAATTGAGGAGGGAAATTCCAGAAAAGAGTGGGCCACCAAAGGGTGAGGCACAGAATATGCATCAAATCTGCCTTCAAAATCTTTGCTGAATTCTAAATTGCTCACATGTTGAGTAAGGCTCTAATAAATCCAGTGAAAGCTATTACTTGTAGAGTAAAAGAGGTAAGAAGAGTCAGTTCAGGCTGCTATTAAAAAAAAAAAGTACAATGGTGTAGGTGGCTTAAACAAGAGATATGTATTGCTCACAGTTCTGACAGCTGGGAAGTCTAAGATCAAGGTGCTGGTAGATTAAGTTCCTGGTGAGAGCCTACTTCCAGGTTTGCAGATGGTTACCTTCTTGTTGTCCTCCATGGAAGAGAGAGAAAGAGCTCTGGTTTCTTCCTCTTCTTATAAGGACACTAATCCCATTTGTGAGTACCTCACCGGCTCAGATGGTAAAGAATCTGCCTGCCAATGCAGGACATACAAGAGACCCAGGTTCGATCCCTGGGTCAGGAAGATCCCCTGGAGAAGGAAATGGCAACCCACTCCAGTATTCTTGCCTGCAGAATACCATGGACAGAGGAGCTTGGCAGGCTATAGTCCACGGGATCGCAAAGAGTCAGACATGACTGAGCTACTAACACCCTCGTGATCTCACTTAAATCCAATTATCTCCCAAAGGTTCCATATCCAAATACCATGACATCAAGCCTTAGGACTTCAACATATGATTTTGGAGGAGGTATAAGCATTCAGTCCATAGGAGATATATTCCAATGGCTACCTCATGTTGAAGAGAGAGTTTGGGGTTCAAACTAACTTAGTATAGAGGTCTTTGGCAAACCCCAAAAGCCTTCCCATGGCAAGCCACCTAATGCAAAGAGCTGACTCATTGGAAAAGACTTTGATGCTGGGAAAGATTGAAGGCAAAAGGAGAAGAGGGCATCAGAGGTTCAGATAGTTAGATAGCATCACCAACTCAATGGATATGAATTTGAGCAAATTCCAGGAGATATTGAGCCATAGGGAAGGCTGTCATGCTGCAGTTTCAGGGTCACAAAGAGTCAGACGCAACTTGGCAATTGAACAACAACAAGGGTGATAACTTTCAAAGCAGAGACTATATCTGAGCTTCAAACTGAGGGAAAAACTGAAATAGAGCCATCCTAGAAGAGCCTAAAATCAAATCTCCACAAATTGCACTGCTCTGTCAGTGATTATCTGCTTCATAGAATAAAACACTCTTCAGTGTAGAGAAACAGAAACCAGAATCTCTAGAGTATATCATCTATAATGTCCAAAAGATAATCAAATGTTGTTGGGCATGCAAAAAAGTAGAAAAATGTGATGAATAATCAATACATAAAATAATCAATAGAAATAGACCCAGAGACAACACAGATATTGGAAAGATCTCTTAAGTAACTGGGAGAAAAGGAAAGGGTTTAAATGAGGCATTTGCTTTGGGTGTAAAATTTAGGGAACTTCCCCCAAAAGTTCAATTATCGAAATAATATAATGCAATATTTTTAAAAATCAATATCAATGCAGATGTTAACAAACATCAAAAATTTAAATAAAGATAGAATCAATAGCAATGCCAAACTAAGTTTTATTGAAACATGGGGGAAAAGGAAAAATCAAAAATATTGATCCTGTCTTTATTTTTAATTCTTTTTCAGGAAAAAAAAAATGATAAAATATCAGGCTATGTTTTTCCAAATCTAGATAAAACGACACCAAAGAGCCATGAAGCCCAGAAATGTACCCATAGGACAGATACAAAGAAAACTTCTCTGAGGGGTATCATCATCAAATTGCTGAAAAAGAAAGAAAGAAATCACAAAAGCAATCTGAAAAACACACATAGCAACAGGGCACCAACAACTAGAATAGTGGCTGACTAATCAGAAAACAATGGAAAATGGAAAGTAACATAAGGGTGTCTTTAAAGTGCTGAAAAAATAAAAATTTAAAAATAAAAATATGTTATATCCATGGATATGTTTTCATATCCATGAAAGTTTTGAAAGACTGAAGGCAAAATCAAGATATTTTAGATCATTGAAAGCACAGAGTATTCATTACTAGCAGACCCATGCCACCAAAAAAACAAACAAAAATAATTGCTAAAGGAGGTTGTTCAGCACCAAATGGAACAGTGGATCTATAGGAAGGAAGAAGAGCACTGAAAATGGTAGCTACATCAGTAAATTTCTCTATTTTTTTCTTAGAGTTTTTCAAAGAAAATTGACTACAGCAAAGTAGTAATAATGTAATGTAAGGCTTATAAAATATGTAGAATTATGTATATGAAACAATAGAACAAAAGACATTAGGAATACATGTAATTACATTTTATGCAGATTCTTACATTAAACAAAGCATGGTATAATATTAATTTCAGGTGTATGTGATTAAATTAAGGATCAATATTACAATCCCTAGGCAAAAGACTTTTTTAAAAAAATACAAAGACATATTAGTTATAAACCAAATAAAGATAGATTAAAACAGTCCCATAAATCCTTGAGACCCTTCATTTTTTTCACTCTGTTCTCTCTGCTGTTCAGATCTGATAAACATTGTGTTTCTGCCTTCCTCTGACACTATTCTAGGAGACGGGGAGGCACTGCCCTTTATCGATAGGTGGGCGTAGAAGTTCAGGTTCCCTATTTGGACCCTCAGGTGGGAGGGGTCTTGTTACCACTGGGCAGGGCTGAGAGTTCTGGGTCTCCACCAGGCCCCCCAGTGAAACCACCTGGCTGGGAGGATGGAGGATACATAGTCATATGCAGTTCTTAATCCAGTGCCTTAGACCAATCGGCTGTACTACCCAGTTTCAAATGCAGTTCTTTGGAACTCTATGGACTATATGTAGCTGGTCAGGCTTGTCTGTCCATGGGATTTCCCAGGCAAGAAAACTGGATTGGGTAGCCATTCCCTTCTCCAGGGGATCTTCCCCACCCAGGGATTGAACCTGGGTCTCCTACATTACAAATGGATTCTTTACCATCTGAGCCACCAGGGAAGCCCCAGATGGGAAGCCCTGGATGGGAGGTGAAGCCTCCTTAATTCTCTCTGGGTGATCTCTCCTGACGGGTGGACAGCGTGGTGACTGGAGTCCTCACTCTTCATTAGCCCTTACCTCCAGCCCCCACCATGGCACGGGCACCTCATTGCAGCCTTTCGAGAGTCAGAATCCTGGATCCCTACTTGGCCTTAGCTGGTGGGACAGGGCTATAGTCTCTTCCCTGGTGCTTGTTTGGAGCACAGTCAGTTCAGTTCAGTCGCTCAGTCATGTCTGACTCTTCGCGACCCCATGAATCACAGCACGCCAGGCCTCCCTGTCCATCACCAACTCCCGGAGTTCACTCAGACTCACATCCATCGAGTCAGTGATGCCATCCAGCCATCTCATCCTCTGTCGTCCCCTTCTCCTCCAGCCCCCAATCCCTCCCAGCATCAGAGTTTTCCAATGAGTCAACTCTTCGCACAGTTAGAGTCTAAATGTTTTCTGTCTTTCTTGGCACCCTTTTCCTGGTCCTCTGGCTAGAGAGCAGACTTAAGGCGGGAGTGGGTGTTTTTTTTCTCTCTGCATCTGTTAACAAGCCTGGGTTGCCTGTCTCTTTAGCTCCAAATCTGGATATAAAAGATAAGAAGACCGAGGGAACTCACCATTGGATCTTTCCTCGGGTCCCAAAAGCCCTTGGAGCGTGCCTTCTTTCCTCAACCTTTCAAAGTCTCCTTCTGCTTGTTTTATATATAAGGTCCAGGATCTTTTCATTGTACTTAGCAGGAGGAATAGGGAAAACTACATCTACTCCATCGTCCCAAGGTGGTAGTGCTGAATTGCTTTTCTCTTTTACACTGTATTCTCTTCCAGTGGAATACTTTGAGGACAAGATGCGAACTTCCTTCATTTTGCTTTCTTCAGCACCCGGCCATGATTGTACTAAAGAATGAATGTCTGAATGAATGTAGTGCCTACGGGCCCATAACCTTCTGCAGGAGCCAGCTCTTCCCACTCTGCTTTCCAGCATTTTACATGCTGAGACTGTGGGTATTTCTTCCCTCTGAGCATACGGCTGGGACCCTGAAATTCCACATTCTGTGTCAAGGGTTTACTCTCTGCTTTGACTGTGTGCTGTCTTAATGGTCCACCGTGGGGAAAACAGATCAGAGAGGAGGAAAGAACAAAGGCCAGAGTTCTACAGTGTCAGGAGGACATGCCCTTCGGCAGAAAGTTCCCAGAGAAGGAAACACCAGAAAGCCTTGGGAAGGATTGTATCCAGATGTTTTCATCTCATCTCTCCATTTGCTGCTGCCTCTGAAGCTGCTGGGTTAGAGTCAGAGCAAACAAAGCAGGGGCGCTTGGGGGATTTCTCAAATTGAAAGAAAATTGCATCTCATTAAAATGTGCGCACACACTCACAAACCCATCGAGTATGCAAGTTCTGGGTTACAAGAATTCCCACACTGCTGGGTAATTTATTCAGTTCCTATTCCCACTCTATTGAGACACACTGAAGTACAAACCAGCAAACATAAATAATGAACAGCTTTCGTGCCTTAATCAATCATAAACACCGTGTTAAGTCCCTCAGGAGAGACTTGTAATGAAATCCTCCATTCGTGGTTTGGGGTGCCCTTTTCTCACCTGGGATACTTGTGGGCCAGCATCTCCCCCTCTATGATGTTCCTGGAAGGGACAAATCCCAGTCTGGGCCAGTCAGTCTCACACACTCCCATCCTTCAGAGGAACAGATATGATTAAATCAGCCCTATACAATAGAGACAAAATTTAAACCACATAGGAAATAAGAAATTTTCTAGTAGTCACATTACAAAAAGCAAAAAGAAATAGATGAAATTATTTTTCATAATACATATTATACTCATAATGAAAATACTATTATTTCAATATGCAAACAATAGTTTTAAAAATTATTACCGAGATGTTTACAACTTTTAGGTTAAATCTTTGAGGTATAGTGTGTCTTTTGTATTTATGGGGCATCTCAATTTGGACCAGCGAAGTTCAAGTGTCAACAACTAGAGGTGGCTAGTGGCTACTGTATTGGATATATGCATGCATACATGCTAAGTTGCTTCAGTCATTTCCGAATCTTCGCAACCCTATGGACTGTAGCCCAGCAAGCTCCTCTGTCCATGGGATTTCCCAGGCAAGAATATTGGAATGGGTTTCCATGCCCTCCTCCAGGGGATCTTCCTGATCCAGGACTCAAACTTGTGTCTTTTATGTCTCCTGCATTGGCAGGCAGGTTCTTTACCATCTGGCATGGCCCACCATATTGGGTAGTACAGATCTAAACCATGAGTGAATAAATAAATGAGTGGGTGAGTGAAAGAATAAAGTTTGTGAGTGAATGTAAAACTGACCACTGGTTGGCCCCTCATGCCCATCACACATGCTGGTTGGAGGACAGTGGGCAAGAACTCAACACCTCATCATTATCACCAGTGTGAATATTCCTGCCTTATGCTTATACACCAGTTCACTCTTTCCAGACTTTTTTCCCATGCACACTTTGGTCTTCCCAACAGCCCTGGGAAGGTGGTAGGAATCTGTAGGAATGACAGGATCCCAGGCCTGATAGACAGTCCCACTCCCATCCCACCACCCTCTCAGCTGTAGACAGACAGACAATGCCCCAGAACCACCACCGTGAGAAATCCTGGGCTGAGGAAGCTCACCCTTCTCATGTCTCCTTGGCAGGAGTCACTTACCTCCACTGACTGCCTTTATGCTGCTGCCGTGTCTTGTTCCTCACTTGGAGAGTGGTACTTGCCATGTTTTACTCCAAAGGCAACCAGATCCACGGATGTTCTCTGGAGGAACTGCCTTCCTGGAGCCGGTAATAAAGCCCAGCCTTGTACTGTAGACTGTACTATACAGTTCACCAAGAACTCTCACACAATCTCTAATCTCTCTCTTTTCAGGACCAGCCCAGCCCAGCCATGCCTCAACCTGGAAGGACAATTCCAGTATGAGGGTCTTAGAGCCCAGTGTGGACTCAGGCAGGAAGTTTTACCCAGAGCACAGGCAAGGGCCATTGAGTGAATGTACACACACACAGGCCATGAGACCCAAAAGTCATATTTGTAAAGAATCAGGAGGCCGAGGTGGCCAGATTATTACAATCAGAGGGGAATGTGGAACCAGATGGGATTAGAGAGGGAGACAGGACCCAGTCAGACATGTTGGCCTGGAAAGTGAAATTAACCCTCAAATTTCTATAGAGACAGAAAACAGGTTGTCTGAGGGCAGGGCTGGGGGAGGAAGAATGGGGAGTGATTGGTTAAAAGGTATGAGATTTTCTTTCTGAGTGATGAAAAAGTCTTGGAACTAGGTCGTGGTGACGGTCACACAATATTGTGAATGTACTAAGTGCCACATTCTGTCAGATCTCTCCACCATGACCCACCCATCTTGGGTTGCCCCACGGGCATGGCTTAGTTTCATTGAGTTAGACAAGGCTGTGGTCCTAGTGTGATTAGACTGACTAGTTTTCTGTGAGTATGGTTTCAGTGTATCTGCCCTCTGAAGCCCTCTTGCAACACCTACCGTCTTACTTGGGTTTCTCTTACCTTGGGCGTGGGGTATCTCTTCACGGCTGCTCCAGCAAAGTGCAGCCAATGCTCCTTACCTTGGACGAGGGGTATCTCCTCACCGCCACCCTTCCTGACCTTCAACGTGGGATAGCTCCTCTAGGGCCTTCTGTGCCCACACAGCCACGGTGTGGGGTTGGTCCACCCAGCCACCTCCCCTGGCCTAGGGCATGGGGTTGCTCCTCCTGGCCACCACCCCTGGCAAACCACTTAAGTATTCTTGCCTTGAGAACCCCATGAACAGCTGAAAAGGCAAAATGATAGGATACTGAAAGAGGAACTCCCCAGGTCAGTAGATACCCAATATGCTACTGGAGATCAGTGGAGAAATAACTCCAGAAAGAATGAAGGGATGGAGCCAAAGCAAAAACAATACCCAGCTGTGGATGTGACTGGTGATAGAAGCAAGGTCCGATGCTGTAAAGAGCAATATTGCATAGGAACCTGGATTGTCAGGTCCATGAATCAAGGCAAATTGGAAGTGGTCAAACAAGAGATGGCAAGAGTGAATGTTGACATTCTAGCAATCAGCGAACTGAAATGGACTGGAATGGGTGAATTTAACTCAGATGACCATTATATCTATTATTGTGGGCAGAAATCCCTCAGAAGAAATGGAGTAGCCATCATGGTCAACAAAAGAGTCCGAAATGCAGTACTTGGATGCAATCTCAAAAACGACAGAATGATCTCTCTTCATTTCCAAGGCAAACCATTCAATATCACAGTAATCCAAGTCTATGTCCCGACCAGTAACGCTGAAGAAGCTGAAGTTGAACGGTTCTATGAAGACCTACAAGACCTTTTAGAACTAACACCCAAAAAAGATGTCCTTTTCATTATAGGGGACTGGAATGCAAAAGTAGGAAGTCAAGAAACACCTGGAGTAACAGGCAAATTTGGCCTTGGAATACAGAATGAAGCAGGGCAAAGACTAATAGAGTTTTTGCCAAGAAAATGCACTGGTCATAGCAAACACCCTCTTCCAACAACACAAGAGAAGACTCTACACATGGACATCACCAGATGGTCAACACCGAAATCAGATTGATTATATTCTTTGCAGCCAAAGATGGAGAAGCTCTATACAGTCAGCAAAAACAAGACCAGGAGCTGACTCTGGCTCAGACCATGAACTCCTTTTTGCCAAATTCAGACTGAAAATGAAGAAAGTAGGGAAAACCACTAGACCATTCAGGTATGACCTAAATCAAATCCCTTATGATTATACAGTGGAAGTGAGAAATAGATTTAAGGGCCTAGATCTGATAGATAGAGGGCCTGATGAGCTATGGAATGAGGTTCGTGACATTGTACAGGAGACAGGGATCAAGACCATCCCCATGGAAAAGAAATGCAAAAAAGCAAAATGGCTGTCTGGGGAGGCCTTACAAATAGCTGTGAAAAGAAGAGAAGTGAAAAGCAAAGGAGAAAAGGAAAGATATAAACATCTGAATGCAGAGTTCCAAAGAATAGCAAGAAGAGATAAGAAAGCCTTCTTCAGCGATCAATGCAAAGAAATAGAGGAAAACAACAGAATGGGAAAGACTAGAGATCTCTTCAAGAAAATCAGAGATACCAAAGGAACATTTCCTGCAAAGATGGGCTCGATAAAGGACAGAAATGGTATGGACCTAACAGAAGCAGAAGATATTAAGAAGAGATGGCAAGAATACACAGAAGAACTGTACAAAAAAGATCTTCACGACCCAGATAATCACGATGGTGTGATCACTCACCTAGAGCCAGACATCCTGGATTGTGAAGTCAAGTGGGCCTTAGAAAGCATCACTACGAACAAAGCTAGTGCAGGTGATAGAATTCCAGTTGAGCTATTCCAAATCCTGAAAGATGATGCTGTGAAAGTGCTGCACTCAATACGCCAGCAAATTTGGAAAACTCAGCAGTGGCCACGGGACTGGAAAAGGTCAGTTTTCATTCCAATCCCAAAGAAAGGCAATGCCAAAGAACACTCAAACTACCGCACAATTGCACTCATCTCACACGCTAGTAAAGTAATGCTCAAAATTCTCCAAGCCAGGCTTCAGCAATATGTGAACTGTGAACCTCCTGATATTCAAGTTGGTTTTAGAAAAGGCAGAGTAACCAGAGATCAAATTGCCAACATCTGCTAGATCATGGGAAAAGCAAGAGAGTTCCAGAAAAACATCTATTTCTGCTTTATTGACTATGCCAAAGCCTTTGACTGTGTGGATCACAATAAACTGGAAAATTCTGAAAGAGATGGGAATCTAATCTGCCTCTTGAGAAATTTGTATGCAGGTCAGGGAGCAACAGTTAGAACTGGACATGGAACAACAGACTGGTTCCAAATAGGAAAAGGAGTATTTCAAGGCTGTATATTGTCACCCTGGTTATTTAACTTATATGCAGAGTACATCATGAGAAACGCTGGACTGGAAGAAGCACAAGCTGGAATCAAGATTGCTGGGAGAAATATCAATAACCTCAGATATGCAGATGACACCACCCTTATGGTAGAAAGTGAAGAGGAACTAAAAATCCTCTTGATGAAGGTGAAAGTGGAGAGTGAAAAAGTTGGCTTAAAGCTCAACATTCAGAAAACGAAGATCATGGCATCCGGTCCCATCACTTCATGGGAAATAGATGGGGAAACAGTGGAAACAGTGTCAGACTTTATTTTTCTGGGCTCCAAAATCACTGCAGATGGTGACTGCAGCCATGAAATTAAAAGATGCTTACTCCTTGGAAGGAAACTTATGACCAACCTAGACAGCATATTCAAAAGCAGAGACATTACTTTCCCAACAAAGGTTCGTCTAGCCAAGGCTATGGTTTTTCCTGTGGTCATGTATGGATGTGAGAGTTGGACTGTGAAGAAAGCTGAGCACCGAAGAATTGATGCTTTTGAACTGTGGTGTTGGAGAAGACTCTTGAGAGTCCCTTGGACTGCAAGGAGATCCAACCAGTCCATTCGGAAGGAGATCAGCCCTGGGATTTCTTTGGAAGGAATGATGCTAAAGCTGAAACTCCAGTACTTTGGCCACCTCATGCAAAGAGTTGACTCATTGGAAAAGACTCTGATGCTGGGAGGGACTGGGGGCAAGAAGAGAAGGGGACGACAGAGGATGAGATGGCAGGATGGCATCACTGACTTGATGGACATGAGTCTGAGTGAACTCCGGGAGTTGGTGATGGACAGGGAGGCCTGGCGTGCTGCGATTCATGGGCTCGCAAAGAGTCGGACACGACTGAGTGACTGATCTGATTTGAGTAAGTGCCACTAAATTGTACACTTCAACAATAAAAAAAGAATTAGTGTTAGAACTCAAATTCAGAGCTTGTCATCAAGACGAGCTCTCCTTCCCCATCGACTAAGCCTACACAGCCCAGTAGAGACTTTTTCTGAGGCTCAAGGACATCTTTGTGCTTGTGTGCTAAGTTGCTTCAGTAGTGTCTGACTCTTTGAGACCCTATTGACTGTAGCCCATCAGGCTCCTCTGTCCACGGGATTCTCCAGGAAAGAATACTGGAGTGGGTTGTGATGTCCTCCTCCAGGAGGTCTTCCCAACCCAGGGATGGAACCCAGATCTCTTGTGTCTCCTGCATTGGCAAGTAGGACTTGCACTTTCCCACTAGTGCCACCTGGGAAACCCAAGCACATCTTCAGAGACAGGCAAAATCAGGCAAACCTTGAACACCCTGCCACACCCACAGATAGGCACACTCAATCAACAGCAGAGCAACCCAGCAGAGAAGACTGGGAATCACCCACTGTCAAGTCTGGAAGATTTGATGCCTTCAGTCTGACAAGAGAGCACAGAGCCCAGCCAGGGCGTGAATGTGATATAAAGGGTAGCATCCTAAAATCCTAAACTCCATTCCTCAGCTTGTTAGGGAACTTCAATCTTTGAAATTTGTAAACCTTTCTTGAAGTTATTTATATGCTCAGCTATTGCAGTATCTCTTGGGGATAAAGAGTTGCATAAATTTATACTACTCACTGGGCAAAGCAGAATTCCCTTTAGTTCTCCTAAAATTATCTCCTGTCAAGTTTTATGGGGATGAAGGAGAAGAAGGAATTTAGGTCTAAGATGTCAGGATTCCAACACATACTCTCTCTTTCATGATCAGATTACCTTTCATCTCATCTTCTCTCAGACTTGATCTGTCCAGACTTAAAAACTCTAATTGCTCCCCCATCTCTCTTGATCATTTTAGTTGCCTTTTCTATAGCTTTTACCTATTTGTCTTTCCTCTCTCTCTCTCTCAAAAGGGAGTGATGAGAATCTCCTGAAGTATTAAGAGACATTGAAGCAGCAGCATCTACCATTAGTGAATCTGCAAAATGCCTGGCCCATCAGATGCATCCGTGCATTTAAAAGTGAAGGAAGTCAGAAAGAGAAAAACAAATACTGTATATTAACCCACATATGTGGAATCTGAAAAAAATTGGTATAGACAATTTCATTTACAAAGCAGAAACAGAGACACAAACATAAAGAACAAATGTATGGATACCAAGGGGAAAAGGGGCTGGGATGAATTGGGAGATTGGGATTGACATCTGTACACTGTGCTGTGCTGTGCTTAGTCGCTCAGTTATGTCTGACCCTTTGTGACCCCATGGACCATAGCCCGCCAGGCTCCTGTCTCCATGGGGATTCTCCAGGCAAGAATATTGGAGTGGGTTGCCATGCCCTCCTCCAGGGAATCATCCCAACTCAGGGATAGAACTCAGGTCTCCTGCATTGGAGGTGGATTCTTTACTGTCTGAACCACCAGGGAAACCCAAGAATACTGGAGTGGGTAGCCTACCCCTTCTCCAGGGGATCTTCCTGACCCAGGAATCAAACTGGGGTCTCCTGCATTGCAGGCTGACTCTTTACCAGCTGAGCTACCAGGGAAGCCCATATATACACTATTATGAGTAAAATAACTCATGAGCACCTACCATATAGCATAAGGAGCTCTACTCAGTGATCTGTCGTGACGTAAATGGCAAGGAAATTCAAAAAGGAGGGGATACATCATATACATATGGGGCTTCCCAGGTGGCGCTACTGGTAAAGAACCTGCCTGTCAATGAAGGACACATAAGACATGCGGGTTCAACTCCTGGGTCAGGAAGATCCCCTGAAGGAGGGCATGGCAACCCCCAACTCCAGTATTCTTGCCTGGAGAATCCCATGGACAGAGGAGCATGATGGACTACAGTCCATGGGGTCGCAAGGAGTAGGACCCGACTGAGCAACTTAGCACACACACATGCATATGTATACATGCATATGCACACATGCATATATGTATATGTATATATAGCTGATTCACTATGCTGTACAACCGAATCTCACACAGCATTGTAAAGCAACTATACACCAATAATATTTTTTAATTATAAAAAATAAATAAAATTCACACCCTCTTCATAGGCTTATAGGTCTACAGAGCCCTGCACAATCCAACCACTGCCTTCCTATCCAGCCTCATCTCATATCACTCTGCTTCTTGCACACAGAGCTCTGGACACTCTGGTTTCTTTCACATGCATCAAGGTTCTTTGAACCTCAGAGTTCTTATACATGTTCCCCATTTAACAGAAGAGACACTGCCTGTAATGGGGAAAGCACTCCATATGTATTTGTTGAGTGACGATGACTCACAGCTTAAGCACCTTCTAGGCTCTGGAAATTCAGAGATGAACAAAATGCCATCTTATCTCAAGGGAATCTCAACCTCCTGGGAAAGAGAGAAAAGTAAAGCAGTGAGTAACAACCACAAACAGCAACTGCATCTGTGCTATGGCAGGGACACAGCAGAGTTAGGGAACACAGAGCAGGGTCACATGACGGGTATCAAGAAAGGCTTCCTGGAGGAGGTGACATTTACCATGAGCTTGGAAGGATGAAGAAGAGTTGTCCAGTGGTGGAAGGGAAAACTTTTCTAGGCAGAACAAACCACATGAGTAGAGTCATTGAGGAGTGAGATGGCTCTGTGAGTAACCGGAAACAGGGCGATAGCAGATGACAATCTAGGAGACACATAATGAAGGATCTCAAGTAGCCAAGTCTTTTCAGAACCTCCCCAGAGCCCAGCACCAAAACATGTCCAAATAGGAACAGGGAACAGCCCTCTAAGAGCATGGAAACTCCAGATGGAGCTGCTGCCATCGATACTGCAGACTCAGGACTTCCCTGGTGGTCCAGTGGTTAAAGAATCTGACCATCAATGCAGGAGACATGAGGTCAATCCCTACTCAGGAAATATCCCACATGCCGTGGGGCAATAAGTCCTTGTGCCGCAACAAAAGAAGCCCCTGCAATGAGAAGCCTGAGCACTGCAAAAAGATAGTAGCCCCTGCTCACTGCAACTAGAGAGAAAGCCCTCACACCGCAACGGAGACCCAGCACAGCCAAAAATAATTAATTTTAAATAAAAGAATTTTTAAAAATCCTACAGACTTACTCAGTTTCTTTCATCTCCTTCCTGTGGAGCAGATACTCCTTGGTGACTCAGATTGTAAAGGCTGTCAATATTCAACACCCATTCACCGGAAACCCACAACATGCAGGCATTGTGGAGTGGAGAAGATGCAAAGAAGATTATCCCAGGCCATTCAATTTTTATCCACACACTGATGTTCTCACCCTCATTCATACACACTCACACCAGGAGAGTCATCCCTCACCCTTTAGTCCAAGACCAACCGGCAGCACCCTGCTGAGGACCGTCCCTCCTTTGAGTCTCCCACTCACTCTAGTACCTCCTTGAAGATGCCTGGGAGTCTACTGACCAGAGAATAAGTTTCCGTGATGACATGAGAGGGGAGGTTCGAACAAACCCACATGGGAGAGTTAGCATCTTGCCTAAAAGTCTCGGACAAGGTGATGCCCATGAGCAAGGGATCCCTTTTGGTTAAGTCTAGGTCCAGCTCTCCAACCAGCTGGAGTCCCTAGGAAGCAAAGCCTATTTGTCCTGAATCCCACTTGGGGACATTCACCTGGGTGTTTTGGACTTTCAAGACTTTGGGTACGTATGTCCCCACTGCCTTCCTCGTGTGTCTTCCTGGAGACCTCCCACTGGCATCTTCAACCTCTGACTCATGGTCACCACCACTGTGAAGACCTCCTGGATCTCCTCAGTGGTGCCACAGCACATCTGGTCATCTGAAGAGGCTGATGCCACCCCCACCAGATGGTGACCTCCCCAAAGACAGGGACCATATCATTCATCTCTCTCCCCACAGTATTAAACTTCATGCAGGCACATGGTAAAAGCTTGGTTAAGATGAATAAATCAGAGAAACCGAGGGGGGTTGTTCTTTGCGTAAAATAGATATTAATAGCTAGTGAGAAGCTGCTATATAACGCAGGGAGCTCACTTCAGGGCTCTGTGATGACCTAGAGGGGTGGGATGGAGGGGTAGGGGGGAGCTCAAGAGGGAGGGGATATATGTGTCCACACAGCTGACTCAGGGATTCCCAGGTGGCTCAGTGGTAAAGAATCCGCCTCCCAATGCAGGAGACACAAGAAACACGAGGTTGATCCCTGTTTCAGGAAGATCTCCTGGATTAGGAAATGGCAACCCACTCCAGTATTTTTGCCTGGAAAATTCCATGGACAGAGGAACCCAGCAGACTACAGTCCATGGGGCTGCAAAAAGTTGGACAGAACTGAGCACTCACACAAGCACATAGCTGATTCACACTGTTGTACAGCAGAAACTAACAACATTGTAGAACAATTAAAATTCCAATAAAAAAGAGGGGAGGCAAGTTCCTTTCTGGCTGATGAGAAAGTTGCTGGATTATAAGGTCAGCTCCCCAGCTGCCCTCATGCCTGGGGTACCAGTAAGCACTTGGGTTGATGGCTCTGCTAGAGGACATGCCTCCTGAAGACTGTACTTGCTGGTGGTGGATGGGCTGCTTTGCTGAACCACCTCACACAGTCCCACCTTCCTTCAGCAGCAGTGAGACCCTGAGCTTAGCTATGTTGGCTCAGACCTGAAGCGTCCAGCTATTACCCTCTGCAACAATGGCCTCAGGGGCTAGTATAGAGAGAGAAGCACGCACAACAATTCTGAGCATCCTTCCAGACCACCTGGCCTCTGCAAGTGGTGCCACCAGAAGCCCCAAATCCTGCTTCAGACTGCAGAGCAGCTCCAAGCCAAAGCCCCATCTGGCCGCACCAGGACAGAGGGCAGGTCCCAGACAGAATGCTGTAACCCCCCTTTCCCCTTCTCCTCCCCTCAAGGTAAGACACTCCAGAGGTGATTCAGCAGACAATCATAAAACTACTCTCCAGGGTAGAAGAAGGCCGGAGATTGGGACCACAAGACTTGAAAAAGGACGCAGCAGCAAGGTCTCTAGGTTTTATTTGTCCGTCTCATATGTGCCAGACTGGGCATGGAAGAGTCCACAGCCCATAACCACTAGGTACAGACAGAGAATTCAAGAGAAAGAAAAGGAAGCTTGCTCTCTCTGGCAAAGGAGCTGGGACGGGAGAAGACCAGCAAGGTCTTGGCAGGGAAATCCTTACCCAGTGGCCCAGTCTGCCCACAGCAGCACCACCTGGGCAGGCCAACCCATTCCCACCTCATGAGGCAAACTGGATAAGTGTCCTCTTGTCCCACCACACCCACCTTCCCATCTCAAGGAAACACTGGGGTCCATCCCCTGGCAGGCCCACCCTCCACCTCTGGGAGCTGCCTCTGGGAACCCCACACCTCGCACTCCTCTCAGATCAGCACCCAGGCTCTCTGCCCCCATTGCACCTGCTCACCAGGCCCCCACCTGTTCCAGCTACCATGCTGAGCCCTCAGGGGCACCCATACTGTACCTGCCACCCACTCTTCAACATTCTTTTATTTCCAGGTTACACTCTCTTGCAAGGATCCCTGAGCTACAGAATTTAATGGAACACTCCAGAGTTTCTTCCTCCCCAGCATAAGTATATGCCCCTGGCAGAGCCAGAGGTTCTTGATAACAGCCCCTACACTCCCAAGGGACTTCCCTGGTGGCTCAGACAGTAAAAAATCCACTTCCATTGTAGGGGACCTGGGTTCGATCCCTGGATCAGGAAGATCCCTTGGAGAAGGGAATGGCTACCCACTCCAGTATTCTTGCCTGCAGAATTCCATGGACAGAGGACCATGGTGGGCTACAGACCAGGGGGTTGCAAAGAGTCAGACACAAGTGAGCGACTTTCACTTTCATTTTTTCCATTTTCACATTCTCTAAACACTCAGGGGCCCCAAGCCTCAAATCTGCCTGAGTCCTTTTCCATGGTCCTAAAAAACAGGTTCTTTCACGAGGCATCAGTTTACCCCATTAATTTTTCCTCTTTCCAGAACCCATTTTCAATTTAGCAGACATGTTTCGGGCTTCACTTGTAGCTCAGCTGATAAAGAATCCACCTGCAATGCAGGAGACCCCAGTTCAATTCCTGGGTCGGGTTGTTCCCCTGGAGAAAAGATAGGCTATACATTCCAGTATTCTTGCCTGGAGAATCCCATGGACAGAGGAGCCTGGCAGTCTACAGTCCTTAGGGGCTCAGAGTCAGACACAACTGAAGCAAATTAGCCCAGAGAGCAGAGTAGCACAGGCCCAGGTTAGCAGGCAGAGACCTAGGGGGTGGGGAGTGCCCTCCCTAAGAGCCATAGTGGAGATTTGCTCCAGCCTACAAGTCTAGGGTCATCAACTTCATTTTGAGTGATTTAATTATGGTTAATTAAGTGGATTAACTGCTTTGTACTATATGAGTAGAAATAAATACCTCTTTTCTTTGGGTCTTAACACTGTTGTTTCAACCCCAAGTTCACAAGTGTGCTAGACATGTGTGTTCTAACCAGCTCTTCTCAGATGGCTGAAATTAGATAGAGCAAGACCAAGAAATCTGGAGAGGCTGCTGCTGTCCTTGAATGGTGGTGGGTGGACCACACTGTCAGGGACCTCACCACCGACATTGATGGATCCCTCTCAAAGGTTCTAGGCTACTTACACATATATTAATATCATCAGCTTATATGTTTCATAAGTATCACTGAACCCTGTGTGACATATAATCTCTTTTTTTGGTCCTACAGCTCTAAGGCAATGTCTCTCAAAGTATGATCCACAGATAGCCTGCAACAAAATCACCCCAGGGTGCCTGTTAAAAGGAAGATTTCTGGGTTCCACCGAGAACTTCTGATTCAGGGTCCTAGGAAGTGTGGCCAGGAAAACACATTTTAAATGAGCCCCTTGATATTTCTATTACTCCACATGTTTAGTAATTTTTAAATTTATGTTCTCCTTACCAGATCACGGTGATAATAATGATGATGTTGATAACGATGGCAATGGTGGCGGTGAAAACAATGGTAATGATGATGGTGGTGGCATGATGGTGATAATGGAAGATACAATAAGATTCCTTTACCTTTTTTTGGTGCTTTACTATTCATAAAGCTCTTTCACTTTCATAGTTATTTCATGTAACTCTCACCAGGACTGGATTGCTGCAATCTCATTTACAGATGATGAAGGCGCTGAGGTTTAGCGAGAAGTTAAAAGACTTCCCAAACTCCTCAAAGTACCTGCTCTGAGCCATTTCCTTTTCCAGAGGAGACAGTCTTACATGAGTCAATTCGCTCTGAGCCTATCCCCAGACACCACAACCTGGAAGCTGATTGAGCAGAACTGATTGGGTCTCAGCTTAAGGCCAGACATCACTCAACTCAGGAACTAATCGCAGGACCCTGGGTCATGTTCCGTGCAGCCAGAAAGACTCCAACTACCTGAGCCAACCACTCCTTCTCTGGTTAAGACCTACAAACCTCCTTTCACACCCATCAGAAGTACCAGATGGTAGTCAGAAGACCTGGTATTAGATTGTTGTGACTGTCCCTCTGCTAACTAAATGGGTATCCCTAGATCCTAACAGAAATCTCATCCCCTATAGAACGACAAGTCATAATAAGATTAAATGAAAATTATGCTTGTGAAGGTGAAAGAAAAGTGAAAGTGTTAGTCATTTAGTTGTGTCTAACTTTTTGCGACCCCATGGACCATAGCCCGCCAGACTCCTCTGTCCATGGAATCCTCCATGCAAGAATACTGGAGTGGGTTGCCATTTGCTTCTCCAGGTGATCTTCTCAACTTAGGGTTTAAACTTGAGTCCCCTGTATTGCCAGCAGATTCTTTACCATCTGAGCCATGCATGGCAGATTATGCTGGTGAAGATGCTCTGTAATTGGAAAGTGTATAAGTATTATCTCATTTGACTGTTAGAATCATTATCGTCTTTTGGTCTCAGATTCAGACCTCCTTCCCTCTCCTCCCTGCCAACTCTCCTCACCCACCCCTGACCCAGCCACCACCAGCATGGCTGTAGCCCCCAACATCCCAGCAAAGAGTGGTTAGCAGTAATTCAAGGGTTGCTTTTCCTCCACAATTTGTAGTAGTTCAGAAAGGCAAGTCACAGCCATCAACTGTGTACAGAAAAGATGACATGTCACCAAAGGGATTGTTACCTTCTTGGAAGTCAAGCAACATAGATTAGAATGGAAATTATTTGGGATCTTCATCAGTTGGCTGAAATTGTTCAATGCTCAGCAATTCATTGAGGTTTGCTACCAGATCGTTGATCTTAGTGGTGAGTGTGTGTGTGTGTGTGTGAACAAATGTGAGTGTATGAAGGCATGAGTGTGCATGTGTATGAGTGTCCATGTGTGTGCTCCATATTTGGTTGAGGCTCAAACAGAAAAGAAGAGGCCACCTCAAGTTCTCAGCAAGCTGACATTGCACCAAAGATCTGGGTCTGGGGGCTTCCAGTTTCATTCAGTCTTGCAAAGTCCTCCCAGGGCCACAAAGAAATCCCTATCGGACAGAAGGGTGTGGAGGGAGAGGTTCTCAGTATGAGACTGCTCAGAAATTCTTCCCAGAATACAAAAAGCACTACAGCCAAGAACAGGGTAACTAGAAACCCAAGGACATCTTTAGAACCAGGCTCCCTGAACCCAATGTGCCCACCCCTGGTTCACACTGTGCCTCATCCCCACCTGATCTGGGATCCAGGTTGCCCAGTCTCATCTGTTGGACTCCTGGGAACCAGGGCAGGAGTGTCAAATCAAGAGCAGGAATAAAAGCTGAGCTTTATCAAGCACTTACTATATGCCAATGGAGAAGGAAATTGCAACTCACCCCAGTATTCTTGCCTGAGAAAAATCCCATGGATGCAAGAACCTGGCAGGCTACAGTCCATAGGGTGGCAAAAGAATCGTGTCCGACTAAGCGACCGAGCACACTGCTATGTGCCAGGCTCTGTGTTAAGTGCCAACTGGAGATGCTGGCAGGAGATGCATGTTTTACGTCCATCATTTCATTTGATCCCACAAAACCCCTCTGAAATGGGTTCTGTTATTATCCTCAGTTAATAGGTGGGCACACTGAAGCTCACCATGGGTGACTTATGCAAGGTCACAAAACCCATCACAGGGGCAGACTGGATTCCGTCTCCCATCTTACTCTAAAACCTGACACATAATTGAAATTTGTCAGTGCAAACCATTACTCAGGGCCTGGCCCAAGGAGAGTGTAGATCTATAGTGCTATTAAAAATCGAAAGTTCTGTGGCTAGATTATCTGATACAACACCCAGCGCTGCAGTTCACCAGCTCTACTTTAGCCTTTCTGTGGCTCAGTTTTCCTGTTCATAAAATGGGTACACTCTGCTTCACAGAGCTATAAGAGGTGTTTATAGGAAGTCACGTAGGTAAAGTCATCCGAGGTCCTGGCACAGGTAAATATTCAAAGGCAAGTATTTGAAATAGAGGGATTTAAAGAGGCTGAGAAGCCAAACAGGAATAATGGGACCATCCAGATATTAGCAACCACAAGAAGCCACTAGCCTCCTGGGCTGGTGGGACAAAGGCAGAGGGGCATTAAAGAAATCAGACTAGCATATACATTACAGGGGGTAAATAGCTAGCTAGTGGGAAGTTGCTGTATAACACAAGGACCTCAGCCAGTGCTCTGTAACAACCTCAAGGGGTGGGATGGGGTGGAGTGGTGAGAGAGATGTTCAAGAGTGAAGGGACATAGTATACTTGTGGCTGATTCACATTGTTATATGGCAGAAATCACACTGTAAAGCAATTATCCTCCAATTAGGACTTCCCAGGTGACTCAAGTGGTAAAGAATCTGCCTGCAATGCAGGAGACACATGTTCGATTTCTGGTCGGGAAGACACCCTGGAGGAGGAAATGGCAACCCACTCCAGTATGCTTGCCTGGGAAATCCCATGGACAGAGGAGCCTGGTGGGCAATAGTCCATGGAGTCACGAAGAGTCAGACACGACTTAGCGACTAACACTTTAACTTCATGTCAGGGGTCAGGATCATTTAGCTTTATAAGTTCCTGGGGTCATGTTAAAGTTCTGGGGATTCCTAGAGGTGCCAACTAGAGCCCTCAGAGGCTTCCAGGGTCTCCTTTCCCAGGGAGATGGGAGGAAAGAGCAGGAAGAGAGAAAGGGGAGCGAGGGTGCGGGCTCAGAGGAGAGGAGGAGGGATGCAAGAGAAGAGAGTGCGCAGGCCCCAGAGGCTTGGGAGCTGCCGTAAGTAGGCCAAAGGGTCTGGGCTGAGAATGTGTGATTAGCACCGCTATTCATTTCACCAGCTCAAAATAGGTTCTCTCCTCAGAGACCATCATCCCCAGGTCAGCCGCAGCTTCCGATTAGCCAAGGCTGCCACTGGGCTGCGACATGGGAGTAAACAACCCGCCAGAGGATGGGAGGACCCGACACAGACCCCAGGGATCTGTGCTCCTGGAGGTCACTCCCCAGCCTCCCAAGCACGGGGGGCACCTCGTACTCATTGCTACTAACCACCATGACAAGGTTAGTTCAAGCCCATTCAGACAGCGGAGCCCAGCCAACGTGGCAGTAATTGGCAGGGCCTGGGGCCAGCCCTGGGGGAGACAGTGATCTGGGAGAATATCCTGTCTTCTGGATGTCATCCTCACTTATCCTCAGGGTGCTGTGGTCCCCCAGAGTCTCTCAGGGAGCTGTCTCACACTCCCTCCCGAGACAGAATCTGTCACGGTTAAAATCACACAGCCCCTCCGTTCAGACCCCTGTCATCTCTCGGCCTGGCCACCTCTGCTGCCAGACCAGACCATCACTTTCTGTCCTCCTGTGAAGACTCTTGTTCAACATGGGTGTTGGGAAGCAGGAGCCAGTGGGGACAGAGACCCAGAGTCACAGCAGCAGTTAATTGCCCAGGTGGTGGCAGGGCCAATGCAGGGACGTGTCTGCCTCACAAGCTGCCTGGGTTCTCTGCTGATCATTAGGAGGAGGCCAGCTTCAGTGCCGTCATCCCACAGGGACACACGGTGGATGACAAGTCGGCCGGGACTGAGCACGAGGCAGCTTCGAACACAGTGGCGGCATCTCAGTGGCCTGAGGGCATGCTCCTCCTTGCCCCTTGCAGCCCTCACCAGCTGGCACAGCTAATTGGCAGCTATGGGAAGCCAGCTGAGATGCCATTTCCCAGGACACGTCCCGTTACCCAGCAGCCTTGATCGCCCTCTCATCTCGGTCCTGTCCTGCCAGGTCTCATGCACCCACTTCCAGAGTCCATCTCCTGCACAGAGCCTGTCCTGACCACACTGCACAAGCCGGGTGGTGAGGGGTGGGGGGAGTGGTCACTTACAGACGGGGAGATGGGCTGTGCCTGAAGCAAAGGGAGTGAGGAGCCATTTCTGTGCTGGAGTGACAGCAGACCGTGTCGGATGAGTTCCAGGCAAGGCGCAAGTGTCCAAACCAGCCGTGCCCCAAAGAAGGGATGAGTAGCAGCCCCAACCTTCTCTGGGGGATGAGGAGCTGGGTGGCACCTTCGATGGGCAGATGGAGAACAGGGGTATGAGACATGCTGCAGGTCAGTGGTCCCAAAGGAGCTGTCCACAGGCAGGTCACAAATTCCAATGGGGCCAGGCCAAGCCCACAAGGACTGAAGACAGTCGCTGCAAGAGGCAGTTTGGAGTGAAGCCCCCAAAACCAGGCCCAGAGAGCCGAAGAGCAGACTGAAGGACTGCTTCTCCAGCTGGTTCTGTAGCCCCAAGTGAGGTGCGCTCTGTACCTTTAAAGGACACTGGAGAGGACAGAGGAGCCCATAGAATGGCAAACCAGCAAGCGGCCAACCAGGCAGACAGGGCCTGGCTGTGGGAAAGATCCAGTGCTCTCCACCCCTTCCCCCAGCCCAGGGAGCACAGACAGTCAGACAGCAGCCTGCCCACCTAGTCCAGGAACCTCGATCAGCCCAGGGCTGGCGCAGCTGCTCCCCAGCCCAACCCAGCACAGCCCAAGCCCAGGAATGTGCTGGCCACCCTCCAGGCAACACGCAAGCCCTTGTGCTTGGGATGCCCAGAGGCTGCCTGTCCCTCTGGGCAAGCCTCCTCCCCACCAGGGCTGGGAGTGGGGCCCAGGATTTTGTCTTGGCTGGGGTAACATGATGTCTGCCCTTGGGAGCACTGTTGAGGAGGCTGGCCAGGTCAGCGGCAGCTGCCCACAACCAGCTGCTTTGGGCAGAGAGTGTGAGGCAACTCTCCATAAATCCACCACACACTGCACAGCCTGGGTGCCCAGAGATGCCCATAATCACACTGGGTAACACAGCTCCCCAATCTACTCCATGGCCACAGCACCCAACAAGCAATGTACATCCTGCTGATGAGTCTTAATTTCTAGCTATTCCATCTTGATCATTTTAGGGATTTGGGTTCACATAGGAACTCTAAGGGGGCTTCCCAGGTGGCTCAGTGGTAAAGAATCCACATGCCAATGCAGGAGATACAGGAGATGCAAGAGACTCAGGTTTGATCCCTGGGTTGGAAAGATCCCCTGGAAGAGAAAATGGCACCCACTCCAGTATCCTTGCCTAGAGAATCCCATAGACAGAGGAGCCTGGCGTGCTATAGTCCATAGGGTCACAAAGAGTCAAACAGGACTGAGCACAGACTCTTATATTGATCTTCCAAGAGTTTCAAGCAGCAAGGTGGCAGTAGCATGGTGGAACGAGTCATTTTCATTAAATTTAATTTTTTAAATTATGCAATAGCGGATACTTGTGAGAGACTTTATGTAAAAATCCTAAGAACCAGAACATCATCAGGACCACAGTAGCAGACCCCTCTGCTCCTCCACTCCCCACTGCCTCCCCATCCAGGGAAAGTTTCATGAGCCAGGATTGGCTGGAACATATTGAAGGCCTATGAGGAAGGAACTTATAAAGTGGGGAGGGCCTCAGGGGAGTGAATGTTGGGAAAAGTGGACCAGGAAGGCTATGAACACAGGAGAGGCAAGTGGACAGCATCATCTACTTGCCCTGAGCCTGGAGGAAAGGAGGTGAGAGATGATGTCAACTTAGACAAGTTGAAAGTTGCTGAGAGTGGTTTTGTCCCATAACCCTCATCTTCTCTTCAACAGAATAATAACAATGAGGCTAATAATGAGGTGAGGACCTTGAGGAGAGTGAACTGACCAGAGACACATAAAAGCTATTGCCAAGCAGAATGGAGGGCCTGCACAGTGGATAAGTAGTGGCTCCATCCTCTTCCTAATTATGTAATTCACTCCAAGAGCTCTCAGCCAGCCAGGTGAGGGAGGTTGGATTCATCCAAGGTTCCAAAGTCATCCAACATTCAGGCGGTTGATCAAATTGGTGCTGATTAGAACTGGGTTACACAGATACACCCCTAGGATCTTGGCCACCCAGAGGAGAACATGACACAAGAAAGGGGATGGGAGGTAGCCTGGGGGCAGGGGGAAGGATCAGGGGACTGTACCTTAGGTCTGATGACACAGCCAATACCTTCTGTACGTGTCAAAGGAGCCCCGGAAAGTGCTCACAGGGTTTGCATCTGACTTTGACACCTATCAGCTGTGTGGCCTTAGGCAGATTTTTTAACATCTCGAAAGCCCTGTGAACTTATTCATAACACTTCCTCTCTCCTGGGGGGGCAGGGAGGTGTCACAAGGCTCAAAGGAAAGAACAGTGCAAGTTCATTGTATCATTGTAAGCTGTGTGCAGATGTCAGCCTTGATGAATCAGGCAGAGAGGTCATGGAAGTCTTCCGGTTTCAGGCAGGATTGGGGCTCAGCAAGTCATTCCTCCCCATCATCTGTGTGGCTGCTTTTTCCTCGCTTTGCCCTTGTCCTCCCAGAATCTCATTTGGCTGGTTCCTGACCATTCTCTAAGACCCACTGGAGTCAATTTGAATTCTAATTGGATCCTCCAAGGTGCCCCTCCAGCCTCAGCTGGGTGTCATCTATGAAATTAATGAGCGTGCTCTCTGTTTCATCATGTAGTTCATTGCTGGAAACATTAAATAGCCAAGGGCTCCAGATTTCAAATTGCTCCAAATGGCCTCTCGCACTCTCCAAGGTTTTGCATGTTTGTGTGTATGTGTGTTTCAAGACAGACAGTGGGAAGGCAGACTCCCTTCCTCCTAGATTTTAACCATCATTCCCACCCTAACCTGCATTCTCATCCAGAGAGGTGAGAATCAAGGCTCAAAAAGGACACCAGATATTTTGCAATAAAATTAAAGGCCCCCTGCACTTCCCCGGGGAGCCTTCCATCTCTATGCCCTGAGGCTTTCTTTAGGGGACCCTGGAACCACAGCCTTGACCCTAACTCCTATCCAGTGCTCTTCTTCTAGGGACCTCTGAGCCATGATTCTCTCCATTCATAATGTTTAGCACAGAAGTAATAATTTACTGCTGATAGAGGATTCTTCGGGCACCAGCTGGAAATATCTTGAAATGCAACCCAGTACCATATATCTGTCTCCACGCTGCTTTCTTACAAGTCAGTCCTGAGATATAGACCCTGGAAGGTGAAAGCATTAAGTCTCTCAGTCATGTCCTACTCTTTGTGACCCCACAGACTATAGACTGCCAAGCTCCTCTGGCCATGGAATTCTCCAGGCAAAAATACTGGAGTGGGTAGCCATTTCCTTCTCTAGGGGATCTTCCCCAACCAGGGATCGAACCAGGGTCCCCTGCACAGCAGGCCAATTCTTTACTGTCTAAGCCACCAAGGAAGCCTCCAGACCCTGGATGCTGGAGGCTGCATGCTTCTCCCACCTGCTGTCATGCCTCTTCCCTTCATGTCTGCCTGGTTCTCAGAGACAGCACCCAGCATTCATTCAATTGTATTCACTACCAATGCAGTGCCAACCTCGGGCACTGGCACACAGCCATGAACGAAACAAACACATCTTGTGCTACGTATGCTTCAGTCCAAGCTCTCTTCTATTCCCTATCTCCCTCTGACCTCCCAGCAGAGCTGGTCTCCACATACCACCCAGATCCTAGCTGGCAAATCCTCTGCTGACTTCTTGCCCTACATTATTAGGAAAATCCTCTTTCACTGCTGATCTTCTGCTTCAGTTCCAGCTCCTGACTCACCTCAAGGTCTTCCACGTCATCTTTGTCACCTCCCCTGTCCTTTTCTATTTTTAACCATCTCTGTATCTTGTGTCTAAGCAGGCATTGTTTCTCTCTGTTATAGCTCCTATCCTCTTTTCACTTGAACCATGACCAGCCCTCCTTCTCTCTTTCGCTTTATGTCTCTATTTTGCCTTTATTGTTGTTGTTCAGTCACTAAGTCATGTCCAATTCTTTGCAACCCCATGGACTGCAGCATTCCAGGCTTCCCTGTCCTTCACCATCTCCCGGAGCTCACTCAAACTCACGTCCATTGAGTTGGTGATGCCATCTAACCATGTCATCCTTGATCACCACCTTCTCCTCCTGCCCTCAGTCTTTCCCAGCATCAGGGTCTTTTCCAATGAATCGGCTCTTTGCATCAGGTGGCCAAAGTATTAGAGCTTCAGCATCAATCCTTCCAATGAATATTCATGGTTGATTTCCTTTAAGATTGACTGGCTTGATCGCTTTGCTGTCGAAAGAACTCTCAAGAGTCTTTTCCAGCATCACAGTTTGAAAACATCAATTCTTTGACCCTCAGCCTTCTTTATGGTCCAACACTCACATCCATACATGACTACTGGAGAAACCATAGCTTTGACTATACTTCCAGCTAATGAGTCAGCCAACAAGAATTCACATCTACAAAGCAACTCCTTTGTAACTCTACTCTCTGGCCTCCAAAGGAGTCTGGCTTTGGAGCTTCTATAATGGGGACAGTGCTCTACATCAAATGCTGGCACCTAAGTGTCTCAAACCCTTCCCCCAGGGTTTTCCTTGGGGAAGTTGGGAACGATTCCTTTGTAAGGGATCAGACCCAGTGCCTGTGAGGTCCACTGGCACATCAAATCCTTCAACAATGATGATGGCGGGCATACCTGACTTGGTGCTATTCACCAGAAATCCAGAAACGATTAAGATGCACATCAGTGCGTGAAACTAACCTGGAAACAGAGACAACAAGAACAAAGGCCATAGGCAAAGCACAGAGGAAAAGAAATTATTTTCTTTTCTTGAGGAGATCAGGAATATTTCATAGAGGTGACATGCTGGGTCCAAAAAAAAAGAAAAAAACAAGTAAGGAAAGTATAAGCAATGACATTGTCTTTAACTTGGAAATCTGTCAGCTCTGCAGAGAAATATTTTTTGCCCACCCTAGTGAGCACACAGAGGGCTGAAACTCGTATGTGTCTACATGCATCCAGCCACTCGTGTTTAAACATATGCCAGTGTTGTCAGCCCTGGAAGGAGGGGGTGGTGATATGTTTCCTCTTTTTCTAGATTTTTTAAAATTAATTTTTATTGGAGTACAGTTGTTTCACAATGTTGTGTTAGTTTCAGGTACACAGCAAAGTGAATTGGCAATACATACATATATATTCCCTCTTTTTTTGGATTTCCTTCCCTTTTAGGTCACCATAGAGCATTAAGCAGAGCTCCTTGTGCTATACAGAGGAAGGAACTCAAAGGGCAAAGTGAAAGTCGCTCAGTCGTGTCCAACTCTTTACTACCCCCTAGACTACAGAGTCCATGGAGTTCTCCAGGCCAGAATACTAGAGTCGGTAGCCTTTCCCTTCTCCAGGGGATCTTCCCAACCCAGGGACCGAAGCCAGGTCTTCCGCATTGAGGGAGGATTCTTTACCACCTGAGCCACAAGGGAAGCCCAAGAATCCTGGAGTGGGTAGCCTATCCCTTCTCCAGCAGATCTTCCTGACCCAGGAATTGAACCAGGATCTCCTGCATTGCAGGCAGATTCTTTACCAACTGAGCTATCAGGGAAGTCCTCAAAGGGCAAAGGGCAACCTCAAAGTCCTCTGGTGGCCCCACCTTCACAGTTTTTCTCTAGTTGATCCCATCTACCCAGCCATCTAATGGAAACCTTGTCAATCCTACTTTCCAAGCACCTCTTGCATCTGTGTATTTCCCCCACTCCACTGTCACTTCCTGAATTAGACCCTCATTGCCTCTCACCCCATTACTACAGCAATCTCCTAACTGGTCTCCCTGCCTCCATTCTGACCATCTTCCAAACTATCCTCCCTTTGAAGCCATGAGGTCCTTTCTGACACACTGATCATGTCCCTTTTCTTCAGTGGCTCCCCCTTGCCCTTTGCCTAAGGAGGCATTTCACGTCCCCCAGGTATGGCCGCTGCTGATCTCTCCAACTTGATATCTCACCACTGTCCCCATAAACCCAGGTTCAATGCTGCAGCCAGGCTGCATTGTTGTCTCCTACCTCTCACAGGCTCTTACAACTTCCTGAAATGCTTTCGTCCTTCCCACCCACCATCTCCTCTTTGCATGGCTGATCCATAGCATAGTCAACCTTGAGGTCTCAGCCTACTCTTCCAGTCCCCATTCCTGGCCACAGTCTGGGGTAGGTACCCACCCTCATTATCACAGGGTAACATGACTATCCATCTGTGCACCTGATTCCCATGGGACTCTCAGCTCAGAGAAGGTAGAAACGGTGTTGTGTTGTAGCCTGTTGTATCTGTGGCTCTAAATCAGTACTTGTTGAGTTAGAGGTGTTCAATACTTATTGAATAGCTGAATATGCCAGGACTCCTTAGTAAGGCTCTACCTCCAGCACTGACTTTCCAACTGAAATGAAGCATTTCAGTGGTTTCTCCTGAAAAATAATAAGAGTCCCAAACTACCAGAGGCAGAGAGGGCCTTGGAGGTCAGTAAGTTCAAATCTCAGGGGTCAACTGAAGGAATTGAGACCCAGAGAGCAAGGGGTCCCCTGAGGCTAGAAGGAGAATTCCCATGATGATTACTCTACATTGTACGTGGTCATTAGTGGTGCCAGCCCACATCCCACACAAAGCAGCCCCTCAAAGAGCCCTGTTACCAATAACAAAGCATTTGCTCACCCTCATCACATTTCTTGTTGACTCCTACAAAAAATTGGTTGGGCAGGTGACCCCAGTGCCCCCATTTTATTGATTAGGATATGAGGCTCTAAGAGTCCAAGCTGCAAGTCCCAGGGATGGAGGAAGGCTCCTCTGTATCCAGACTCCATCACCTCTCATCACATAGCATCTGGCCCTTTGCCCTTTCCCCACAATAGGGTTGGATGCCAACAAGGAGTGGGATGATGCAACTGACTCCCTGTTGCCATAGCAGCACGTATCCAGGATGCTGATAGCCCACAGACCCCCAGGAGGCAAGACCCCAGATGAATCCACCCTGTGTCCAGAACTGCCAGAGTAATAGGGCAGGCAGCAAGCAGCTCTCAAACTTGCCAGGTGCTTGACTTTATTTAAGAAAATTACTTTTCATTCAGTCTCATGGGCAATGGACTATGTCCTGCCTTTTTAAAACACGATGGGCTAGGTGGAGCTGACCTGACACATCCCTCCCGTTTCCCCATGCACACTTAAACATTCTGCCAAAACTAATATCTTTATTCCTAAAACCTTCAATTCACGTAGGGCAAGCAGCGTCTGCCTGTGCTGTACAGAGCGTGCACTTCAGCCTTTATATTACCCAGAGGAATGAGCTGCTATTATGAAATCATTAAATTAATAACTTGGTAATATAGGCAGATATATAAAACAATCTGTTCATAGAACAAAAGAAATTACTACGTTCCAAACATTCATAATTTAATTTAACAGCAAATTAAAGTAGCATACATAATTTTAGCCTCAAAATGTCAATAGAATTATGTAAATACAGCACCGAGTTCTACTGCTCTGTGTGTGTGTGTGTGTGTGTGTGTGTATGCATGTGTGTACTTGTGGGTAAAAAAGGAGGGCAGGGTGCAGAGCTGACATTTGCCTCCAGTAGGCCTCTCTTCTTCACAACAGAGAAGCAATTGACAGAAATAGATGAGGTGCCCAGCTTTTAATTAAGAATTTATTAAACATGCAAAGAGCTGTAGAGGAAAAAAAGCTAGCAAGGCACTCTGCTGGCTGCCAGGACCGGGTGCTGAGCAAACAGTAAGAGCCGAAGGGTCCAGAGGAGCTGTGCCAGGGCACCCTTGGGAAAGGATGGCATCAGAGGCCAGCAGGCATCTTAGAGAGAAGACGGATCTTATGAAAACAGAGATGAAACAGTGGAATATGGAGATGCTGGCCTGTGTGGAATTCTTTGGAAAACCCTGGTGTCTCAGTGGTAAAGAATCTGCCTGCCAATGCAGGAGACGTGGGTTCAATCCCTGTGTCAGGAAGATCCCTTGCAGGAGGAAGTAACAACCCACTCCAGTATTCTTGCCTGGAGAATCCAATGGACAGAGGAGACTGGCAGGCTTCAGTCCATGGGGTCACAAAGAGTCAGACACAACTTAGTGATTGAACAAGGACGTGTGGAATTCTTTAGGGAGAACAACAAGAATAGGGGAGCTATTCTCGTGTCCCAGCATTTTGCAGGAGCTGCCTCCCACCTGGGGCAGCTGTGAGAGAGGTTAAGAGCAGAGTAAGCTGAATGAGTCCCGGCTCATTCTGGTCAATTTCACAAAACACCTGCCTTGCATGAACCAAAGGAATGTGAGCCAGTAGAATGCAGTGCCAGGGTCAGTGAAACACTCCACTGCAGAATCCTTGACTTCCCAGGAGCCCTGGAGCGACTCCTATTAGAGCTGGATAAGGTGAATGAAGTCGCATTCAACTCTTTGTGAACCCATGGACTGTAGCCCACCAGGCTCCTCTGTCCATGGAATTCTCCAGGCAAAAATCCTGGAATGGGTTGCCATTCCCTTCTCCAGGGGCTCTTCCAACCCAGGGATCAAACCCAGGTCTCCTGCTTTGCAGGTGGATTCTTTACCATCAGAGCCACCAGGGAAGCTGTTGGAGCTGGAAGAGCACAAAGGGCTTCCTCTGTGAGCTGAGTTTGCTTTCATCCCAAGCCTTTCTTACCTCTGGGGTATTATATCTTTTCCTGTTTTCATGAATTGTTTTCTGGGGATAATGGCTATCTAGTCTGATGGATTTTCAACACAGGAAGGGACCAGTGAGTCTGTAGAGCCCAGCTGCTCTTCAAAAAAATATATATATATACACGCGCGCACACACACACAGAATTTGGCACACAAGTTCAGGACCCTCAGGTATTCCACAGATGAATCCAATGTTAAGAATCTGGTCTAGCCGAAGACCTGAAGCATGGAACCTTTTTTACAAAGAGCAACATACATCTAGAGCCAGTATTTCACAGTACAGATTTTCAGTTGAAAATAAAGAGTTTCAGAGAAGGATAGTGGCAAAGATTGCACACCAGTGTGAATGTATTTAATGCCACTAAACTGTGTTTAAAAATGATTAAAACAGTAAATTTGTTACGTATATGATACCATAATTAAAGAAATAATGTGGGTAAGTTCATCTTCCCAAAAATGCAGACTCTGTTAAAACATGATTAGCTTGCAAGAGATACTCTCTAAAGCCCTCTCAGTCCCACTTCTGCCTCCCCTGTGAGTACATCACCACTCTTCACCCTGAAACCAGCTTCTCCTGATTGCCTCACCTCAGTCCACATGCACATATATGCCCCCAAACCAGCTTAGAAACCTTGCTGTCTTCCCCTTCCCTTCCCTCCCATAAACCTCCAGATCCAACAGGCAAGCGTCTCAAATTCACCTTCCTCTTGGGCTTCCCTGGTGGCTCAGATGGTAAAGAATCTGCCTGCAAACTAAGAATTAATCTTCAAAATATACAAGCAGCTCATGCAGCTCAATACCAGAAAAACAAACAATCCAATCAAAAAGTGGGCAAAAGAACTAAATAGACAGTTCTCCAAAGAAGACATGAAAGTGACAGAAAGTGAAAGTGAAGTCGCTCAGTCGTGTCCGACTCTTTGCGACCCCATGGACTGTAGCCTACCAGGCTCCTCAGTCCATGGAATTTTCCAGGTGAGAGTACTGGAGTGGGTTGCCATTTCCATCTCCAGGGGCTCTTCCCTACCAGGGATTGAACCTGGGTCTCCTGCATTGTGGTCAGATGCTTTACCGTCTGAACCACCAGGGAAGCCCCAAAGAAGACATACAGATGGCTAATAAACCCATGAAAAGATGCTCAACGTCACTCATTATTAGAGAAATGCAAATCAAAACCACAGTGAGGTATCATCACACACCAGTCAGAATGACCATCATCAAAAAGTCTACAAACATAAATGCTGAAGAGGGTGTGGAAAAAAGGAAACGCTCTCACGTTGTTGGTGGGAATGCAAACTGGTATGGTCACTATGGAGAACAATGGCCATAAAAAACTGGGAATAGAACTGCCATACAACTCAGCAATCCCACTGCTGGACATATACCTTGAGGGAACCAGAACTGAAAGACACATGTACCTCAATGTTCATTGCAGCACTATTTACAATAGCTATGACATGGAAGCAACTGAGATGTCCATCAGCAGACGAACGGATATGGAAGTTGTGGTACATATACATAAGGGAATATTACTCAGCTATAAAAAGAATGCATTTGAGTCAGTTCTAATGAGGTGGATGAACCTAGAACCTATTATACAGAGTGAAGTAAGTCAGAGAAACACCAATACAATATATTAATGCATATATATGGAATTTAGAAAGACAGTAACAACAATCCTATATGAAAAGCAGCAAAAGAGACACAGATGTAAAAAACAGACTTTCGGACTCTGTGGGAGAAGTCGAGTGGGATGATTTGAGAGAATAGCAATGAAACATATATATTACCATATGTAAAATAGATGACCAGTGCAAGTTTGATGCACAGAGCAGGGCACCCAAAGCTGGTGCTCTGGGACAACCCAGAGGGATGGGGTAGGGAGGGAGCTTGGAGGGGGGTTCAGGATGGGGGGACACATGTGCACCCATGGCTGATTCATGTCAATGCATGTCAAAAGTCATCACAATATTGTAAAGTAATTATTCTCCAATTAAAATAAATAAATTAATTTTTTTAAAAAAGAATCTGCCTGCAATGGGGGAGACCTAAGACACCTAGGTTGGATCCCTGGGTTGAGAAGATTCCCTGGAAAAGAGTATGGCAACCCACTCTAGTATTCTTGCCGGGAGAATCCCATGGACAGAGGAGCCTGGCAGGCTACAGTCTATAGTGTCTCAAAGAGTCGGACACGACTGAGCAACTAACACTAAATAACACTAACCTTTCTCTCCATTGTCCCAGACACTGCTTTATTTCTGCTTCATAAAAGGGTAGCCCACTGTCTCTTATACTGACAATTTCGTCAGCCTCTAAGCAAGTTCTGCACCATTCCAGTCTCATGCAACCTTCCTCTCATCCAAGTGGTCTTCCTTACCCAGGTCCAGTTGGACTTGTTCACAGGTAGGTAGGCACTGGCAAACTGCAAGCATTATCTCATGAATGCCTCATCCTAGACAAATGCACTTCCATTGCCCCATTTACAAAAGAGGAAAATGAGGACTGGAGAGCTTCAGCCATTATGTCAAGGTTATGCAGTCAGTAAGTGGCAAAGCCAGGAGTCCCACATGGGCAATCAAACACCAGTTAATAATAAGAGCTGGCACCAACTCAGGGCCAACTATGGTTCAGAATGGTTCTAAATGCTTTGTACCTAACAGTTCATATAATCCTCATAATTCCATGAAAAAAAAAAAAAACATAATTATCATCTCCATTTTATAGGTGACAAGTTAAGGTAGAAAGAGTTAAGTAACTTACCCAAATTAACCCAGCTAGCAAAGAATGGGACAGAGATTCAAGTCCCCTGCAGTCTGGTTCCTCAAAGCACCTACCACAGGCAGTTCCCACAGGGTTAGACCATGCCCCTCCTCCAAACCACACAGAATAAACTCACCCTCTGTAACATGAGAATCAAAGCCCAGCCCCCACTGACCACAGTCTAGGATTCAGACACCCTGCTGTGATCAATACACTCTGTGGTAGCCATTACCCAACTAGTCATGCCTCCCAAACACTTCATGCTGCTGCTGCTGCTGCTGCTGCTAAGTCGCATCAGTCGTGTCTGACTCTGTACAACCCCATAGACGGCAGCCCACCCGGCTCCCCTGTCCCTGGGATTCTCCAAGCAAGAATACTGGAGTGGGTTGCCATTTCCTTCTCCAAGGCATGCATGCATGCTAAGTCACTTCAGTCGTGTCCAACTCTGTGCCACCCCATGGACAGCAGCCCACCAGGCTCCCCTGTCCACAGGACTCTCCAGGCAAGAATACTGGAGTGGGTTGCCATTTCCTTCTCCACAAACACTTCATATTAACCCTTAATCCTAGGGTGTCCTTCAGAACCTCTCTACCCATAAATATCAGGTTAATCTTTACAAAATTCAACTGACCATCATCAACTCTAGACCATGATATCCAGGACCTATTTATAATTCATTCATTCAACCAAAATGAATCAAACACTTTGGCCAATCTCTGTGCCAGGTGTTGGGGATACCTTGATATGTGGAACAGACTTGGGTTCCATTGTTAAAACAGTGGCAAACACATATCATCATTTGATCCTCTTCAACAGATCCTTGGATTATCATGAACAATTTATCTGTTTGTCTCTATTGCTATATGGAGGGTTCCCAGAAGTCAAGATGACACCTTATCAAACTCTGTGCCCCTTCCATGTACCTTGATCATGGTAAATAAACTTACAAAATGTATTTGATGAATCAATGTTTGGATGACTCAATAGGCCCCACTGAAATTGTAGAATGTAGCCTCCCATAATGAGTCATGAGCTGGTGGAGTTGAGTGTCTTCATCTGTAGGACTGGCCTCTGTATGATCTGCTTGACTGACTCTCTTACTGTTATTGCTATTCATTGGCACAGCAGTCAACATTTTGCAAAATATTTTCACATCCATTTTCTCACTTGATTATTCATGGCAGGGAAAGATAATCTTTGCATTGGCTTGAAAATAATTTTCTATATGTTCATAAGCATATTTTGATTGCTTCTAATGAAGTTGTCAAACAAAAAAGACTCTAGAATTAAATGCAATGTCCCTAGAGTAAATATCTGAAGGGAGAATGCCTGGGCTTATAGAGACTTGGGAATGAACCATTATCTTTTCAATGGAGGCATTGACAAAGGGGACCGTGGTCAGGTTTAAGGGAAATAAGGTTACAAAACACACAGAACTTAGTACAGAGAAAAGTTTCCACAAATATGATAAAGGCAAAGTGTTCTATGCTAATAATGGTAGCAAGATAAGAATTAGTCAGGTGGCTCAGCTGTAAAGAATCTGCCGGCCAATGCAGGAGACCCCAGAGACATGAGTCGGATACCTGGGCCGGGAAGATCATCTGGAGGAGGAAATGACAACCCACTCCAGTATTCTTGCTGGGAAAATCCCATGGACAGAGGAACCTGGCGGGTGACAGTCCATAGGGTGGCAAAGAGTCAGACACGACTGAGCATGCACAGGCTTAGTTGCTCCATGACATGTGGGATCTTCCTGGATCAGGGATGGAACCTGTGTCTCCTGCACTGGCAGGCAGATTCTTTACCACTGAGGCATCAGGGAAGCCCCCCAAATTAAGCTCATTTCTAAGCCCTCAGTCTTTCCTGAAAGCATAGTTCCTTTTGAATCTTGCCTAGTCCTCCCTCAGATCCTAATTCAAGCCCTAGAGAAATGTTCCACACTTAAAAACCTACCCCTTTCTGGCTCTGAGTGGTTCATTCAAAAGTTCCAGTTCAACATTCGTATTTGAAAGACATGATGTTTTCCACTGGTTTGGAATTAATTTGCTGTAATTCACACCAGTGTATTTTGATTGCTTTTGATTAAGTTTAACAAACTAAAGAAGTCTGATGAAATTAAACATCAAAGTAAACAATCCTTTTTCTAAGGCTCCTTATGCATAATTATCAGCCTAGTCATTCTTGCTAAATATATCCATTATGTGACAGTCCCTATGCCTGGGTACTTGTAATTAATACAGAATCCCAAAATCGATTCTAGAGAAACACTCTAAAAAATCCAAGGAAGCTCATTTGCATAACTTCTAAAATATTTGAATGAATTGTTTTGAAACTGGAATGAAAAGAAAGGGGCTTTTACAGGTCAGGGTTTCTTTGTAAAAATAAATAAATAAAACAAGCTGCACATTTAATATTGGGTTTGTTGTAAAGAAAAATAGGACTTTGGTGGAGAGTATGAATAAACAGGTAAATGACTCTTTGGAGCTGTCACTTTGCAGAAAGCCTCGCCAAAATTAATGGCTAATAATTAACCACCCAAGCAACTAATGTGTTTAGAAAAGTTCACTGGCAGCTTTGTAATGTTGCTGAAAATGATGAAAATTATAGTTAATATCATTTTATTAAAATGTGGGAAAATAACTTAAATATGTGTATAAGGAGGGGAAAAAAGACCTCTCCATGGTTTCATGTACTTCCTTTCACCCAGGGAAATACAGAAAATAATTCCACCACTGGAACAGAGCTGCGCTCTGCAAAACTCTTTCTGCTGCTTTGAAGCACAGTGAATCTGGACACAGGATACATCCTCCTGAAGCCTCAGTGTCCTCATGGAAAAATAGGGCCCACCAGGTTTGCACCCAGAGCACTTAAAGCAGGGGGCACTTGAGTGCTCAGCTAGTCTCTCTTCTCTGTGGGTCTCAATTCCTCTGACTGCAACTCTTCTCCATACACATCAATTATTAATGGTAATAATAACCAGAAGAAGAATATTTATGAAGAATTTATCAGACCCTATGCTAAGCATTTTTCTTTCATTAGCACTTTTAATCATAACAATGACCCTGGGAAAAGGTTATCTCAGGAGAAAGTATCATCTTTTTCTAAAAGTTTAAACAACTTTCCTAATGAGAAAACTAAATCTTGGGGTGAGCAGTCAACTACAATGCAAAGTTGGCTTCTGAACTCAGGGGCCTGTGTCTTTAACTGTTGCATTATATGGTAGCCTCTGGGATGGGATTTCCAAGCTGGAGGTGCATGGGTGAGCTTCGGGAGGAAACATAATCTCTGAAAATATTCCAGAAATAGTTGTATATGTGAACACATTTCATGAAAGTTTCCAAAACTTTCACTTAGTTCTCAAAGGAGGCCCTTACCTACCAAACGTTAAACATTTTACACTGAGCCGAACTCAATAGCCTAGACTGTTTTGCTATCTAAAGTGTGGTCTGGGAAGAAGTAGCATCAGCATTACCTGGTAGCTTTCAAGAAAATGCAAATTGTGGGCCCTGCTCCAGACATACTAAATCAGATTCTGGCTCTTAGCAAGATCCCCAGGAGATCTCTGTGTCCCCAAAACAGCCTGCAAGAGCAAGGAAGGTCTTCCTGGATGAGGCAATGCATGAAGTAAGCCCAACATAAGGGCCTCCCTAGTGCCTCAGTGGTAAAGAACCCACAAGACAGTTCAAGAGACTTGGATTCAGTCTCTACTCTGGGAAAATCCCACATGCCATAGAGCAACTAGGCCCATGTGACACCATTGAGCCTGTGCTCTAGAGCCCAGGAGCCGCAACTACTGAGCCCATGCTCCACAACTACTGAAGCCCTCATGGCCTAGAGCCCTTGCTCCACAATCAGAGAAGCTTGTGCACCACTAGAGAGTAGCTACCGCTCATTATAAGTAGAGAAAAGTCCAAGCAGCAAGAAAACCCAGCAATAAAAGTATTTATTTCAAGTTCCACTTTAAAAAAAAAGCTCCAAATGATGACTAATCATCAGCCAAGGGACAATGGAGGTGGATAAAGACATTTCAAACAGAAGGATATGCCCAAACGAACATATGAAGGATGAGCTCAGAGGATGGGCCAGGGAGCCACAGCAGGTTAAATGGCTGGTGAGTGAGGTGTGAGGCCTGGGGTTCCAGAGGCACAAGGTAGATAGGAAGGTTCATGCAGGCTGCAAGCTCAGTCACTTAAGTCATGTCTGACTCTTGGTCTGTAGCCGGCTAAGCTCCTCTGTCCGCGGGGATTCTCCAGGCAAGAATTCTGGAATGGGTTTCCATGCCCTCCTCCAGGGGATCTTCCTGACCCAGGGATCGAACCCACATTTCTTACGTCTCCGGCACTAGCAGCCATGTTTGTTACCACTAGCGCCACCTGGGAAGCCCATTTTGTTTGGAACATACACAGAGGAGAGGGGAGTGGCCACTTATGAAGGAGCGTAAGGTAGTCAATGGCAATCCATTCCTGTACTCTTGCCTGGCGAATCCCATGGGCGGAGGGGCCTGGTGGGCTGCAGTCCATGGCATTGCTAAGAGTCGGGCACGACTGAGCGACCTCACTTTCACTTTTCACTTTCATGCATTGGAGAAGGCAAGGGCAACCCACTCCAGTACTCTTACCTGGAGAATCCCAGGGACAGAGGAGCCTGGTGGGCTGCCGTCTATGGGGTCGCACAGAGTCGGACACAACTAAAGCGACTTAGCAGCAGCAGCAGCAGCAAGGTAGTCAGATGCGTATTTTAGAAAATCACTCAGGTGACAGAATGGAGACTGAACACAGCCAACCCTCAAGGTGCTACTAGGAGGAATTGCCCCTCCCACCCTCTCATTGCTCCTCCAGCACCGGTTTGCTCCGCTCTCACACGAAACCCATCCACACCATGCCCTGCTACTGCTCCCAAATATCTGTGGCTTGAGTCTCTCTAAACTGGGACCAAACAGGTGACAAAGAACATCACTGACAATACAGTTAGATGCCAGCTCCCCGAGAACAGGCCTGCAACTGTCTCCTTGACCACCAGTCCCCAGTTCTAGAAGAGGACCTGGTCCTGAGTCGGTGCTCAGTGAGGATTTGTGGAAGGAAAGCGTAATAATAAGATTAAGTCAGGGTTTTTACCCCAGGAGCACTTAATCTTCCACAGACTTCAGTTCAGTTTAGTTCAGTTCAGTTGCTCAGTCGTGTCCGACTCTTTGTGACCCCATGAATCGCAGCACGCCAGGCCTCCCTGTCCATCACCAACTCCCGGAGTTCACCCAAACTCATGTCCATCGAGTCGGTGATGCCATCCAGCCATCTCATCCTCTGTCGTCCCCTTCTCCTCCACCCCCCCAATCCCTCCCAGCATCAGAGTCTTTTCCAATGAGTCAACTCTCGCGCGGATATTAAAAGTGCATGGTGAAAGGGACCTTATCCGGCTCCTGCAGGTCTGTCTGAATGTAGGAGTGCCTAGAAAATGCAACAGAAACTTGTGGCAATGCATTTGGCCAGTTAACAGTGTCTGTGAGCTTGAGACTGAAGGAGAATCAGGACCTGGTGTCACCCCTGGGCCCTCTGAGGCTGCAACTGGGGGCAGGGCCACAAGGGACCATAGGCCATTTTCCTTTTATTCCACAGCTTGTTCCCTGAGTCCCCTCACATTTGTACACCACAAGAGAAGCATTTATTAAGCATCTGTAATACACTAGAAAATACAGAGCGACAGGAAATATAAAAGGAAGGAAGTGGGAGCCCCGCACCTGGTGGTATAGACGTGGAAAAAGAGAGGCATGTGGGCCCCAACCCCCTATCCCCAGAAGATTCTCAGCATGAACACCTTTGCCTAACAGTTCCCCTTAGCCTCCTTTGGGACTGGCCTCACAGCAATCAACTCAGCCTTGGGGATGGGGGTGCTGGTGGGATAGTGGGATGGTGAACATGAGGTTGGTTGCCTTCAGCCATCATTCTGAGGCTCAGATAAGCCCTGGGTGTGGGTCCCAGCCAAGCTCTGGTGTCCCCAGTACAGTGCCCTGTCTGCCCACAGGGGCGCCCTTCTCCAACTCGCAGAAAGGTGTCATGCAGGCTAACAGCACTCCTTTCACATCCAAGCCAGGGCTTCCTTAAAGACCAGCTCTGGGCTCAGCATGGGGAGTGACATGAAAGAGCAGAAATTTCATTGTGTGAGTGCCTAGAAGGGCCCACACACTGTGCTTCGAGTTGTACAGGCATTATCTAATTTCATTCTCCCAACCTGGTGTACTCAGATCTGTTTACAGATGAAAACTGGGGCTCCAAGCAAGAGGTAGATTTGATCCCTGAGTAGTGAGTGGCTGAGGGGTGCAGTTGGACTCACTTGTCTCTGTCTGACTCAAGCCCAGCCGCCTTCTCCCCCACCCAGCCCATCAAGCCCAGGATGCCCAGCCCTCCCCTCACACTGCCATTTCCTATTTCCTCTTTTATAGTAAACACTAAACGAGAAAGTAAAATCAATGAGAAATAATAAGCATTAAAAAAACGACTCCATAAAAAGACAGAAACAGTAAAAACATTAAAAGACTTAAGAACAGTAAAAACAAAATTATGGCTTTAAAAAAAACAGTGGGTGAAATCAGCACAGGGGACCAACCAAGGAGATTAATCTCAATGTTATCATCTCAAACAAAACTGTGCCTTAGAAGCAAATCAGAGGCCCAGTGCAGGGAGTACAAGTTTTAAAAGATGGGGGAGGATTTGGAGGTTGGACTCCAGTCCCTACACTCCCCTTATCTTGGTTGGCAAAGTCAGCATTCATTGCAATGATGTAGAAAGTCTTCCTGGAGGAGGTGGCATTTAGCTGAACTTTGAAATTGGGCATTTGAGAGGGCACTACTCCCAGGAGAGGAGAACTTTCAAAACAAAGTCATAAGAGCAGATGCAAACTATTATATATAAAATGGATAGACAACAAGGTCCTACTGCACAGCACAGGGAACTATATTCAGTATATCCTGTGATAAACTATAATGGAGTTTCTAAGGTGGCTCAATGGTAAAGAATCCACCTGCCAATGGAGGAGAAGCAGGTTCAACCCCTGGGTCAGGAAGATCTTCTGGAGAAGGAAATGGCCACCCACTCCAGTATTCTTGCCTGGATAATCCCATGGACAAAGGAGCCTGGTGAGCTACAGTCCAGGGGGTCAGAAAAAAGTCGGACATGACTAAGTGACTAAGTAACAACAATAAACTATAATGGAAAAGAATATTTTAAAAAGAATGTTTGTATGTGTATGAAAGAGATGGGAATACCAGACCACCTGACCTGCCTCTTGAGAAATCTGTATGCAGGTCAGGAAGCAACAGTTAGAACTGGACATGGAACAACAGACTGATTCCAAATAGGAAAAGGAGTACGTCAAGGCTGGATATTGTCACCCTGCTTATTTAACTTCTATGCAGAGTACATCATGAGAAACGCTGGGCTGGATGAAGCACAAGCTGAAGTCTAGATTGCCGGGAGAAATATCAATAACCTCAGATATGCAGAGGACACCACCCTTATGGCAGAAAGCGAAGAGGAACTAAAGAGCCTGTTGATGAAAGTGAAAGAGGAGAGTGAAAAAGTTGACTTAAAGCTCAACATTCAGAAAACGAAGAGCATGGCATCCGGTCCCATCACTTCATGGCAAATAGATGGGGAAAGAGTGGAAATTGTGGCAGACTTTATTTTGGGGGGCTCCAAAATCACTGCAGATGGCAACTGGGGGTGTGAAATTAAAAGACGCTTACTCCTTGGAAGAAAAGTTATGACCAATCTAGACAGCATATTAAAAAGCAGAGACATTATTTTGCCAACAAAGGTCCATCTAGTCAAAGCTATGGTTTTTCCAGTAGTCATGTATGGATGTGAGAGTTGGACTATAAAGAAAGCTGAGAGCCAAAGAATTGATGCTTTTGAACTGTGATGTTAGAGAAGACTCTTGAGAGTCCCTTGGACTGCAAGGAGATCCAACCAGTCCATCCTAAAGGAGATCAGTCCTGAATATTCATTGGAAGGACTGATGCTGAAGCTGAAACTCCAATACTTTGGCCACCTGATGCAAAGAGCTGACTCATTGGAAAAGACCCTGATGCTGGGAGGGATTGAAGGCGGAAGGGGAAGGGGACAACAGAGGATAAGATGGTTGGATGGCATCACCAACTCAATGGGCATGAGTTTGAGTAAACTCCAGGAGTTGGTGATAGATCAGAAGGCGCGGCCTGCTGCAGTCCATGGGGTCACAGAGAGTTGGACATGACTGAGCGACTGAACTGATCTGAAATGTATGTGTATAACCGAGTCACTTTGCTGTACAGCAGACTGGCACAACATTGTAAATCAACTATATTTCAATTAAAAAAATAAAATTAATTTTTTTACAAAAATCATAGAGACAGTAGGGTACAGAATTATGGAGGAATGGGGTGGCAGTCTGGCTGACTGGTGCAAGCTCTTGCCCTAAGGTAGTGCAAAGGAGTCAAAAGTTGGTTTGGGGCCAGCCAGGGAGAACCTGAAGCCTCAGTCCAGTAGTGTGGACCAAGATCAAGTGACTCTGCCCCCTGAAACAAGGAGAGAGGACCAAAGGGTCCCTCCAGGAAGCTTCAAGGTCACCTGTGGCTCTGTCCCTGCTGGGGTGGGGAAGCTGAAGGGCAGCATCACTGAGTCAAGGTCACAAACCACGTGAGAGACTTGGGCAGGGCCAGGCCCCCAGGGAGCTGAGTCCTTTGCTGAATAAGGACTTGGCCCAGTTTCGCTTCCCGAAGTGACTGTGTGTCAGGAGGATGCAAAGGTTCCTTTACACAACAGCAATTCTTCTTGGCAGGATGTGAGAAGTCTGGCGGGGTTGCCAACGGACCAAGGGATGGGCAATTAGAGTAGGGGAGAAGAGAGGAAAGTGGAGGAGGGGCAGGACAGAAGGGAGAAATGTCCCTCGTAACTGAGCAGGCTGTTAGCAAGTCAAGGTTCTGGCATAAAGTGCAAACTCCAGCTCCTACCACCATGCCCCTTCCTCTTCCTCCCATCACACTCACACACCTCACCCCTCCCCCATCCCCAACACATACGGGGCAAACACACTCATTCGTGCACTCACAAACTCACACCCTCACACTCACGGAGACATTCATACACTCCCCTCCTCTCACACGGACTCATACTCAGGTTACACGCTCACACGCAGGCATAATGAGCTAAACGTCAGGTCAGATTACTGAAGTTTTCATCCACCTCAGCAAAATTAGTTTAAAAAGGGCAATGGAGAGAATTTTTCCCCAATGCTATATTTATTCAATTTAAAGGACTACACATCATTCTGAGATTATGTCCCTTCTCTCTTCTTTGCGGCAGCAGATGTTAAAATATCCTCTCTTTTAGGAAAAGGTTGTGATGACAGATGGCAAGGTGTTTTCCTTCATGTCCTTGACTCTTGCAACCTCATGGACTGTAGCCCACCAGGCTCCTCTGTCCATGGGGTTTTCCAGACAAGAATACTGGAGTGCATTGCCACTGCCTTCTCCAGGGGATCTTCCAGATCTAGGAATCAAACCCACGTCTCCTGCATTGACAGGCAGATTCTTTACTACTGAGGCACCTGGGAAGCTCCTTTAAAGAGATGTGCCATGTGTATGCTTAGTCTCTCAGTCATGGCCGACTCTTTGCGACCCCATGGACTGTAGCCCACCAGGCTCATCTGTCCATGGGGATTCTCCAGGCAAGAATACTGGAGGGGTTGCTGTGCCCTTCTCCAGGGGATCTTCCCAATCCAGGGATCGAACCCAGCAATTGAATCCAGGTCTCCTGCTTTGCAGGCAGATTCTTTACCATTTGAGCCACCAGGGAAGCGCCCCCCCACCCCACCCCAAAAAAATACGGAACTCTTCACAAATTTGTGTGTCAGTATTTAAAGAGATACTTAAGTTAAAATGAGGTCAGTAAGATGAACCCTCATCCCATATGGCTGGTGGCCTGGTAAGTAAAAGAGATTAGGACACAAATATACACAGAGGAAGATGACATGAAGACAGTGGAAGAAGAAATAGCTGTCTACAAGCTGAGGACAGAGGTCTGAAAAGAAACTAATCCTGCTGACATCTTGATGTTGGACTACCAGCCTCTGGGACTATGTTTAACCCCCGAGTCTGGGATGCTTTGTCATGACAGCCAAACTAACCCACCATGCCTCATAGTGCTTTACCTCACTTTTCCCTCATTCAAGCCTCACTAGAGCTCCAAGAGGGGCAGGACAAGGAATCATTGCTCCCATCTGAAAGTTGAGAAAGTAGAGGCTCAAAGCAGGTAAGTGCCTGGGAGGACACTGGACCCTCCATAATCAGGATCCAGGGCCCTTCTGGCTTCACCATGCTTCTGTCTGCTCACCTGGGCAACACAAGGGCTCAGGCTGCCTCTCTAGCCTTAGCCAGGCCTTGGGAGGTGGCTCTGGACTGTCTCACTCCCTTTATGTTCCACCCTCCCCCGCCCTCCAGCATCCCCGCAGGCCTCCTGCCCCCATCCTGCCCGATGACTCTGGGCTGCCTGGACCAGGCAGCATTCAGATGCCATCATTTCACAGGATGTCCAGGTCCACCTCTCCCTGCAGGATCAGTCTGCACATGGCTTGGTTGGCAGCTGAACTGAGGTTAATAACAGGCTGAGCGTGCATCCCACTGAGCTGCGGGGTGTTAATGGCTTGGTTAGGGGATGAGGGCGGTGGAAAAGTTCAGTTAGTGAAATGAATACCTGGCACCAGCCCTGGGGGTTGGAAAAGGAGAGTGGGAAGAGGGAGAAGCAGGAGGGGAGAGGGAGTGGGGGAGAAATTCAAACCAAAAAGGAAAGAAAAGAGGAGATGGAAGGAGAGAAGAGGAAGGTGTGAAGGAAAACAGAAGAGGTTGGGTAGTCCCTCATGTGGACCTTGGACCCAGCCAGAGCAAGCAAAATCCTTGGCTCCTTTATCCAGTTTTGTGACTATCATTTCAATTTGTGAATGCAAAACACCTTTCGGGACTCATGGGAAGTTGCAAACCACCAGACAGGGGACCACTCTATCAGCCCTCACTTTCCCTTCTCTTAGTATCCCTTCCCTTCCATCTGTATCCTTTCTGCACCTCACTCGTTTTCATGCTCCCCTTCCCCAACACTCCCTACAGCCCCCACACTTCTCCTCAGCAGAACAAACTCACATTTTCTCCTATCGATTTGCTCTCTTTCAGTATGAAGTGTGCAGAACAAGCACAGCACACAGAGTTCTTTCTGTTGGGCAGCATGGGGCTTGATGAATGGGCAAAGCGGATGCTGGAGGCTGTAGAAGGGTTGACAGCAGCACACACGTATCTTCACTATAATGCAGACGGTTGCACTCAATCATGCATTTACACAGGCTGGGGCAATTTATAGACATGTGTGTCCACTGACTGTAACTCACAGCAGCCTTGGCCCTTCATCCTGCCATCTTTAGGGACCTCACAGAAATGATACAAACAGTTCTCCAAACAATTCTGAAAGTTTTGTCTGTTTTTCTGAGCAGAAAACACTCAGAGGCACACTATTACCGGCTATCATTTATTGAGCATCTATTATGTGCTGAGGATTCATGTACACTATCTCTGATCTTTCTGACAAAGCTCTGAATAGCCATTTGTATCCCTATTTTAAGACAAGGAAACTGAAGTTCAGCAAGGGGAACTTCTAGGGGAAGTATCCACCTGTTCTACAGAAGGTCGGGGGTGGGTCTGAAGTCAAGGCCAGCTCTCTTTCCGATACACCACAGAAGAGGATCGTATCACCTTCAGTGTGCCTCCCAGCCACAGCCAGCTTGGTCTGTTCACTGCCATGAAATTAAACTTATCTAGCTTCCATACAGGCCTCCCAGGTAGCCCAGATGGTAAAGAGTCTGCCTGCAATGCAGGAGACTTGAGTTCAATCCCTGGGTTGGGAAGATCTCCTAGAGAAGGGCATGGCAACCCACTCCAGCATTCTTGCCTGGAAAATTCCATGGACAGAGGAGCCTGGTGGGCTACAGTCCATAGGGTCGCGAAGAGTTAGACATGACTGAGCGACTTTCACTTTCTTTTCACTTTTCAGGCTCCATACATCTTTCTGTTCTCAAAGCCCAGCATGTTTTTCGGGCACAAAAGGAATTCAATAAATGGTTTTGGATAATGAGGACGCCACAAGGGCAAACAAAATCCTGACTAACCAGAATCCTGCCAAAGGGAATGCTTGCAAAACTGAAACATAATTCGGGGTCTTTGATTTCATGTGAAATAGGCAAATTATAGCAAAATAGGCTTGTCTCTGTAGTTTTATGAAGAGCTCTCCTCATTTTAGGTCAGAGGACTGGACAGCCAATGGAGTGGGTTGAAGTATAATATAAATGCAAGCTTGCAGTGGGCTCGGTAGTGTCCTGGCTCCACACTCTGTATGTCCATCAACTATCTTGCTCAGAGAGAACTGATAAACACAAGATTGACCCCAAGGCCCAAGAAAACTCCTAACATTTGATGGATGTGGTATGTGGTATGCAAGAGGCATGATGTGGTCTTTCTTTAAGAGTACCATATTAGGTATTGAATGAAATCTATAATTATACTAACAGTCCCACACGTACATCACAGTATAGGAACCAAGGCAGGAAAACAGAGACTACAAGAAAACTGTCAAAGTCAGGGTGGAAAAGTACAGTCTGTTGAGTTAACTCTCAGTTAACTTGACAATTCAATTACTCAAGCTAACCAGTCTCAGTTAATCAAGGTTACAACACAATTGGGATTGATTCTGCAGATTACTTATACCCTGATGACTGATATGTTCCATAAATATGTCCTTCCTAGATGTAAAATAGATGTGTAGCTTTCAGTTCTCATCAACTTCATGCCACCAGCTCCTTGTATTAGCAGCTCCTCTCCTTGCCAAGTACACCTCTTTCTGAGTGTATTTCTGAGCATGAGGAGTCGGGGGCAGTGAGAAGAAAGAAGGGTAGAGAGTCAGCCAGGCCTGACTGAGCTCAACCTCGGCCATCTGCTTACTACCAGCTTTACAACACTGGGCAAGTTGATTTGCTCTTAGGGCCTCAGTTTCCTCATCTTTAAAGGGGATATAACAACATCTACGCCCTGGAGTTTATTATTTATTCATATATATCCTCACTTTCCCATCTCTTTCAGAATTTTCCACAGTTTACTGTGATCCACACAGTCAAAGGCTTTGGCATAGTCAATAAAGAAGAAATAGATGTTTTCTGGAATGCTCTTGCTTTTCAGTCATCCAGCAGATGTTGGCAATTTGATCTCTGGTTCCTCTGCCTTTTCTAAAACCAACTTAAACATCTGGAAGTTCACCATTCACGGACCACTGAAGCCTGGCTTGGAGAATTTTGAGCATTACTTTACTAGCGTGTGAGATGAGTGAATTTGTGCAGTAGTTTGAGCATTCTTTGGCATTGCCTTTCTTTGGGATTGGAATGAAAACTGTCCTTTTCCAGTTCTGTGGCCACTGCTGAGTTTTCCAAATTTGCTGGCATATTGAATGCAGCACTTTCACAACATCATCTTTTAGGACTTGAAATGGCTCCACTAGAATTCCATCACCTCTACTAGCTTTGTTTATAGTGATGCTTCCTAAGACCCACTTGACTTCACATTCCAGGATGTCTGGCTCTAGGTGAGTGATCACACCATCATGATTATCTTGGTCATGAAGATCTTTTTTGTACAGTTCTTCTGTATAGTCTTGCCACCTCTTCTTAATATCTTCTGCCTCTGTTAGGTCTATACCATTTCTGTCCTTTATTGAGCTCATCTTTGCATGAAATGTTCCCTTGCTATCTCTAATTGTCTTGAAGAGGTCTCTAATCTTTCCCATTCTATTGTTTCCCTCTATTTCTTTGCACTGATCACTGAGGAAGGCCTTCTTTTCTCTCCTTGCTATTCTTTGGAACTCTGCATTCCAATGGGTATATCTTTCCTTTTCTCCTTTGCTTTTTGCTTTTCTTCTTTTCACAGCTATTTGTAAGGCCTCCTCAGACAGCCATTTTGCTTTTTTGCATTTCTTTTTCTCGGGGATGGTCTTGATCCTGGTCTCTTGTACAATGTCATGAACCTCTGTCCATAGTTCAACAGGCACTCTATCAGATCTAGTCTCTTGAATCTATTTGTCACTTCCACAGTCTGATCACTTCATAGGAAATAGATGGGGGAACAGTGGAAACAGTGTCAGACTTTATTTTTGGGGCTCCAAAATCACTGCAGATGGTGATTTCAGCCATGAAATTAAAAGGCGCTTACTCCTTGGAAGTAAAGTTATGACCAACCTAAATAGCATATTGAAAAGCAGAGACATTACTTTGCCAACAAAGGTCCGTCTAGTCAAGGCTATGGTTTTTCCAGCGGTCATATATGGATGTGAGAGTTGGACTGTGAAGAAAGCTGAGCACCAAAGAATTGATACTTTTGAACTGTGGTGTTGGGGAAGACTCTTGAGAGTCCCTTGGACTGCAAGGAGATCCAACCAGTCCATTCTAGAAGAGATCAGCCCTGGGATTTCTTTGGAAGGAATGATGCTAAAGCTGAAACTCCAGTACTTTGGCCACCTCATGCGAAGAGTTGACGCATTGGAAAAGACTCTGATGCTGGGAGGGATTGGGGGCAGGAGGAAAAGGGGACAACAGAGGATGAGATGGCTGGATGGCATCACTGACTCAATGGACGTGAGTTTGAGTGAACTCCGGGAGTTGGTGATGGACAGGGAGGCCTGGCGTGCTGCAATTCATGGGGTCGCAAAGAGTCAGACACGACTGAGCAACTGATCTGATCTGATCTGATCTGAATGGCCTAGTGGTTTTCCCTACTTTATTCAATTTCAGTCTGAATTTGGCAATAAGGAGTTCATGAACTGAGCCACAGTCAACTCCTGGTCTTGTTTTTGCTGATTGTATAGAGCTTCTCCATCTTTGGCTGCAAAGAATATAATCAATCTGATTTTGGTGTTGACCATCTGGTGATGTCCATGTGTAGAGTCTTCCCTTGTGTTGTTGGAAGAGGGTGTTTGCTATGACCAGTGCGTTCTCTTGGCAAAACTCTATTAGCCTTTGCCCTGCTTCATTCTGTACTCCAAGGCCAAATTTGCCTGTTTCTTCAGGTGTTTCTTGACTTCCTACTTTTGCATTCCAGTCCCCTATAATGAAAAGGACATCTTTTTTGGGTGTTAGTTCTAAAAGGTCTTGTAGGTCTTCATTGAACCATTCAACTTCAGCTTCTTCAGCATTACTGGTCGGGGCATAGACTTGGATTACAGTGATATGTAATGGTTTGCCTTGGAAACGAACAGAGATCATTCTGTCATTTTTGAGACTGCATCCAAGTATTGCATGTCAGACTCTTGTTGACTATGATGGCTACTGCATTTCTTCAAGGGATTCTTGCCCACTGCTACTGCTGCTAAGTCACTTCAGTTGTGTCCGACTCTGTGTGACCCCATAGACCGCAGCCCACCAGACTCCCCTGTCCCTGGGATTCTCCAGGAAAGAACACTGGAGTGGGTTGCCATTTCCTTCTCCAATGCATGAAAGTGAAAAGTGAAAGGGAAGTCACTCAGTTGTGTCTAACTCTTCATGACCCTGTGGACTGTAGCCCACCAGGCTCCTCCACCCATGGGATTTTCCCGGCAAGAGTACTGGAGTGGGGTTCCATTGCCTTCTCCTTCTTGCCCATAGTAGTAGATATAATGGTCATCTGAGTTAAATTCATCCATTCCAGTCTGATTTAGTTCACTATTCCTAAAATGTTGATGTTCACTCTGGTCATCTCCCGTTTGACTACTTCCGATTTGCCTTAATTCATAGACCTAACTTTCTAGGTTCCTGTGCAATATTGCTCTTTACAGCATTGGACCTTGTTTCCATCATCGGTCACATCCACAATTGGGTGTTGTTTTTGTTTTGGCTTCGTCTTTTCATTCTTTCTGGAGTTATTTCTCCACTGATTTCCAATAGCATAATGGGCACCTACTAACCTGGGGAGTTCATCTTTCAGTGTCCTATCTTTTTGCCTTTTCATACTGTTCATGGGGTTCTCAAGGCAAGAATACTGAAGTGGTTTGCCATTCCCTTTTCTACAGATTGGTTCCAAGTAGGAAAAGGAGTACATCAAGGCTCGATATTGTCACCCTGCTTATTTAACTTATATGCAGAGCACATCATGAGAAAAGCTGGGCTGGATGAAGCACAAGCTGGAATCAAGATTTCCGGGAGAAATATCAATAACCTCAGATATGCAGATGGCACCACTCTTATGGCAGAAAGTGAAAAGAACTAAAAAGCCTCTTGATGAACATGAAAGAGGAGAGTGAAAAAGTTGGCTTAAAGCTCAACATTCAGAAAACAAAGACCATGGCATCTGTTCCCATCACTTCATGGCAAATAGATGAAGAAACAGAGGAAACAGTGGCAGACTTTATTTTGGGGGGGTTCCAAAATCACTGCAGATGGTGACTGCAGGCATGAAATTAAAAGATGCTTACTCCTTGGAAGGAAAGTTATGACCATCCTAGACAGCTTATTAAAAAGCAGAGACATTACTTTGCCAACAAAGTTCTATCTAGTCAAGACTATGGTTTTTCCAGTAGTCATATATAGATGTGAGAGTTGGACTATAAAGAAAGCTGAGTGCCAAAGAATTGATGCTTTTGAACTGTGGTGTTGGAGAAGACTCTTGAGAGTCCCTTGGACTGCAAGGAGATCCAACCAGTCCATCCTAAACGAAATCAGTTCTGAATATTCATTGGAAGGACTGATGCTGAAGTTGAAACTCCAATACTTTGGCCACCTTATGCAAAGAGCTGACTCATTGGAAAAGACCCTGATGCTGGGAATGCTTGAAAGTGGGAGGAGAAGGGGATGACAGAGGATGAGATGGTTGGATGGCATCACCAACTCAATGGGTATGAGTTTGCGTAAACTCTTAGAGTTGGTGATGGACAGGGAAGCCTGGCATGCTGCAGTCCATGGGGTCACAGAGAGTTGGACACAACTGAGCAACTGAACTGAACTGATCCTCACTTTGCTCCAGGTAAGTTTGAAGAGGGCTTATGAGATCACATTAAGACAAAAAGATAAAGGTTGAAACTCATGCAAAAAAGGAAAGGAATTAAGGTAGAAATGAAGCAGAAGCCATAAATGAGGCTGGAAAAATGAAGATGGTAAAGATCAAAGAGCTGGCCACACATAATCTCAAGTGTTATAGAAGCTAATGTGGAAAGGGAAGGTTGGTCATTTATGTGGTTCACAGTGTTTGTAAGAGAAACACAAGGTGACCAGAGTTATAGCCATACTTGGGGCTTTTCAGGTGGCCCCAGTGGTAAAGAGCCCACCTGAGAATGTGGGAAACATAAGAGACATGGATTTGATCCCTAGGTTGGAAGATCCCCTGAAGGAGGAAATGGCAACCGACTCCAGTATTTTTGCCTGGAAAATCTCATGGACAGAGGAGCCTGATGGGCTACAGTCCATAGGGTCGGACATGACTAAAGAGACTTAACATGCTTGCATGCATGCATAGCCATACTCGAACTAGGACAGAGAAAATGGTATCTGTGGAAGCCTCTAAAGGAGGACCCTACAAGATGCAATGAGCAATGCCTTTGTAGTAAACACCACCGAGATTTTCTAACCATTCCCAATATGGATTAGGAGCAGAGCACCCCTCAAAGGCCCATCTAGTGAAAACAATAGGATTCAGGGGAGAGAATATAGGAAGGACAGAGTAATGAGATCTCATTCCCAGACTCTAGTGATAGGACTTGACCTAGGATAGATATCAGGCCCTTTAGAAGCCCACTGAGTACATATAGACTCCAGACTCCAGGTTTTCACTTGAACAATCTCCTTATGTATTGCTTTTCTTAGCAGAATTTTTTAAAGTCAATATTGAGAGACAATGAACTCAGGACTGTCCACCCTGAAAAGCACCCAGAGTGTGGCTAGTCCCGGCTACCATTTCAAACCCATGCACCTTAATCAACAACAGAGCCAAAAGTGGAGGTGCTATCTTCTTGTAGGGCTGAAGAGCCCCTCAAGAATAATGACTGAGGAGAAGCCATTCTTTCACCAACTGGAGGAGCCAATGGCAGGCAAAACTGAGATTCTTCTTGATAAAGAGTCTTGGGCCAGTCCCAACACACAGATGAATGAGTGGGCAGGTCCACACCACGGAGAATGGACATAAGAATTTTAGCCTGGAATTTTTTAAGTTGGTATGCACAGAAGCACCATGTATGGGCTTTCATAGCAAATCCTTACTCATGCTAGGCTACTCTGGGAACTGTATAGGTACTAGGGAAAAGGCCCTACTGCTAGTCACGGGTGTAGAGGGTAGGCACAGGACCACATACTGGGGCTTAAGCTTCAGCACCAGTCCTTCCAATGAATATTCAGGGTTGATTTCTTTTAGGATTGGCTGGTTTGATCTCATTGCTGTCCAAGGGACTCTCAAGAGTCTTCTCCAGCACCACAGTTCGAAAGTATAAGAAACAAATTGAAATGATGGGCTTCAAAACACTTTCTGATTTTACTGCTCCATCAACTAACCCTGACTGCTGTTATGAAATTGTAGTACCAAGTCCATGCATGCATGCTAAGTCAATTCAATCATGTCTGACTCTTTGTGACTTTATGGACTGTAGCCCACCAGGCTCCTCTGTCCATGGGATTCTCTAGACACTGGAATGGGTTGCCATGCCCTCTTCCAGAGGATTTTCCTGACCCAGGGATCGAACCCGCATCCTTTATGTCTCCCTGCTTTGGCAGGTGGGTTCTTGACCACTAGAGCCACCTGTGAAGCCCACTGAGTACATATAGGTATCAATAACTGTGGGTCTTTGATGAGCTTGTGTGTTAGTTCATAATCAACATAAAGGCTAGAAAAGAGTCAACCAAAGCCACACATGATCTAATATTGCTCCTAGTGGACTTTACCCCCGGTTGGTAATTGGTTAAAGACATTGTCTATGGTTGAAAAGCCTTATCCAAAAGTCTATTTGTTTCTCACGTTGATCTGAAAAAGCATTGATCTGAAAAACCCAGGCTTCATGAGTTCATCAAAGAGACACTTTCTACAAAATGTTCCCAAACTTGTAAGTGTGTATTCGGGAGAAGCAGAGAGAGGTCTCCTTTTTTAAGATGGGATAAACTTATCATCTTTGTCTAGCCAGTCAATCACTGATCATAGACTCAATAAAGCTGAGGAAGTTATTAGGGCAGGGAACCCACCATTCAGAGTCATTAATAGCTCTTAGCACAAAGGATCTTTCTCTGGCATGGTATTCAACTACAGTTTTTAATACAATGAGCTACTATTCTACACAAAGTGAGGGGCTTCACCAAGAGTAACTTGAGATCTGTTAACGATGAGGTGGATGGTTTTTTAGAGCTGGGAGAACAAGCCTCCAGGATTCAGTTGAAATCCAAGCCCCACAGTCTTATTCCCCATGGTGCGCCTCATGTAATCATCCTAAAATCTGTTTTCATTACCAGATCTATCAATCATATTCGGGTCATCTCACTAAGTTTTATTACACCTAAGTATTTTCCAGGTAATATAAAATTTGAAACAGACTTTAAAGTCCCAGTTGGACACTTGATTTTTTGTTTGTACCAGTCTTCACTGATCCAGTTAATTTTGTGTGTGTTCATTTTTTGGTTCTGGGAAGGGGTTTGTTTTGTCTTGGTCTTGATCATTAAGTTGTTCTTGTCAAACTAAGAGCCAGGAGGGTAAGGCCCAATTTTGCTGGAACACTTAGCAACTAAACTCAATTTTAAGTTTTCTACACTCTGCCAATAAATGAAATCTCTACCTTAAAAAGCCTGGAAAGAAAATATGTTGAGATCCCCCAAAACTCTTTTGCCCACCCATTTCAGCCCCCTAACTTTTCCAGGATAAAATTGTTGACCCATGGGTTGGGACAGTCATGTCTACTATTTAAACAAGAGGGATATATTCCTTTTCTACCCAATCTAGATTATCCATCCTTTGGTTAATCTTTGTTAACCCAAGCTGGCCTGACTTCACAAAGAGTCAATATTACCAAAGGTGGCCCAGTAGAGAAGAGATGCCACTAAAACTTCACCCAGATGTATTCCTCAAGCTATCATTCCACACCATGGGTTCTATTCATAAATGAGTTTGTAGAGAAGGACAACTGTCTGTAAAATTTGTCACATGGAGATGTAATTTGCCCATCCCCCAGTGGCTCCCAGTGGAGCCCAAGCAAAGCTGCTGCCAATTCAGTTACTCAAGACTCCCCTTCTACCAACAACCAGCTCTAGCAGGAGTGCAAACAAATAGAGTTCAAAACACCATTTTTACAAAGCCATATGTCCAAACATACCTGACAAGGGAATCTGAGTGTTAAGACAAATCACATCCAGCTTGCCAGGGAACAAGATCAACTCTAGAAGAAAAATGTCCCTGTCATTTAGCTGGGAGATCTGACAGCCAATCCCCTGAGCTTGACAGAGATAAGAGTGGCCAGTCCACCTTTACTTCTGCCAAAGTTATTTTTTTCCCTGATGGCTGGAGAGATAAAAGACCTAAAGCCATAAACATGAATAGGTGAATTTGTAAAACCGAGTTTCTCTTGAAATAGAAAATATTATTACAAAAAAAAAAAAAAAAAACTTCAAAACAGGAAAAACCTCCAAGCTGTTATCTTTGATGCCCCACATGGCCATGTTCCTAGAATGGAACTGAAGTCACTATAGAGCTTTTCCCAGGATGGGTTCAGGGTCTAAAAAGTGCTGGCATGGGTTTTTCTGATTGGCTGGGAACCTTCCAAGGTATCTTCTTTCTATGTAATAACAAGCTTCCTATTTGCAGACAAAGACCAATCCCAGATGAAGGAGAGAGGGGCTTCTGAGGGGCTGAGATCCCCCTGGAAGCATTAACTGGGTAAATGAGCAGAGGCTGATGCTCATAGGCTGCTACCAGGAGAAGAACCAAGTATTTTTCCAGGAGAGCTGAGGGGTGGTAGTGAGACAATCCCTCAATCACAGATGAGCTAAGGAAGGGTTACATAATAGTGTTTGATATCTTCTTTGGAGGCTCAATTGGTAAAGAATCCACCTGCAATGCAAGAGAATGCCTGCAGTACAGGAGACCCACATTTGATCCCTGGATCAGGAAGATCCCTTGGAGAAGGAAACGGGAACTCACTCCAGTATTCTTGCCTGGGAGATCCCATGGACAGAGGAGCCTGGTGGGCTGCAGCCCATGGGGTCATAACAGTTGGACATGACTTAGCAACTAAACCATATAGGGAAGGGTTACATAATAGTATCTGATGGCAGCAGAGGGGAGATGCTCCCACCAGTTGAGGTAAGGACACAAACCACAAGAGGAGAGAGGTGCCCCAGTAGGGAACCCTATGGAGGCCTGATGGGGATTTGGAGCATGATCAACGTGGATTAGAAGCTCACGGTAGATGGAGCTACTTTCTAGTGACTATCGTATACTGTTGAGTGGGACCAAAGAGTCCTATAGTTCACCCTCGGAGCTAACCTTATGCTTCAAGGGCACGGAGCATTGTGCCCATGATCTAACAGAGGAAGAATACATCCTCCTAAGGGCTGCATGGAGCCACAAAACTAGGGGGCCTCTAACGCCTTTTTATAGCCACAGTGTGACTTTGAACCCAATGACATGGCGAGGGCATCAGGAAGAATCACACAGCAGGATGGCCTTCTCACTGCCTGCCAAAAAAGGAAGTAGAAAAACTGGGCAATATATTGGAGTGACTCTCAGGGGTATCTACTGGAAATATCAACATTATATGATTCTTCATCAAGGCCAAGCAAGGAAAGCAACAGGCCTGTGTCTCCTGAGACATGACTTCTTCTTGCCATTCCTCCTGAGACATGACATACTGATGGGTATGTGTCTTGGTCAGCTTGGGCTGCCAAAACAATCGTAGATGGAGGAGGTTAAACAAGAGAAATTTATTTTCTCATAGTCCTGAAAGCTGAAAATTGGAGATCAGGGTGCCAGCACGGTTGAGTCCCTGAGAGAGCCCTCTTTCTGGCTTGCAGGTGGTGGTGATCTCACCACATGCTCATGTTGAAGAAAGAGAAACAGAACTCTGTTATCTCTTCTTAAACGGATACTAATTCCATCATGAGGGCCCCACTTTTATGACCTCGTATAACTCTAATTACCTCCCAAAGGTCCAGGCTCCAAATACCATCACATTACCAGGGAACACATTTCAGTCCAGAGTAGTATATTTTGCCATAAACCCAATCACTCTCTTTTATGAATCCACATTAGCAAGCAATACTGTTTCAACATGTCAGCCTTGATATTAGCATAGTGAGGGTATGGTTTGGTGGAGCCTATTGAAAGACATAATAAACAAAATGATTGGATAAAATAAATGCTTATGAAATATTAGTCCCACACTCCAACTCCTTTTCCCTTTTCTTCCAGAAAAGAATTTCTAAACCCTCTCCTCTGTAAACCTCAAATGTCTTCCATTTCCTTTGCTCTAAACCAATTAAAACACTCTGGTTTCTGGAAACTTCAAAGAGGACAGGTCACTAGCTCATGAAATATTTTTCTGGCACCATGCAAAGAATGGAAACTGAGAAAGAACAAGAGATACTCTCCACCCACAGGATATACAAAGAGCAGAGATCCCACTCATTACCAACATGTATTTCTTTTAATTTTTTTCATTAAGCTTTTTATTTTGTATTGGGGTATGGCTGATTAACAATGTTGTGATAGTTTCAGATAAACAGCAAAGGGACTGGCCATATATTAATACGTGTATTCATTCTCCCCTAAACTCCCCTCCCATCCAGGTTGCCACATAACACTAAGCAGAGTTCCATGTGCTACACAGCAGGACCCTGTAGGTTATCCATTTTAAATATAGCAGTCCAGTATATATTTCTTGGAAACAACACTGTGCTAGATGCAGAAGAATAGAATGAGGAAGGTCCTCAAAGAGTTCACATTACCTTCATAGGGAACATTAAAATTATAACTTATGTGGTTCTGATTGTAAGTGCTAAAATGGCTTGGAGGAGGGAGAGATCCGAGTTAGCCAGAATAATCAGAGAAGAATTTATGGAGAAGGTCACATGGGAGTTGGAGCTTGAAAGACAAGTAAATATTTCAGAAAGGAGAGAGAAGAGTTTTGTCAGACAGAAACCAGCACGCAGAAGCATGTAGGCACAGACCTGACGGGGTAGGGAACGTGAGCAGAGCTCCGTGGCTGGAATGGTGGCCAGGTGCTAAGATGCATTCATTCACTGACTCATCCTTTCTTTCATTAATAAACATTTATTGATCATCTGTTGTACATAGTCACTTCAGTCATGTCCAACTCATTGTGACCCCATGGGCTATAGCCCACCAGGCTCCTCTATTCATGAAATTTCCCTGGGCAAGAAAACTGGAGTGGGTTGCCATTTCCTTCTCCAGTGGATCTTACCAACCCTGGAATCAAACCAGCTTCTCTTATGTCTCTTGCATTGGCAGGTGGGGTTCTTTACTTCTAGCACCACCTGGGAAGCCCAATCACCTGTTATGTCATAGGAAATATTCTTGTTAAAGAGAACTAGATAGTGAACAACAACAAAATTTCCTTCACTCATGCACCTTTTATAAGAAAGAAAAACAAATAAATATATATTCCAGGTGGTGATAAAAACTATGCAAAAACAAAGGAAGATTAAGGTTTCCAGTCAAGTAAAAGGTATCATTAACATTCTGCCTAAAACATTCAAAATATTAACAAAATATACAATGTGATTTTTTTCCACTTTTAAATTTTTAATTGGAAGCTAATTGCTTTACAATGTTGTATTGGTTTCTGCTGTACAACAACGTGAATCAACCACATGCATACATAGGTCCCCTCCCTCCGGAACCTCCCTCCCACACACCCCCTCCACCCTTCTGGGTCATCATAGAGCACCAGACTGAGCTCCCTGTGTTATATAGCAACTTCCCAAAGAGGTATCTATTCTACTTGTGGTAATATGTATATTTCAATGCTACTCTCTCAATTCTCCCGATCTTCTCTTTCCCCTGCTGTGTCCACAAGTTCCATTTTCTATGTCTGCATCTCAATTCCTGCCCTGTAAATAGGCTCATAAGTACCATTTTTCTAGATTCCATATATGTATACTATGCAATGATTTTTATTTTTGCAATTATCTTTAAGATACTGAACCTCAGACAACAATGGACTGTGATTCTTGAAAGACAAAAAGTAAATAAAGGGAACCCTACAATATTCCCAGGTAGGTAACTCTACTAATAAACATATAAAATGTAAATGGTCTGAATACTCCAAATAGAAGACATGGATGGTCAGACTGGGAAGAAAACAAAATGCAACTGTATGCTACCTACAAGAAGCACAATATGATAAAAGCAAAAGATGGAAAAAGATATACCTTGCAAACACTAACCAAAAGAAAGCTGGAGTGGTTATAATAACAGCAGACAGAGTAGATTACAGAGTAAAGAGTATAATCAGAGGTAAAGAAAGATACCTCATGATGACAAAATCATCAGTTCATCAACAGGACAAAACATTCATCAAAAGATGTGTACACTGTGTGTGCTTTGTCACTCAGTCATGTCCAACTCTGTGACCCCATGGACTGTAGCCCACCAGGCTCTTCTGTCTATGGGGATTCTCCAGGCAAGAATACTGGAGTGGGTTGCCATGCCCTCCTCCAGGGGATCTTCCCAACACAGGAATCGAACCTAGGTCTCCCACATTGCAGGTGGATTCCTTACCATCTAAGCTACCAGGGAAGCCCAAGTGAAAGTGTTAGTAGCTCAGTCATATCCGACTCTTTGTGACCCCATGGACTGTAGCCCACCAGGCTCCTCTGTCCACAGAAGTCTCCAGGCAAGAATACTGGACTGGAGTGGGTAGCCATTCCCTTCTCCAGGGGATCTTCCTGACCCAGGGATCAAACCCGGGTCTCCTGCACTGCAGGCAGATTCTTTACCATCAGGACACCCAATAATAAAGTCTTCAAAATACTTGAAGCAAAAACTGATAAAACTATAAGGAGACAATTTTAGTCAAGAATTTCAATACTTCTCTCTCAATAATTGATAGAAAAAGTAGATAGGAAAGCAACAAGGACATAGAAAATTTAAGCAACAGTATCAATGAACTTGACCCAATTAATATTTATAGAAAATGCCACACAACAAATATAGAATACACATACCCTTCAAGTGTGCACAGAACATTTCCTAAAATAGACCATATTCTAGACCACAAATTTAAAGTTTTAATAAATTTAAAAGCATTCAAGTGATACAAAATATATTTTCTGACTACAATGGAATTAAATTAGAAATCAACAACAAAGGTCTTTGGAAAGCCCTGAGACATTTGCTAACAAACTTCTAAACAACTCACACTCCAAGGAATAAATCAAAATGGAAAACAGAAAGCATTTTGAACTGAATGAAAATGAAAACACAACATAGTAAAATTTGTAGTATGAAATTAAAACAATACTATGGGGAAATGTGTAGCACTAAACACAATTTCGGTAGGAAAAAAAAAGTCTCAAAACCCCAGTTTCTTTTTAATGGCTGAGAGGGAGAGGGTGGGAAGATTTGGGAGAATGGCATTGAAACATGTAAAATATCATGTATGAAATGAGTTGCCAGTCCAGGTTCGATGCACGATACTGGATGCTTGGGGCTGGTGCACTGGGACGACCCAGAGGGATGGAATGGGGAGGGAGGAGGGAGGAGGGTTCAGGATGGGGAACACATGTAAACCTGTGGCGGATTCATTTTGATATTTGGCAAATCTAATACAGTTATGTAAAGTTTAAAAATAAAATAAAATTAAAAAAAAAATATGCTATGAAATAGAGGAATATTTTCAAGCATAGAACAAGCTGGTAAAATAATATGAACTATGGATTATTATTGGTTGATTAAATTCTGTTTTATAGATTCAAAAAAAAAAAAAAAACCCCAGTTTCCACAGTAAGAAACTAGAAAAAAAATAAATAAATAAACTAAACCCAAAATAAGTAGAAGGAAATAATTGATAAAGATCAGATCAAAAATCAATGAAATAAAAAGCAGTAAAGCAGTATATTAAAAAATCAATGAAACCAAGAGAGGGCTCCTTGACAAGATTAGTAAAATTGATGATTTTCCAGCAGGCTAATCAGGAAGAAAAAAAGAAGAGATAAATTACTGATATCAGGAATGAGAAAGCTAACATCAACACAGATTTTATAGATATTAAGATGATGATAAGAAAATACTATTTTAACAACTTTATGTCAATAAACTAGACAACTTAAATGAAATGGGTATATTTCTTGAAATACAGAAACTATTAATACCAAAACCCAATCACAAAGAAATTGAAAACTTGAATAACCTTGTATCTATTTTTAAAAAGTTCTTTCCACAAAGAAAATTCCAAACCCAGATGGTTTCACTGACAAATTCTATCCAAATTTTAAGGAAAAAATAATATCAATTCCATACAAACTCTTAGAAAACTGAAGAAGAGACATATTTCCCAACTCATTCTCTGCAGTCTTTATTACTCTAATACCAAACCATTACAATACCAATACATTACAATAAAACTATAGACCAGTATCCAAAACAGCAGATGTCCATATGCAAAAACAATAACAAAAAATTCCAATCTACATGTTATTGAATAAGATAATAAATGAATGCTCTTTTAAGTCACTAAGTTTGTGATAGTTTATTATGCAGAACCAGAAAACTTATACAATGAAGAAAAGTTTTGAACAGACACTTTGCCAGCTAAGACATATGGGTGGCAAATAAGCACATGAAAAAAATGTTAGACATAATTAGTAATTAAGGAAATTCAAATTAAAACCTCAATGAGCTACCACAACACAGCTTTTGGAATTACTGAGTGTTGGCAAGGATGAAGAGGAACTGGACTTCACATACAATACTGGTTTATCTGTAAAATGGTACAGATACTTCAGAAAATAATTTGACAGTTTCTTGGAAATTAAACATATGCCTACCATATAACTTAATCATTATGTTTTGAGGTATTTACCCAAAAGAAAGGGAAAAATGTGTTCACCCAAAGCCTTTTACATGAATGTCCACCATATCTTTTAAAGAATCCCCCTGCCAAGCAGGAGACCTGGGTTTGATCTCATGTTGGGGAAGATCCCATGGAGAAGCAAATGGCAATCCACTCCAGTATTCTTGCCTGGGAAATCCCATGGACAGAGGATTCTGGCAGGCTACAGTCCATGGTGTCGCAAAGTCGGACACGACATAGTGACTAAACAGCAGCAGCCACCATATCTTTATTTGTAATAACCAACAATTAGAAATATTCCATGTGGCAATAGGTGAATGGATCAGCACACAATGAAATAATATTCAGCAATAAAAAGAAATGATACTCATTATGACATGGATGAATCTCAAAATAATTGTGTTGAGTGAAAGAAGCCAGATTACAAAAGAATACATACCATATGACTCCATTTATATGAGTCCTAGAAAACGCAAGCTAATCTGTAGCAACAGAAGGCAGATCAGCAATTGCTTATGTGTGAGGAGAGGCAGGAAGAGATTACACAGCAACAAAAGTAGACATTTGGGAGTAATGGGTGTTTCATTATCTTGATTGTGCTGATGGTTTCACTGATGGATATGTCAAAACTTATAAAAATGGTGTAGTTTAAATATGCATGTGTGCCAATTATACCTCAATAAAGCTGTTAAGGTTTAAAAATAAAAAGAAGAATTAGTGGATAGAGAATAACAAAGGTGTGTTTTAGGTGGGACGTTCACAGAAGGCTCTCTGAGGAAGTGTCATTTGTGTCGAGGCTTGAATGAAGTAAGGGAGTGAACAGGACAGTGGGCGGAAGAGCATCCCAGGCAGACAGAACAGCAGGTGCAAAGGCCCTGGGGTGAGATCATCTCAGCACATTAGGGAATAATGTGGTTATGACCCAGTGAGCAAAGGACAACAGTGAGATCAGAGGGTCGAAAAGGCCCAGATCACGTAACACTTATCTGAGTAAAATTAGAATGTATTGGATTGTTTTGCACTGACTCGTAACATGATCTGACAATGTCTTTAAAGTATCATTCTACACAGAGAACAGGCTTGTGGTTGCCAAGAGGGAGGGAAATAGAGGAGGGGTTTGGAGAAGTTTGGGACTTGCAGATGCAAACTACTGTACATAGAATGAATAAACAACAAGGTCTTACGGTATAACACAGGGAATTATATTCAATATCTAGTGATAAACCATAATGGAAAAGAATACAGAAAAAGATTTTACACATATATACATATATGTATGACTCATTTTGCTGTACAGCAGAAATTAACACAACACTGTAAATCAACTATACTTCAAAAAATTAAAAATAAAATAAAGTTATCATTCTAAACCATAATTATCCTAAGATAGAGGAAGAGATGGTTGGATAGCATCCCCAACTCAACGGACATGAGTTTGAGCAAATTTTAGGAAACAGTGAAGGACAGAAAAGCCTGGCGTGCTGCAGTCCATGAGGTCGCAAAGAGTCAGACATGAACTAGCTGCTGAACCATAACAAACTATAAGAAGAACAGAAGCAAAGAGATGAGTTAGTGGACTCTTCCAAGAGTTAGGAAGAGGTCATGGTTACTTGCTCCAGGATGGCTGTGGGAGAGGAGGGAAGAAGGAATTCAGTTCAGTTCAGTCACTCAGTCGTGTCCGACTCTTTGCGACCCCATGAATTGCAGCACACCAGGCCTCCCTGTCCATCACCAACTCCAGGAGTTCACTCAAACTCACGTCCATCAAGTCGGTGATGCCATCCAGCCATCTCATCCTCTGTCGTCCCCTTCTCCTCCTGCCCCCAATCCCTCCCAGCATCAGAGTCTTTTCCAATGAGTCAACTCTTTGCATGAGGTGGCCAAAGTACTGGAGTTTCAGCTTTAGCATCATTCCTTTCAAAGACCACTTAGGACTGATCTCCTTTAGAAGACTGGTTGGATCTCCTTGCAGTCCATGGGACTCTCAAGAGTCTTCTCCAGCGCCACAGTTCAAAAGCACCAATTCTTCGGCACTCAGCTTTCTTCTCAGTCCAATTCTTATAATTGGGGTGGGTTTATTTCAAACATAGAGAGAGCTTCCTTGTTCTGCTGATGTATTAGATATAGAGAATGAGAGGAGAGACATCAAAGATGAGTCTAAGGTGTTTGGTCTGAATATCTGGTAAAAGTCACTCTCCCATTACTGAAATGAGGATGTGATTACCAGTTTCGATGTGTTCAGCTTCAGTTCAGTTCAGTTCAGTCACTCAGCCATGTCTGACTCTTTGGGACCCCCTGAATCATAGCATGCCAGGCCTCCCTCTCCATCACCAACTCCCGGAGTTTACTCAAACTCACGTCCATCGTGTTCAGCTTAGGATATGTTAAATTCAGGTTGCCTATAAGACAACCAAGCAGCAGTATTGAGCAAGCTGGATATATCTGTCTGTAATCAGGGGAATGGGGTTGGAGCTGGGATTGGAGATATATATATATAAGTAGAAACATAGAGAAGAACTAAGCACTGGGGAACTTCAATAGTAAAAGGTTAGGAAGAGGAAAATCCAGCACAGATGACTGGTAAAGAAAACAGGGAGTGTGAGCCAAGAGGAAAAGGTGTTGCAAGAAATACAGTGGTCAGCTGTGACAAATGCTGCTGACAGGTCAACATGAGGACTCTGCACTGACCATTGAATTTAGCAATAGGCAACCTTTGCAAGAGCTTCCCTGGTGGCTCAGATGATAAAGAATCTGCCTGCAATGCAGGAGACCCAGGTTTGGGAAGATCCCTGGGTTGGAAAGATTCCCTGGAGAAGGGAATGGCTGCCCCCTCCAATACTCCTGCTTGGAGAATTCTGTGGATAGAAGCTACAGTCCATGGGGTCACAAAGAGTAAGACACAACTGAGCGACTAACACTTTCACTTATTTTCAACCTTGGCAAAAGCTATGCTAGGTGGTAGGAATGAAGGCTTGATTGGAATGATCTCATGGGAGAATGAGAGGCGAGAAAGTGTAAAAAAAAAAAAAAAAAAAAAGCAAGTTACTGATAAGTTTCACTGTCAAAGCCAGCAGAGAAGTTGAACAGCAGCTGAAGAGGGATGTGGGGGTCAAAGGAGATTTTTTTAAGAATTGAAGATATTATAGCATGTTTGTATTCTGATGGGAACACTCCAGTACAGGGCAGAGAGGTAAAAATTAATGATGCAGGAGAGAGAGAGAGGACAATTGCAGGAAAAAGTCCTTGAGCTGTGGGAACAGTACAAGATAAAGATGAAGAGATGAAAAGAAATGAGCTGTGCCAGGTTTGTGCCCAAATCTACCATTCCAGATCCAAGACCAAGACCTAAAATCGATGAGTGCCTATATCTTAGGCATTCCTGGTTACTCTTCTCAGCCATCCTAGGAGGTAGTTATGTTTAGCCTCATTATGGTCATGGCAATTGAGGCTCGGAGAGATGTGGTAACCCTCTGCCTCACCCACAGCCAATCACAGTTACAGAGAGCCTGCAGCAGGATATCAAGAAGGCTTCTCCCTCTCCCTCCACACCTCCTATCCTGCTCATCATGACAACATCCAAACACTGAGCCTGGGTCTGAGGCCAAGACTGTGCAAAGCACACTTTTACTCTCCCCAAACTGAGCTGCAGTTCGGCTACACAGGGCGACGTGGACCTTTGGCTTTTTTATCCCTCTTTTTCCCCAGAGGTACAAAATGTGAATACTAAAGCCAAAATAGATCTCAGAAAACACCCAGCTCACTCCATTCCCATTTTATGGAAACTGAGGCACCAGGTCACAGAGCCCATGGTCAAAGATGAACAGAGCAAATTGTCAACTTTTTGCCCATGAGCCATCAAACATAATTCCTTCCTTGTCCCCAGAGCGGTGAGTGCACATTCCCATGTATACAAAATCGATTTGAAGATGCAAATTGGCTACATTCAATTTCATCCAACTGTCTTCAAAATTTAAGAGCTCTGCTGACATGCACAGAGCAAAGAGTAAATTGTCCTCCTGAGAGAAATAGTCTTCGAAACAGCCTCCTGTGTCCCTGTCCAAGGTGCTGGGCCAGCAGAGGCTGCGAGGAAGGAGACTGTGTCTGCCAAGTCCAAATGTAGCTGGGGTTTGGAGCAGAGGCAGATACAAAGACCATGTGAAAACCTTCTGACTTGGAAATGAATTGACACCTTCACCTGGGACTCCCAGTGAAGCAGTATTCCAAGGTAAGCCCATGTTATGCAGGAGATGCCTGAACTTCCCCCACTTTCTCTGGTTTTAGAGAGAAGATGGAAGAAGTACAATTTTTAAATGGTACTGTGACCCAGGGACATTCCCTGAGTGTCAAGGCCTCCAGCACAGGAAACCAGTTGCCCCAAGATCTGACCCTCTGACTTGGCAAATGGATTCACACAAACATAGATCAATCAGAGCTTCACAGATTGATTAGATCAGTGGTTTTCCAGCCCTCTTTCAGAAGCAGAAATATTGTTTCAAACACAAGCTGATCCAGAAGACAGCAAACAAAAGTGACCGTGCTTGAGTTGGGAGTGGAGGTGTAGCAGCCCACCCTTTGGTGGATTCCAGAGCCTGGAGGCACCTCTATTGCATGTAGGGTTTTCAGAGAAAGAGTTAAAAATCACTGCATTAAATGAACTCCCTAAAGGTCTGAAGAGTTGTGCTCCATCTCACTCTTCAGCAGATCAATAGCCCTGATCTCGGTCCCTAATGAATCACATATCATATGCCCCACCATCACCACCCCCAACCCTTGGTAGCAAGCCCTCTGCCCCAGTTGCAAAAATCTTTGGTCACTGACAGACCTGGACTGTGCCAAGTTTTCTGATCACAGTGTGCTCTTTCTTGCAGCCCACTTTCTGCTTCTTAATGACCAACATGGGTTGGCTGTCATCTCAAGTCCCCAGCCTGCCTGGTATACACTGGGGAATGACCTCAAGCCACTGCCTCTCTTAATGGACTTTTTGGACTTTGAATGTACCTCTCAGTAAAAGATGCTGTCAATGACCTCCCCAGATCCCCATTTTGGTGACATCCTGCTGCCAGCATATATCTCTCTCTGCATGAGAGCTTTCCTTCATCTTGAAAATCCACAGGGCAGTCTGGAAGTTCTGAGTCAATATGCCCAGGAGAAGCCATCAGCCAATTATCCTTGGGTGAGAGAACTCAGAGGAATGCCCTCATCTGTTTCCAGATTTCCTAGTAGAATTGAGCCCAGGTTCCCACAGCAGTGGGAATAAAGCTAGTGGAGCAGATGGTAAAGAACCTGCCTGCAGTGCAGGAGACCAGGGTTCCATTTCTGGGTCAGGAAGATGCCCTGGAGAAGGAAATGGCAACCCCCTCCAGTATTCTTGACTGGAGAATCCCATGGACAGAGGAGCCTGGTGGGCTAGAGTCCATGGGATCACAAAGAGTCAGACACGACTGACTGACTAACACTTTCACTTTTGCTTTCCCACAATGGCAACCTGAAATATAATATACCCTTTTCAGCTTTCTTCCTTCCTTGTACCACTTCCCCTCTCCCCTTCCAGTGTTCCTAAGATCAACTCTCAAAGAAACTGCATGCAGGCATGATTTCCCCAGTGGCTAAGCAACAAAGAATCCACCTGCAATGCAGGAGTCATGGGTTCAATTCCTGGGTCAAGAAGATTCCCTGGAGGAAGAAATGACAACCCACTCCAGTACTGTTGCCTAGGAAATACCATGGACGGAGGAGACTGGTGGGCTACAGTCCACGGGGTCATAAAGAGTTGGACAGGACTTAGCAACTAAACAACAACAAAGTAGAGTCATTTTGATAGTCAAGCGGCAGCCTTTGCTACACATGTGCAGGCACGTACACACACACACATGCACACACACACATACACGCATGCACACACAGTGACAAGAGAGTAAAACTGCAGTGATATCAACATCTTAGGTGAAACGACAGAGACTAGCATCACCCTCAAAGACTTAAACGATACAAGGCCCCTTAAATTCATCAGCAAATCTGATGGATCATGAATATGACAATCTGCTAAGTCGCTTCAGTCATATCCTACTCTGTGCTACCCCATAGATGGCAGCCCACCAGGCTCTCCGTCCCTGGGATTCTCCAGGCAAGAACACTGGAGTGGGGTGCCATTTCCTTCTCCAATGCATGAAAGTGAAAAGTGAAAGTGAAGTCGCTCAGTCATGTCTGACTCCTAGCAACCCCATGGACTACAGCCTACCAGGCCCCTCCGTCCATGGGATTTTCCAGGCAAGAGTACTGGAGTGGGTTGCCATTGCCTTCTCCAGAATATGACAACGGACCATCATAAACATAAGAGTGGTAGCCTCGTTGCAATTTTTTTGCCAGATACCTTTGGCAGAACAGGTCCACACAGCCGTCAATCTGTGTTTGTGATTATTGATCAGGTGAATGCATTCTTTTCAAGCCCCTTCTAAAAGAATCAAAACAAGTTTGCGTTCACTTGGAATGCATAGCTTATATTTTAATGGTCTTACCCCAGATCCACTTAGCTTTTCTGCTCTCTGCCACCTTCTAACTCAGAGGAAGTTTGGCTTTCTAAACATGCCACAAAATATCAAACTGACCCATTACACTGACACTGGAGAAGGCAATGGCACCCCACTCCAGCACTCTTGCCTGGAAAATCCCATGGACGGAGGAGCCTGGTGGGCTGCAGTCCATGGGGTCGCTAAGAGTCGGACATGACTGAGCGACTTCACTTTCACTTTTCACTTTCATGCATTGGAGAAGGAAATGGCACCCCACTCCAGTGTTCTTGCCTGGAGAATACCAGGGACAGGGGAGCCTGGTGGGCTTCTGTCTATGGGGTTGCACGGAGTCAGACACGACTGAAGTGACTTAGCAGCAGCAACACTGATACAGCATCGTAACAGGTCTGGGGAGCAGGAAGCAGCACCCACCCAGAAGCCCTGCTAAGATGAGTGTACCAGGGATGGGATACGAGCCCTACAAAGACCCAGAGACCTGCCACATATGTGAAGTTTTTAAAGGTCCAGTAATCCTGGGATATATGAGGTAGTTCCTCCTAAGAAAAGGAGGGCCTTCCCAGGTGGCACAGGTGATAAAGAACCTGCCTGCCAATGGAGGAGACATAAGAGAAGCCGATTAGATTCCTGGGTTGGGAAGAGCCCCTGGAGAAAGAAATGACAACCCACTCCAGTATTCTTGCCTGGAGAATCCCGTGGGCAGAGGAGCCTGGTGGGCTACAGTCCATGGAGTTGCAAAGAGTCAGACACAACCGAAACAACTTAGCACAACAGCACAAAAAAAGGAGAAGCCAAAGGAGGAAACAGACAGAACAGGCTCCATCTTGAAAGCAGGACTCCATCTTGGGCCCTACTGTAGACTTTGAGCTATATGCCCAGTATCTATGGAAATGACATACCAACTGGAAAACCAGGCCCCTGGAAGGAAGAGCCCCAGAGCTCTCCATTGTCTAAAAGAATACCCTAATTATCCGTGTAACCAACATACATTCTATTATGCTTATTGGGGTATGACCATAAGCTTATTAATAATTGTCCACTGTTAACTACCTAGGCTTAAGGCATATGAATCATGGGTTAACTTTGACTGTATCTTTCTTTTTCCTTTGTTCAGACTAGTTACAGGGAACCTCATACACTTAGGGTATGTAAGGTTTTCACAAAAACTGGTCGGGGTCCTTGAATAAGAGGAGACTCTGCCTTGGGCCTGCCAGTGTAATAAACTGCACTCCACTATCTGCATTGTCCTTCTGAGTAAGTTTGTTTCCAGCAACGCGTGGCTACAACAAAATCAATGGATCTTGACCATCCCACTTTTAAGAGAATCTTACCAAAAGACCTGGCAGATTCCATGAGACAGTATCTGGGATAGGTAATGTTGTTTGGAGTCTCTGGGAAGCTTAAACAAGGAAGTCACAGGACAGAAATTTAGGATTCAAGCAAGGCTGTGCTATTTGCAGCGAAATGCTCTTCTCATCATCCAAAATGCAGCTTTGTAACCGAGCAGGACCCTAAGGGGTCCAACCGGGAGGACCTTCTCCCATATCCTCTGCTTTAGCTCCTCTCCAGGAAGTACATAGATAATAGTATTTGAGGCAAATTTCCTGAGCTGTTTCAGAGATCTGAACCACCCCGCCCCATCCCCACCCCCACACACACCAAATGAAGGAACTGCTTGCTGACTAGCACATAGCCCCAGGCCAGGCCTCCTGGCGCCTAAGGAACGAAAGTGAAGTCGCTCAGTTGTGTCCAACTCTTTGCGACCCCATGGACACCAGGCTCCTCCGTCCATGGGATTTTCCAAGCAAAAGTACTGGAGTGGATTGCCTTTTCCTTCTCCAGGGAACTTCCTGACGCAGGGATTGAAGCCGGGTCTGCCGCATTGTAAACAGACGCTTTACCATCTGAGCCACCAGGGAAGGAAGGAAGGATAATGCTAACCCTTGAGACACCATCCTGCTGCCTCACCATAAACCAATCAGAGAACTGGGCACAAGCTGATCACAGACGCTGTGACTCCCTTCCCTCAATTCAGTTCAGTTCAGTCGCTCAGTCATGTCCGACTCTTTGTGACCCCATGAATTGCAGCACACCAGGCCTCCCTGACCATCACCAACTTCCAGAGTTCACTCAAACTCATGTACATTGAGTCGGTGATGCCATCCAGCCATCTCATCCTCTGTCGTCCCCTTCTCCTCCTGCCCCCAATCCCTCCCAGCATCAGAGTTCTTTCCAATGAGTCAGCTCATCACATGAGGTGGCCAAAGTATCGGAGTTTCAGCTTTAGCATCATTCCTTCCAAAGAACACCCAGGACTGATCTCCTTTAGAATGGACTGGTTGGATCTCCTTGCAGTCCAAGGGACTCTCAAGAGTCTTCTCCAACACCACAGTTCAAAAGCATTAATTCTTCAGTGCTCACAGTCCAACTCTCACATCCATACCTGACCACTGGAAAAACCACAGCCTTGAATAGACAGACCTTTGTTAGCAAAGTAATGTCTCTGATTTTCAATATGCTATCTAGGTTGGTCATAACTTTCCTTCCAAGGAGTAAGTGTCTTTTAATTTCATGGCTGCAATCACCATCTGCAGTGATTTTGGAGCCCAAAACAATAAAGTCTGACACTGTTTCCACTGTTTCCCCATCTATTTGCTATGAAGTGATGGGACCAGATGCCATGATCTTAGTTTTCTGAATGTTGAGCCTTAAGCCAACCTTTTCACTCTCCTATTTCACTTTCATCAAGAGGATTTTTAGTTCCTCTTCACTTTCTGCCATAAGAGTGGTGTCATCTGCATACCTGAGGTGATTGATATTTCTCCCAGCAATCTTGATTCCGGCTTGTGCTTCTTCCAGCCCAGCTTTTCTCATGATGTACTCTGCATAGAAGTTAAATAAGCAGGGTGACAATATCCAGCCTTGATGTACTCCTTTTCCTACTTGGAACCAGTCTGTTGTTCCATGTCCGGTTCTAACTGTTGCTTCCTGACTTGCGTATAGGTTTCTCCCTTCCCTCACCTGCCCTTTAAAACTGCTTTGCTGAAACGTTTGGGGAACTTGAGGCTTCTCAGGGCTTAAGCCACTGGTCTCCTTGCATTGCCTTGCAATAAACTTTTCTCTGCTCCAAACTCTGATGTTTCAGTGTATTTGGCCTCACTGTACATTAGGCCTACAAACTTGCGTTAACAGTTTTGAGCATACCACTGGGCTCTGGCAGGGATTGAAAACCTGACCGTGAGACTGAGGTAGGAGATAGACACGCTCCAGGTTAGTTCAATTGCTCAGTCATGTCTGACTCTTCAAGGCCCCATGGACTGCAGCACTCCAGGCTTCCCTGTACATCACCAACTCCGGGAGCTTGCTCAAACTCATGTCTATCAAGTCAGTGATGCCATCCAATCATCCCATCGTCTGTGGTCCCCTTCTCTTCCCACCTTCAATCTTTCCCAGCATCAGGGTCTTTTCCGATGAGTCAGATCTTTGTATTAGGTGGCCAAAGTATTGGAGTTTCAGCTTCAGCATCAGTCCTTCCAATGAATATTCAGGACTTCTTTCCTTTAGGATGGACTGATTAGATCTCCTTGCAGTCCAAGGGACTCTCAAGAGTCTTCTCCAACACCACAGTTCAAAAGCATTAATTTTTCAGTGTTCAGCTTTCTTTATGGTCCAACTCTCACATCCATACATGACTACTGGCTTCAGGTTGGACATTTACAATCAGCCAGCCTCCTCTTTGCATTTCCTGAGGCAAGAAATAGGTGAGCTCCAGTTGAGGAATTTATAACCAGTCCACTGTTTGCTCTAGGAAATGGAACTAACAACAGAAACAGGGTAAATAGCCAGTCTTTGTCTCCTGTAAATGTCTCAAGGGAATAATCATGGCAAGGACAAAGAGAGGCAAAGACTTGTCTGAGTAAAGAATAAGGCAGACACCACACATGCACTATGAAGACAGCTTACAAACAGCTATGAAAAGAAGAGAAGTGAAAGGCAAAGGAGAAAAGGAAAGATATACCCATTTGAATGCATAGTTCCAAAGAATAGCAATGAGAGATAAGAAAGGCTTCCTCAATGATCAATGCAAAGAATAGAGGAAAGCAGTAGAATGGGAAAGACTAGAGGAACCTATATGTAGGTCAGGAAGAAACAGTTAGAACTGGACATGGAACAATAGACTGGTTCCAAATAGGAAAAGGAGTACATCAAGGCTGTATATTGTCACCCTACTTATTTAACTTATATGCAGAGTACATCATGAGAAACGCTGGGCTGGAAGAAGCACAAGCTGGAATCAAGATTGCTGGGAGAAATATCAATCACCTCAGATATGCAAATGACACCACCCTTCTGGCAGAAGGCAAAGAAGAACTAAAGAGCCTCTTGATGAAAGTGAAAGAGGAGAGTGAAAAAGTTGGCTTAAAGCTCAACATTCAGAAAACAAAGATCATGGCATCTGGTCCCATCACTTTTTGGCAAATAGATGGAGAAACAGTGGAAACAGTGTCAGATTTTATTTGGGGGGGGGGGGGTTCCAATCACTGCAGATGGTGACTGCAGCCATGAAATTAAAAGACACTTGTTTCTTGGAAGAAAAGTTATGACCAACCTAGACAGCTTATTAAAAAGCAGAGACATTACTTTGCCAACAAAGGTCCATCTAGTCAAAGCTGTGGTTTTTCCATTAGTCATGTATGGATGTGAGAGTTGGACTGTAAAGAAAGCTGAGTGCCAAAGAGTTGATGCTTTTGAACTGTGGTGTTGGAGAAGACTCTTGAGAATCCCTTGGACTGCAAGAAGATCCAACCAGTCCATCCTAAAGGAAATATGTCCTGAATATTCATTGAAAGGACTGATGCTGATGCTGAAACTCCAATCTTTGGCCACCTGATGCAAGGAACCTACTCATTGGAAAAGACCCTAATGCTAGGAAAGATTGAAGGCAGGAGGAGAAGGGGACAACAGTGGGTGAGATGGTTGGATGGCATCACTGACTCAATGGACATGAGTTTGAACAAGTTCCAGGAGTTGGTGATGGACAGAGAGGCCTGCAGTCCATGGGGTAGCAAAGTGTAGGACATGACCGAATGACTGAACTGAAGTGAACTGTACACATGCCCAGAAAGGTTCCTTGGAGTCAAAAGTAAAGGGATAACTCCAAGCCATAATGAGTCTTGCTCCTCCCAGAAGCCTTCACTTTGAGATTCATCTTGGCTGAGTGGTGTGTGCACACCCCAGGGGAAGGTTCCAGGGTAGGTCAGGTGTGGAAAAAGAAACCAGATAATTGGCATGAAGGAAGACAAGGACCCTGAAGAACTGACCTACATTAATGACTTAACCACCTCTTTAGTGCGCTCCTCCTCTCTAGGGAGAATGCCCACATTCTTTCTCTGGGGTTCCTTATGCCAGCTAACCAGCAGGCAAAGAAAGAAGTTAAGGAAGTGGCAGGGGAAATTGACACTTGCCTGGAAAATCCCATGGATGGAGGAGCCTGGTAGGCTGCAGTCCATGGGGTCACTAAGAGTCGGACAGGACTGAGCAACTTCACTTTCACTTTTCACTTTCATGCATTGGAGAAGGAAATGGAAACCCACTCCAGTATTCTTGCTTGGAGAATCCCAGGGACGGCGGAGCCTGGTGGGCTGCCGTCTATGGGGTCACACAGAGTCGGACACAACTGAAGCGACTTAGCATAGCATAGCATAGCATAGCATGGCATCATGAGGAGTTAAGGTTTCTGCTACACAAGAGAGGCAGAAAGGGTGATGTGTGGAACTCAGCCAGTTCACTGGGGGTGTACACCTTGATAACCATGAATGGGCAGTTGTGGCCACCAATGGCCTGACAAAGTCCCAGTGCCCCGGGGTCCCAGTTTCTCAGGGATAATGGCTTGGCCCCAGAATAGCAAAAATGCTGATGAGCACAAGAATTTAGAACTGGTGGTAGAAATAGCAATATGATGAAAATCAAGTACATCCTCAGAACCAACTGCAGCAGTAAAACTTCAGTTTGTTTCACTAACCCTCAAGCTGTCTTTTTCTCTCTCTCTCTCTCTCTTTTTTTTTTTTTTTTTTTAAGAATGTGTGATCAGTCACCATTTGGAAGCAGCAGTGAAGACACAGTAAACTTCACTGGGGCAGGAATGGCTCTGGGCTTCCCCGGTGGCTCAGGGGTAAAGAATCCATCTGCAATTCAGGAGACACGGGTTCGATCCCTGGGTCAGGAAGATTGCCTGGAGAAGAAAATGGCAACCCACTCCAGTATTCTTGCCTGGGAAATCCCAGGGATGGAGGAGCCTGGTAGACTACAGTCCATGGGGTTGCAAAGGGTCAGACACGACTGAGTGACAACAACAATAAACAAGCCATGGACCAGAGAAGATGCTATCCATTCCCTGCCTGCATCCCCTACGCATTACTGACAGCATCTCACTGCACTGGCAGCTCTCCTTTCAAACCCCTCAGAAGTGCTGGGCAATCAACACAACCAGAAGCAGCATCTGCCAATGCCGCAGGGCCGGAAGTGCTGAAGGACTCATTCTCGGTTTCTCTGCCCCTCTGGTGGGGTAACTCTGTGTTTCATACTGTCTTCTAGAGTTCCCCAGGAACTGAGTCGCAGTTTCCCAAGGATGTCACCTGCTTAACAGCATACCCTTTATTGGCTTTCTTCCCTCCCATTCCCTCATCAGTTCCCAGGACCAAACTCCTAAATAAACTGCTGCTAAGTCGCTTCAGTCGTGTCCGACTCTGTGCGACCCCATAGATGGCAGCCCACCAGGTTCCCCGTCCCTGGGGTTCTCCAGGCAAGAACACTGTAGTGGGTTGCCATTTCCTTCTCCAACGCATGAAAGTGAAAAGTGAAAGTGAAGTCGCTCAGTCGTATCCGACTCCTAGCGACCCCATGGACTGCAGCCTACCAGGCTCCTCCATCCATGGGATTTTCCAGGCAAGAGTACTGGAGTGGGTTGCCATTGCCTTCTCCGCCTAAATAAACTACTTGCCCGCAACTTCTTGGCTTAGAGCTTGCTTTTGAAGAAACCCAATCTAAGACATTCCCCCAAGCAGTACAATTTCAGTTCCCCCCCTGGATTCATCCTCTTGAGACTCTGCATGCTTAGCTTAAGTTCCAGGCTCCCTCATAGATGACAACTTCTGCCCCTGATAGAGGCAAATTCTGGGGTCCTCTCCTTTTAGGTTGCTTTCCAGACCCCACTGCAGTCAAGTTCTCCTGCTTCTTAGCAAAAAAGCCTCCTGCATCACTGCCGTGTCTGGTCAACATTACCCAGGAGGCACAGGAAGCCTGGAGTAGCCAACATCCTATACCCAGACTCAGAAGTTGCTTGAGTTCCAGGTCTGGGAATTCTCTGATGCATGTTAGGGAAAATGGTGCAATCTGCCAAAGAGCTAGACTTTCCCTGGAAAAGGGCATGCATGGTGGATTGTGTGACTTCAGAAATTCCTCTCATCCATGCTCACTTCCTGCATCTCTATGCCCTTCCAGGAGTGGGGTGCTGTCCTGCTGCCCCCCTCAAACCAACAGTACCCATAAGATCAGTCACTATTTCCTCAAAAAATCCTCCTGATAGTTTAATCCCCTCAAGAGCACTCACTGTTCCCTCGGGGAGGGGACCAGAGTTACAAATTTTCACTGGGGACATTTCAGGCATTGCAACACTGGCACAGGTTGATATTCCGGGCTCTCAGGGCTTCTCAGTGTCTCTGAAATCACAGCACAGAGACAGCCCCTCACTCCCCTAAAGCCCTCGAGAGAGAGAGAGCTGGAGAACTCCTGCCTCATGAGTTCCAGCAATGGGTGAAGATAATTCTACCCTAAACCCCAACAGCCAGGGAAGGGGTTGGAGGGAGACCCTGAAGGAAATGGAGGACAAAAGAAGGCATCAAAGAGGATAAGATAAAATAGCGGGCATCAAGGTAGGGGCTCAGGAGAAAAGGAGGATGGGGGAAAAAAAAACTACACTCCCTTAGACACACAAAACACAGATACACACAATCAAAGAGGAAACCGCACCAGAGACCACAAATGAAATTTAAAGTTGTTATGGCAACTGGAACAAGTGGGTGGGCACTTGTGCCTACTGAATTTACAAAATTAAAGTAAGCATTGCATTTGCTAACTAATTAAATAATGCCTTCTAAACATTTCTAATCTCCCCCACAATCGGGCACAGAGGAGGACAGGGAACACAGAGAGCTGGAGTTCTTAATAACTTACCCGAGGGTCTGAGAACTGCCTCATGAGGTGGCTCTGGCTGAGGAAGGGGAGGGATGTGGGGAGTGGATTTGGGAGAGGTACCCAAAGCGTGAGGACGCTGCTTCCTAACTCCAGGCCAAAGCTAGTGCCAGGGAAGAGTAAGCCAACGGGTGAATGAAACTATCACTTAGAGCCCACAGAAGAAAGATGAGAAAAAGCAGGACAAGTCTGGCACTGTGTGTCCTTGGTCTCAGTCATTCTGTAGTCCCTTCCCCCAACCCCTGTCCAAGATGACAACAGAAAGAGGCTGCGTGACTTGGGATCCCAGAGAATCTGCAGGGACCAGAGTCCTAGCCCTCTGCCAAGGCATTGTGAAACTCAAAGACACCAGTCACATAAGGCCACTAGATGGAGGAGACATTTTTCCTCTGGGGGTAAGGGGTGGATTGGTTTATTTTTTAAAAAAAGAAAAAAGGAAAAGAAATCTCTACAGGAATCAGATGTGCCATCTTAGCAGCTCTTCCCTGGGGAAATAAATTACACATAGCACTGTACACAAACACAGCTCCAAACGCAGACCCAGCTGGCAGCACGGTACCACTGCTCTCCCTGGGGAAATAAATTCCAGTGTCTATATATCTCTATCTATAGATACATACACAGAAAAGGTCACACCATGTCTCCTTTAATGCTCCTTTCACTTGAAATTAAACAATAATTGTTTTGGTGTTTAGTCTCCAGCAAGGGAACAGAGTGGATGAATTGGAAATCAACCATGAAGCAGCTTACCTAAACACACAGGCAGGGCGAGCCTTCTTGTTCTGCCCTCGGGCAACACAAGAGAGGGTGTGGGACACCAGGATGCAGGGATGTGTGTGACGTGAGCATCCGAGGAGGCCCTACCTGATGCAGAAAATCCAGCCAGGACCTGGGGATGTGTGGGTTATCCCTCAGTCGGCTGGGGCTGCACTGATGCTTTGCTGTGTCAGTAACGGTAGTAGTGATGCTGACACGTATCCCCAGGAAAGGACCTTCCACAGGTGTGACCAGCCCAGCTTACAACCAAGTGTAAGTTCCAATGAATTTGAAAGATTTGGAGGCAGAAGTATAAGGGAGCAAGACCGTCTATGAGGCATTCCCAGAACACATCCCACCCCATGTTCTCTGCCTGCATCTTGTCTGTACAACTTTAGCCAAAGAATTAATTTAATCAGAAAAGTGCGAGAATGCAGAAGTAAAGGAACCCAGTCAAAGAACACAATACTAGTTTAGCCACTAAACAAAGTTAAGAACTTTTAATTCCTCCTCACAGACTACAGATAATATTCTGAGCCATATTCTTTGAGTTTCTTGCAGATACTGAAACCCCTATCAGGTGAAAAAAGTTAACCACATGATGACCAGATTATAACCATAACACAAACTGCTCCATCGTACAAAATTCCAAGATCTGGCCTCAAGGAAATGAAGCCACCCTGGAACTGGAGATTAGCTGCACTTGAAACAATCAAGATGACACTGATCAGACCACTGAATGACCAGTTTCAGGATGATTGTCAGAGCTGACTGCGCTGTTCTGTGCATAGACCCTGTCCCCCCGACCCCATGCACCCCTGAAATTCTCCTTTAAAAACTCTTGCTCCCTCATCGACAAGGGGGAGTTGGCCTTTTGGGACATGAGTCCACCTTCTCCCTGGGATTGCTGGCTTCCTCAATAAAGCTCTTTCCTTTTACCCAACATTTGTCTCTCAGTATTGGATTGTTGAGTGATGAGCATCTGAACCTGAGTTTGGTAACAGAAGTAGTCTCATTTTACAGAGAAAAAACCAAAGCAGGAACTGGTGACAAAGGTAAATGCAAGCTCCATGAGGGCAGTGGTTTTGCCTCTGTTCACTGTTACGAACAGTGCTTGGTTCATACAGAAAGGAGGAAAGGAGGGAGGGAGGGAATGACTAGGTGCCCTGTTCCTCTGTCCACTCTTCTCTCAACTGACCGTCTGTCTTCAAGGGCGCGGGCACAAGGGTGTGGCAGCACTGAGCCAGGTATGTGGCAATAACAGGTCGTGCTCAGAGTGGAGCTGGAAGGGTGGTGTTGGTGGCACCAGAGCCACATGGCCTGATTCCATGTAGTCATAGGCTCTTGGCTCTCCTGTTCACAGAATGCATCCTTCCAGACCCCTCTGCATGCCCCTCTCCCAGCACCCCAATCCATGTGGACCCCTCCCCTCTCTGACTCCTCCCAAATTCATCTGCCTGCCCTGAGGTGACATGCACCTTGTCACCTCACTCTATCCCATACAAGGCACACCCTGTGCTGGTTCACCATTTGTGGGTATGTATACACAGCCATCCGCCCTGTCTCTCCAGCAAGAGAGTAAGCGTTTGCTGGGGTGGTGCTATGTGCACGGGTCATTGATGAATTCTTGATAGGTTGACGGATGGACCTATAGGTGAACATAGGTAAACTAACAGAGGCAATGGGATTTCCTGGAAGACAGGAGTCAGACCCCAGGACAAGCTGGTGGGGACACCAATTCTGGGATTCTGTTCCTGCAGTGGATGCAGGCTCCAACTGATGCTTTAAACAACCTTTGGCCCATCCAGAGGAGTAGCATGGTTTTAAAGACCCAATACTCATTTCTGCTTCAGCTCAGAGGTCCCCTATATATATCTGCACTCTATGACACCTCTTTTTCTGGCCGTATCTCCCAGCACCTCTTCTCACAAAGCCCTCTAGCTTCAGAGGGTGAGCCTCGCTTAGACCTGGGAATCTCCTGGGATGAGGCCTCCTGTGGATGCTCCCATGGCTCCAGATACTGACATTGAGGCAAGAGCATCAGTGCACCCTTATCCTGGAATCTGGCTTCAGGTAGGCTGGGACCCCAGAGCCCCCATCTGCCGTGGTCTCAGGGGCAGAAAGAATACCACCAGGACAGAGATTCCTCAGAATCAGGAAACTGGAGACACGCCAAACCTTCGGAGCCCAGGCCCAAACCGAGAGGACCCTGCAGGCCCTCAAGGCCTAGTGGCCTTGGCCTTCTTTGTCAGAACAGGGCTGAGCGGCACAGCATCTTAGGAAGGAGGGGCTGCGTGTGCCCTTTCGCTGGCTGTTTGTTCCAGTAAAACTAGGCCCTGTCCTTCCCAATCAGCTTCTGGGCCGTGAGTCCCCAAGGAGAGGGGAGGAAGCAGTCAAGGCACAAGAGAAGATGTCAGTTCCCATCGAGGTCTAGCACTGTGAGCAGGGAGAGGGGCAGCCTAGTACACACTCTGAACTCCGGCATCCTCGCCTCCGTTCCCTTCAAGCCTCGTCTGAGGCCGCAGGCAGGGGAGTGCATGAAGCTGGCAGGGCAGAGTGGCCAGTCAGCTGCACACTGGTGGTGAGGCATGGGTCGTGCCCAAGGCTGCACCTCACAAGAGAACCAGAAGAGACACGGTGCTGTGTGCCAGGCACTGCACCAGGCTCGAGTCAGTGGAGAACAAGAGTGACCCAGGCCACGCCCTCAGGGAGTCCAGCCCTCAGGCCCCGCCCTCAAGGAGTTCATGCTCTAGAAACAGGCATTGGCGATTCCGTGTAATGAGTGCTTTGCTGTAGAAGGACGACGGGGCTCTGTGAGAGCCATGGGGAGAGGGGAGAGGGGAGACGAAAAGCTGCTAGGACAGTGATGCTCTCAGATGGAGGGGGCAGTTAGGCACACGGCAATGTGGCACAGGCGCCACAGGTGTGAGCTTGGGAGTGGGACATGCCTGGATCCACACTGGCTCTACATGTACTAGCTGTGTGACCTCAGGTGAGTAACGACTTCTCTGTGTCTCAGTTTCCTTCCATAAAATGGAGATGGGAAAGATTCAAGTTCCTGTCTCACAGGGCAGTTGTGAGAATCAAATGAGAAAATGAATACAGGGAAGCCCTTGGCAGAGTCAGCTGTCGATGATGTCAGCTTTCACCTTTGCTCTTACTGATACACAGTTGCTATTACTGTTGGTAATAAGAATAATATCGACAGCAACGGCGGCTGTTGCAGTTGTTGCTGTTACTGTTGGCGTCTGCAGAGTCTCCCAGCAGCTACCTGGTTGCTGTCGGCCAGAGCAGCCTGGGCAGAGCAGGAGGAGGTAGGTGAGAGCTTAAGTAAGTGACCCCACTGCAGAGCTCTTGGAGCACCTGAGAAGTTACCTGGACGGGACACTGTGAAGTCAGACACAATCGTTGGTCAGCATCATCTTGATTAAGTAGAGTTAATCTCCAGTTCCAGGGAGGCCTCATTCCCTTGGGGCCAGTTCTCAGAATTGTGTAAGATGGACCAGCCATCTTACATGGTTATAGTCTGTGCCATGGTTATAGTCTGGTCAGTATGTAGTTAACTTTTTTCACCTGGTGGGGGTTTCATTATCTACAAAACACCTTCAAGGATATGGCTCAGATGGAAGGATATAGAAGGATATCTATAGCCTATGAGGAGGAATTAAAAGTCCTTGACTTTTTTAGTGGCTAAACTATTATTATTTTGTCTTCTTTGACTGCATTCCTCTGCTTCTACATTTTCTCCAGATCAGAGTCCCATCAGCCCCAGGGTGGTGGTCCAGAATGAATTAAATCACACCCACCCCCTGATCAGGATCAGTCTAGGAGACACCACCCTACAAGGGGTCAGAGACCTAACAGTGGGAAATGGAAGGGCACAGAGACAGGGCCCGTGAGGAACAGGAGTCCAGCAGGACTGACCTGGACAGAGGCAGTGGGAGCTTCTAGACACTAGTGCTGGACCATTGTATTGGCAGGGACCATCCATTGTAAGGCTCTTAATCTGGTCCCTGTTTGGAGCAATTCCAAAATCTGATGAATGCCCTGGATCTCCTGTCCTAGGAGAATGCACATGTGCTTCTATAGGAAAGTTCAGGAATCGAAGGACTCCCATGAGGTCATGAACACTAGAATAAGAATTGCTCCAGGTATAGTCCAGAGGCGGCCAGGGGATACCTACAAAAATGCCCACCCATGTTGTCAGTAATGAGAATATAAGTGCCTCGCTAGGTCCCCACCTTGCCATATCCCCTGCTGTTTTTTTCAAGAGGGACACGTAGACAGCCGACATTGTCCAGAGTTCCCTGAGATGCAGGTGGCTCCCTGGAGTTTGATGGAAGTTCATTCGGTGTTCCACTACCATTTCCTGTGTGTCAGGCCAGGGAAAGGCACTGCAGGGGATACAGGATCAGACTAATCCTCAGGGAGCTCATGATCCCTGGGGAGAAGGTCAGCATGAGCACAGCTAACCCCAAGTCTGGGCACGGAATAGCGGGGACTGTAGAGGGACAGGCGGAGTCCCTGGGAGAAGGGAATCATTGCCTCTGAGGCCCCCAGGGGTGGGGTGAGAGAAGACTTCACGGAAGAGGCAGAGAAAAGGTATTGTTGAAGATACAGCAGAATGGCTAGAATTCCTATAGCATTTTGCAAAGAGATGGGGTATAATAACCACATTTTATAATTTCTCAATTGAATGTTTTTGACATCATGTAATCTTGCTGACACTGGAGGGACTGTCCCTCCACTCTAGCCAATTCCTGAGGATAGGAAACCACCCAGTCCAGGGCTCACACCCCCAAACTCCTCCTTATATGAAGTTCTGACACTACTAGGGTCCCAATCCCCCACCCTAATCACCCCGAGCCAGGTAGGCACCAGATTACCAGATAACATGGGAGAGTCCCTATGCTCCAGAGCCTGCAGACATTATTCAATCATCCAGTCTTAAACCTAATTACCCTGCTTTGCCTATTACTTCCTGCATGTGTGCATGCCAAGTCGCTTCAGTCATGCCTGACTCTGCAATTCCATGGACTATCGCTCACCAGGCTCCTCTGTCTAAGGGATTCTCCAGGCAAGAATACTGGAGTGGATTGCCATGCCCTCCTCCAGGGGATCTTCCCAACCCATGGTTGGACCCACGTCTCTTACATCTCCTGCATTGGCGGGCGGGTTCTTTACCACTAGCACCACCTGGGAAGCCTTAATGCAGAAAGCACTTGAAGACTCTTGCCCTGGTATTCCACCCTCCCCCACCTCCCTCTGCCTCCTGATCAACCCTGGTGCTTCCACATGTGTTCTCCCGGCATGGCCTGTCTCCTATTTCTAGCAATCTGTGAGTATGAAAACATATTTCCTCACTACAGCCCTTTCTATGTCTGTGTGTCTTACCTCACCTGCTCCAAACAAACCCTGGGCATCCTTAACACACAAGGTTGCTTCCCCTAGGGGGAGGGCAGGCTGGCTGAGCTTGACCCCCAGGAATCAATAAACAATGGAGTGATGCAGAGATTTTTCTCATGGGACCAACTAAGTAAAGGAAGAGGACACTGTAAGAAAAATAAGCCTGGACCTGCCTACCTTTCATGTCAGAGCAGACCAGTGCCCCGAAGATCTACCGAAAACCTCTGGAAGCTGTGTGACTTCACTGAGTTTATGATCCTTCATCTCAGAAAAAGCTCTAAACAACAAGCCCTCTGGGTGTATTTAAAGACAGCCGAAAAGGACTTAAAGATTCTACTTGGGAATCTTCCTAGGAGGACACCCATCGCTCCCTCCACGCGTAAACGGGTCCCTCGATGCCTGTGATGGCATCTGTTGCTAATGGAGCATGTGAGGGTGAATCCCACAGAACCGAGTTGGGGAGTTGGAGGGGGGGCAGTTGGCCACCAGAGAATAGAAGAGCACACCAACCCAGTCCCCAGGGTCTGGGAAGAAGAGAGGCTTTTACCACATTCCCTGGCAGGAGGCTGGGGTGTGTTTTTCCTGAAATCTCTGCAGGGCCCTATAAGGGGCTGTGGGGATGATGAGCAGAAGAAGAGGGTGCTGGGTACATGCAGGGAGGCAGCCAGGGTGAGGTGGAGGGTAGGGGGCAGGATTCAGCACCTACCAGAGCCAGATTCCACCAGCCAGGGCTGCAGGGAGGGAAGAAAGGCCCCGTCTCTCTAGCTGTGCACTGCAGCCAAGACAGACTCAAAGGCCAATCCCATGAGGTCAGTAGATAGAACCAAGAGAGCCGCAGGGCAAAGGGGGAACACTGGGCCAGTCATGACTCTCTGGGGTCAAAGCCACAGTGCCGTTCCCTCCCTCCCAAGCCCCACAGCCAGGAAGAATGGGCCCCTTTGAGCACTCCACTGAAGGTCACAGGGGCACCTCTTCCAAGGCGCTCTGCATATGTGGGGCTTGAACCAAGGACTTCCTGCTGCCCAGAACCCCACTGGCTCAACAGGGCCCATTGTTGGAGTTGGGGGGGTGGGCAGGGCTGGAAGCCTGGGGGATGGAGGGTGGCTCTCAAGAGCCCAGCAGTTTGATGGCGCGCACCCTGCATCCAGCAACCACAGCCTAACTCAGGCAGTATTCTCGGACTCCCTCGTGGGGTTCCAAGCAGCAGGTTTTCCTCTATCATCAGGTGGAGGACACCCACAAAAATGCTCACCTGTGGTCAGCAATAAGACCAGCCCGGCCTTGCTGGGTCCCTGACTTCATGTCTCCTGCCACATCCTCACTTCAGGTCCTCTATAACCCCAGGAGGTACTTGTGCAGAGCTGCAGGGTTATCCCACACCACGCTCCCACCCTTTGCATCTTGCATGTGTCTGAGTGAGGACACCCAGGTGGAGCAGTTGGTAAAGAACTCACCTGCCAGCGCCAGAGACGCAAGAGATACAGTTTTCATCCCTGGGCTGGGAAGATCCCCTGGAAGAAGAAATGGTGACCCACTCCAATATTCTTGCCTGAGAATCCCATGGACAGAGGAGCATGGAAGGCTACAGACCACAGGGTCGCAAAGAGTCAGACACAACTGAGCACACATTTACACACTTCTGTCTAAGTCACTGCTGTCCCAAAATTCCTTCCTGCCTTGACCCCTAACTCACCCTGACCTTCCGCCCTCAGCCATCCATCTGCCAGTTCAAAGCTGATCCCCAGCGGCTGGCCTCCTAAGCCAGACTGGACTTTGTCTCACCTGTGCCTTTTGGCCTCTTCCCAGTAGAGTGCCATCCATCGTATTTATATAGAGTAACCTTTCTCTCCATCTCTTGTCCTAATTTTAATATTAATAGCATCCCCTTTCACCCCTAGAAGTGCTCCATTTTAGAAGATAAATGATACAGCCAGCATCCCTCTCAGGCATCCTTCAGCTGCTCCCACTTTCCCCCCCACCCCCACCCAGAGCAATCCTGAAACCTCAGGCCTAGGTGACACCCCTTCCTGGTCACATGTGTGGCACTCCTGTCCCACCTGCCACGTCAGCAGGATGGGAACCAGCTGGCTGGTGTTATCCCATTGTGCAAATGAGGACAATGAGATGGGAGAGAGAGAGTGATCTACCCAAATCACTGGATGGTTAGCAGCAGATCTCAGGCTACACAAGGGCTTCAGGCCAGATTTCCCGCTATATAGCAAGCCATCTTCGTGACCACAGCCCCTGCTGCTGCTAAGTCGCTTCAGTCGTGTCCGACTCTGTGCAACCCCATAGACGGCAGCCTACCAGGCTCCCCGGTCCCTGGGATTCTCCAGGCAAGAATACTGGAATAGGTTGCCATTTCCTTTTCCAACGTATGTATGCGTGCATGCATGCCAAGTCGCTTCAGTCGTGTCCAACTCTGTGTGACCCCATGAACAGCAGCCCACCAGGCTCCCTGGTCCACGGGATTCTCCAGGCAAGAATACTGGTGCCATTTCCTTCTCCACAGCCCCTGCCACATCTCAATTGCTGTCTGGGCTACCCACTCGGGATTTCGCCTTTGCTGTCTGGCATTGTTCTGGAGTTGCTTCATGGATAATGGGCTGTCTTGTGCCAGACTGTAAGTCACAGAGCCCAGGAACTGTGTCTTTTCCTTTTCTTGGTCTGGGTACAGAGGACACACTCAAGAATCAGCTCAAATGTTGCTGAGTCCTGTAGCCTTCAGGCATCCCCCTGATGATTGGCCAGCCTTGTTCAACACAGGTGACTCAGTGGTGACTACTTGTGGGAACACTCTCTCTCAACTGCCTTGTAGTTCTTTTGTCAGATCCTGTCTAGACTGCGCAGGGCCATGGGTAGAGAGGACCCCTCACTGCTCTACAGAACTGACAGCCCACCACAGAGACACTCCTCCAGGGAGATGGACTTCTCTGGCCAGAGAGCACAGCTGCCTCAGCAAAAGGTGCTAGGCCTCCATTCTGTGTATGTGTGTGCATGCGAAGGCACTCAGTCATGTCCAACTCTGTGTTGCTATAGACTGTAGCCCACCAGGCTTCTCTGTCCATGGGATTCACCAGGCAAAAATATTGGAGTGGGTTGCCATTTCCTCCTCTAGGGTATCTTCCAGACCCAAGGAACAAATCCACGTCTCCTGAATTGACGGGTGGATTCTTTACCACTAGCACCACGAGGGAAGCCCCCATTCCATGGTCCCAGACTCAGGCCACAACTGGACCACTGCTTTCAACTTTCAAAGTCAGGCCACTCTCCATCCCGTAACGCTCCCAGCTCTCCCTGTTTGATCCCCATTGGGTACGTGGCCTCGGAAACTCTCTTCCCTTCTCTGAGCCTCTGTCTCCTCATCTATAACATAAGAGGTGTGGACCAAGCCCGTGCTGCCCAATAGAAATATAATGTGAGATGCATATATAATTTTAAAATTTAAAAAGAAATGTATGAAATTAATTCTAAGAAGTTATATCATTGAATCCAACTTAGATATGTAGTAAATATAAAAATTTTTAATGAGAACATTTTACATTTTTTTTTACAAAGTTTAAAACCTGGAATGTATTTTATACCCACAGCACATGTCAGCCACACTCACATACTCAGTGTACGCGGAATGTGGAATGGGACGGGGACCCAACCTCTGATTCTGTATCTTTGTATACATATGTGTCAAGTGGCCATCATATTGGACAACACAGGACAAGAAGATCCTAACATCCCTTATCATTCAGGTGATTTCTAACCTCATGATAACTCCTCTGTGTGTACCTGCTGCCAGACCCTCCGTCACCAGCTCTTTCTACCTGTTCACCAGGAGATGCAATGGCATTTCCTGCCCTGCCAAGCTCCCCAGACAGTGCTTCATCACCCAGGGCTGACCCTGGTGCTCCCTGGATATGACATTTGGCCTGCCTGCACTTCCAAACCACAGAGGATCTTGGTCCAGTGCCTACTTCTGTCCAATGTGTGAGTTTTGATTTCCAAATCCAGGAAATTTTGAGGCAGCCACTAGGCTCACAAACCTATGGAAAAGACTGAAGAGAATTGGAAGCCCCCATACATGGCAGTCTTTCTCTAAAGCATCTGTGAGCATTTGCATCATGCCCAGCATGAGGCCAGCACTACGCCAAGTCTGAGGACACCTAAAAAGCTAGGTGATAGTCAAATCTTCCCTTTAGACCCTGACCTGATGTGCATGCGATAAACAGCTGAAGGATGACATAAAAGGATATATACTAAAGTGTTAAATTGGATCCGTACCATCAGAAGTCATATTAGTTGGGGGGTCTCAGCAGGAAACAGATGGCACACTCAAGCTGGATAATTGAGGAGAGTTTAATGAGAGTACTGTTTTAAAATATGTGGGAAGGGATTAGGAAAAACCACAAGGGATAACATGTATCACTTCCCTAGACCTGAAGAGGTTGGGGAAGGAGACACTGAGAAAGCAGAGAGGACCACTGTGTGAGAAGGTCCTCTTGATAAAATCTGCAACAACTGGAGGCAACCTCACAGAGAATATATACTCCTAGCTCACTCTCCCCCCACTCTTGCATCTTCTGTTGGTTCATCCCATTGGCTAAACCCAACCTGAAGCCAAAGGGAAGGGGATCCAGGTAGGTCACCCTCCCAGCACAGAGCAGGGTAGGGTAGAGATGGAAAGACCAGTAAAGGATTTCCAGCCAGGGGACCAGGATGCAAGCATCACAGATGGTAAGTGCAAGGGACATCAGGGAAGTTTCAGGGTTAGGGGCCAGTTCTGAGGAGTCAGGGATAGGCCTGGGTCCTAGCAGAAGACTGGGTTCTAAGGGAGGAGAACCTTTTGGCTTAGACAGCAGAGTCAAGGGCAGATGCCATGAGCAAACTCAGACAGCTGGAAGTGAGTTGTCCCCCAGGGTCAAGATAGACTTCCATAGGGATCTAAAAGTACTCCTTCCCTCCCCAGCTCCAAGATCACAAAATCCCAGGCTTCCTTCCTGGAAGGGCAAACTTGAACAAGGCCCCACGAGACCTTAGTAGGGTGGATGGAGAAAATGGATAACAGTTGATGTCTGATACCCCTGTGGTGAGGTCTGAGGCAAAGCAGCAGATGTGCTTCATGGTCTAACACAGAAGGGTACATGGTTCTAGTCTCTAGATGAAACCTGAGAGAGTAAAGGTCTAATAGGAATCAGAGTAACAACTAGAATAGTCCTGAGTATGAGTATGGTACCTTGCATGAGGTCTTCACGTAGATTGTCTTAACAGTGATAAGAGGGAACAGAAGGAAGTTGGAGAGACAAGTAACAAGCACAATGAATATCAAATATGTGCTAGACATTGTATACATGGCATCATATGCTATACGTGTTCATAGTTCCATTCTTCCCATTATACAGAGCAGGATACTAAGGATCAAAGGGGTTAAGCAATTTGTCCAAGACTGGAAAGTCATGAAGTAGAATCGGACCAAGATCCAAACTCTGATTCTACATCTCTGCGTACTTACCACACTCATAGAGAGAGGGCCATGCAAGTCAGCATCAGATAGGCTCTGGACACTAATTGCTTTATAAGAGGTCAGAGCACTGAGTGATTAAGACACCATTGTTACAAGGGTCAGGACAAAATTTGGGCTACAGACAATAAGTGCTGGAGCTCAGAGAATGGTAGCCTGAAAGAGCAGATGAGAGGAAATTTCAGGGTGGATGCAGGACATGAGCTGAGATCTTTGGGCACCCAAGTCCGGTTTCCATGGAGACCAAACTCCCTCCTCTGGGAGCTGTGACCCACCCTCTTCCTAGTGCTCACAATCCAAATTTCCATACCATGCAATCAGACCGCCCAAAAGCAAAATTGTAAGTGTACAGGAAGACATATTGGGTTTAAATTTAAAGCCTGTGTGCCCTGCCGGTCAACCGAGTGAAACAATGAGTAAGCTCCAAGTTTACTACCCCAGTCACCGGGAGTGGAGTGAGGCCAGGACATACATGTTCTACCAAAGTTCATGACAACATTTTTACCTTAGTTATAAAAGAGAATGCTTTTTTAGGTTGAACTTTCCTATTTGTAACCTCTTTGGTTTGAAAATGCAGTCATCATTTCCTATCTGGGCTGCATCGACAAGAGAAAAGAATCAGATGGAAAAGAGTGAGTTGGTGTTCCCGGTGGATTCATGACTGAATTACCAAATATGGTTGGTCTGAGCCCATCTGATTTGGTATTTAAGTGGATTTGGGGATTGGTGATGGCAGCAAGGGAAAAGAGAATAAATGGATCAAAGGACAGCTCCCATAAGGCACTGAGAAGGTACGGTCAACTCGTGGCTTTGGATGGGCTGGAAAAGACATCTTCCTTGCCTCTGAATCTCCTGGAGAACCCTGAAATAGTGCCAGTGCCGGGACCCTATCCACAGAGATTCCAGTTTTGTGATCTGAGATGGGGCTAGAAATTAATAGGCTTTTTTTCTCCTTTTTTTAAAAAATCAAAGTATAGTTGGTGCACAATATTATATAAGTTATGGTTGTACAATATAGTGATTCACAATTTTTAAAGTTATACTCCATTCACAGTTATTATAAAATATTGGCTATATTCCCTGTACTATATAATATATTCTTGTAGCTTATTTTATACCTAATAGTCTGTACCTCTTAATCCTTTAACTTTATACTGCCCCTCCCTACTTCCCTCTCCCCTTAGGTAACTGCTAACTTGTTCTCTATATCTGTGAGTCTGTTTCTTTTTTGTTATATTCACTAGCTTGTTGTATGTTTTAGATTTTTAGATTCCACATATAAGTGATATCATACAATATTTGTCTTCCTCTGACTTATTTTACTTTAGTATAATACCCTCCAAATCCATCCATGTTGTTGCAAATAGCACAATATTTCATTTTTATAGTGAGTGGCATCCTATTGTGTGTGTGTATATATATGCATATATATAATATCAGTTTCTTATATATATAACCGAAGAAATATATATATATATATGTATGTATGTATACTGAAGTTGCTTTATCTATTTATCTGTTGATGGACACTTAGGTTGCTTCCACATCTTGGCAATTGTAAACAATGCTTCTATGAACATTGGAATGCATGTATCTTTTTGAATTAGTGTTTTGGGGTTTTCCAGTATATTCCCAGCAGTGGAACTGCTGTGTCATAAAGTAGTTCTATTTTTAATTTTTTGAGAAACCTCCATACTGTTTTCCACAGTGGCTGCACCAATTTACATTCCTACCGACAGTGTATGTGCTCAGTCACTCAGCCGTATCTGACTCTGTGTGACCCCATGGACTGTAGCCCGCCAGGATCCTCTGTCCATGGGATTCTCCAGGTAAGAATACTGGAGTGGGTTACCATTTCATTCTCCAGGGAACAGTGTATGAGGGTTCCCTCTTCTCCACATCCTCACCAACTTTTGTTATTTGTGTTCTTTTTAATAATAACCATTTTGACAGGTGGGAGATGATATCTCACATGGTTTTGATTTGCATTTCCTGATGGTTAGTGATGTTGAACATCTTTTTCTGTGCCTGGAAATTAATGCTTCTTAAAGTCACTTCAAGTGCAGCCAGAGCTGAAAAACACTGATATAAATCTAACTCCATCCTCTCTGAAGCCCTGCCTCCTCTTTCCTTACTCCCCAGTTTCTTGGGCGTCAGCAGGAGGCAGTGTGTGATAAAGCAGCCCTCAGGATCGCTGCTCTCTGAGTGGTAGGGTGACCAACCGTCCCTGTTTTAAAGCTGAAAGTCCAGCATCCTGGGAAACCCCTCAGTGCCAGCAAACCTGGAGGCTGGTCACCCTGCTTCCAGGGTTGCTAGTCTCCCTGACCCTAACATCTCCCAACTCACCTACCCAGAGTAGGAAACTGCCTTCCTCCTTGATCTTCCTGCTCATCCAAGGCCTCACAGACCATCTTGAGGATCCTAGGGCCCACCAGGCCCCATTTGGCTTCCATGTCTAGTCCTGGATCCCTGGAGCTGCCCAGTTCTCCTGCTACCCCAGCCTCAGATGTCCCACACATTTGAGAAGGGACCGGGGTATGCTGAGGCCATCTGCTTGGCAGTCCCTGGGTTGATTTGCCCCATATCTGAAACTGCACCACTGGTTCTAATGTGTTCCTGCCTGCAGTCCTGCGGCTCTAAATCCAGGAGCCATTTACTAAGCAATGTTCATATTTATTTGTGAAATTATATGGACTTTTATAGCACACTTACAAAGATGAATAAATCCCTGCTCGTGTGGCCCAATTTGTTGTTCTAACCTGACATTTTCGTGTCATAATCACCTTTCTTTCAGCTGGTTATGGCCAAGGCTGTTAGGGATTTATTAGAAGCATTTTATAATGTGCTTTACAAGATGTTGTTGGAGGCTGTGACTTTGTTTATGGAAGAGAGAGGGAGGTGTGGAGGAAAGGGGGGATGGAGAGAGGAGCCCGGGTAACTTGGTGCCTCTGGAAGCATCATCCAGGGATGAATTTAATGGGAACTTTCCTTCCAGCCCCATTCCCAGTCCCAGACACTTCTCACCCACCATTTGAAAAACTTTGATGTCTCACTTCTTCAATATTATTGATTTTCAGAGATGGAAAAAAAAAGAAAACACAGAAGACACAGACATCAAGGAGATTTTAATATAAGACTGGGGATGACGGGACCCTCCTTTATAGCCTCTGAAATATCTGAAAGCTTTACTAGAAGTGACCTTTCCACCTTCCAGCTTTCTCTACCAAAGAAGGGAAAGGAGAAAGCAGGTGGGAAATCACCTTTGCCATAGCTTTCCAAGCCCTATCTGAGGGCGGCAAATGGCTCTCCTGGTGACCTGCTCATCCTTTTCTAGGGAGGCTTATGCTGAAGATGGTGGGGGAAGCTCAAATGGCCATACCAGATCCACTTGATAAATTACCTACTGAGAGCCTTTAACTGAGGAGCTGAGATGCACAAGTCATGGTAGGCAGCTTCCAGGAGCTCACCTGGGAGCAAGAAAGGAGTGTTTGCCAGCTATATACAGCTCCACATGTCTGTGCTTTCATGCAGACCTTTGAAAAAATCTCCAGGAGTGGGCCTTCCCTGGTTAAGGCTCAGTGCTTCCACTGCAGGGGGCGTGGGTTCAATCCCTGGTTGGGGAAATAAGATCCCCTACTTTGGCCCATGGTAGGGCCAAAGTAAATAAATAAAAACTAGGACCTATCACAAAATACATAAAAGCTACGACCTATCACAGAATAAATAAAAACTAGGACCAAACTCTGCTCTATGCTCTATAATGATCTATATGGGAAAAGAATTAAAAAAAAAAAAAAAGACTAGATATGTGTGTGACTGATTCACCTAGCTGTACAGCAGAAAGTAACACAACATTGTAAATCAAGTATACTCCAATAGAATTAAAAAAAGAAGAAGAAGCTCCAAGCAGCTAAAGTGGGAATGACAGTTTCGTGGGTCATAAGAAATCAGAAGGGTTTCATACACCTTTGAGCTGGAAAAATAAAACTTTCTATGGATGGACAGGCTTTCCATCAAAGACTGCCTCATGCAGATGACTGTACAAAGGCTTGGAGGTCATTACTCTCTCCCCACCTCGCTGTTCAGCTCTGCCAGGTACCAGAGGCTTTACTAAGGCTGAAAGACCATGGCGAGCAAGGCAGGTAAGGGCGAGAGTCCAGGGGCATTTCCCTGGGACCTGGAGTCAACCAGGCAAAGACCAGAGAAGATTACAGTGAGCATAGGCAAAACACTCTCTGACATACATCACAGCAGGATCCTCTATGACCCACCTCCCAGAATATTGGAAATAAAAGCAAAAATAAACAAATGGGACCTAATTAACCTTAAAAGCTTCTGCACATCAAAGAAAACTATTAGCAAGGTGAAAAGACAGCCTTCAGAATGGGAGAAAATAATAGCAAATGAAGCAACTGACAAACAACTAATCTCGAGAATATACAAGCAACTCCTACAGCTCAACTCCAGAAAAATAAATGACCCAATCAAAAAAATGGGCCAAAGAACTAAATAGACATTTCTCCAAAGAAGACATACAGATGGCTAACAAACACATGAAAAGATGCTCAACATCACTCATTATCAGAGAAATGCAAATCAAAACCACTATGAGGTACCATTTCACGCCAGTCAGAATGGCTGCGATCCAAAAGTCTACAAGCAATAAATGCTGGAGAGGGTGTGGAGAAAAGGGAAGCCTCTTACACTGTTGGTGGGAATGCAAACTAGTACAGCCACTATGGAGAACAGTGTGGAGATTCCTTAAAAAACTGGAAATAGAACTGCCTTATGATCCAGCAATCCCACTGCTGGGCATACACACTGAGGAAACCAGAAGGGAAAGAGACACGTGTACCCCAATGTTCATCGCAGCACTGTTTATAATAGCCAGGACATGGAAGCAACCTAGATGTCCATCAGCAGATGAATGGATAAGAAAGCTGTGGTACATATACACAATGGAGTATTACTCAGCCATTAAAAAGAATACATTTGAATCAGTTCTAATGAGGTGGATGAAACTGGAGCCTATTATACAGAGTGAAGTAAGCCAGAAAGAAAAACACCAATACAGTATACTAACACATATATATGGAATTTAGAAAGATGGTAACAATAACCCTGTGTATGAGACAGCAAAAGAGACACTGATGTATAGAACAGTCTTATGGACTCTGTGAGAGAGGGAGAGGGTGGGAAGATTTGGGAGAATGGCATTGAAACATGTAAAATATCATGTATGAAACGAGTTGCCAGTCCAGGTTCGATGCACGATGCTGGATGCTTGGGGCTGGTGCACTGGGACAACCCAGACGGATGGAATGGGGAGGGAGGAGGGAGGAGGGTTCAGGATGGGGAACACATGTATACCTGTGGTGGATTCATTTTGATGTTTGGCAAAACTAATACAATTATGTAAAGTTTAAAAATAAAATAAAATTAAAAAATAAATAAATAAATAAAAGTCCATCTGGTGAGCAGAAATGGGCTCATCATAGCAGCACAGTGGCTCAAAAGAAGACTGAAGAGGTGACCAAGACCCAGGTAACTTTGGTAAAGTATGCATACTTTATTCCAAGTAAAAAGGCAGAGGTCTCATTTTGCATTTTTCAAGGATACTTGACCCAGTGTCAGTTAGCACCCAGAGCACCCAGACCTTTCTTTCTGATACAATTCTCCAATCAAAGCACTCCAGGACTCCTGGAGAAATTGCTGATTCTTGGGCAGGGTCAGGGAGCATACAGGGGAGCCAATAACATCTTGTAGATACAGGAAGTACAAACTGCTCAAAAAACAAAGAGATGAGAGCCTTTCAAATGGGCAAAGGAGTCAACCTGAAGGAGCTCCCAAAGTCCAAAACTAGAACAACATGAGACCCAAATGAACAACATCGTGTTGGATTATAATGCAAAGTATGAAATAAACTCCCATGACTCCATACTGACATATATAAATGATGAATTAATAAGGGAATGAATGAATGAGAAAAGACAAGTCTCCCATACAAAAGCCCACATAATTGTGTAGATTATCTCGCCCCCAAGAGATGCAATTCAATTCCCTCCTGCCCTGCCCCTTGAATGTGAGCTGTTCTTAGTGACTCCCTTCCAAAAAGTAGAATTCAGATAGTGAGGAGAAAAAAGCAAGAGTCCAGTGAACAAACCTGGCACACACTGCTGCCTCAGGTGACCAGGGTCAGCGCCAATAGTGACACATTGCATTGCTAACATGTACCTTTGATGTGAGGTGATGGGAAGGGCACCTCACCCCTGCCGTCTTCCTCCCTAAAACTATGACTCCAGCCTATATTGTTGTTATTTAGTAGCTCAGTCATGCCCGACTCTTTGCGACCCCATGGACTGTAGCCTGCCAGGCTCCTCTGTCCATGGGATTTCCCAGGCAAAGCGTAAATGGAATTTCCCACCAGTTGTGTCTGGGTTATCTGGGGCTATCGGGCAGCCAGAGCTGTGGGGTCATTTTGGGTGGGTTGCTCCAAGCTGTGCTCCCTCACTGTTGGAGAGATCGCCTTATAGGATGATGAAGATTAAATGCAATGACCCTGGTCATCAGAGCACAGTGCCTGGTACACTGATAAGCATCTATCATGTGCAGTGTTATCCAGGAGGCTGTTAGATAGCCACTCATTGCAGAGTACAGGAAAGGGGCGCAGCTAGAGACAGGGGACTTGGGGAAGCACGAGGTGCTCTCCATGGGGACCAGGAGGGTCATCAGAGGGGCAGAGCCAGGGCCATCAGGAACCTTCCAGAGGACTCAGCTCAGGCTGCCACTTCCAGGAAGCCAGGTACATAAATGCCCCTTCTTGGTGTCTGCACTGCCAGGAGACATGAGCCTTCAGGACAATTCCAAAACACTGACCTGTCTGCTGATCTGATTTCCCCAGAACCTGTAAGAGGGACAGGAATTTGCAGCAGCCTTGGGATTTCATAAGATAGTGAGATCCTTCCAATCAGATAGAAGAAGCTTCATGTTTTTTCTGCAGGTCAGTGTTTTTTTAATAATTCTCTGCAGACCTAAGACACCCAAGAAAACTCTTCAAGGGCAAACGCGGGGCCTCATTCATTTCTGTGTACCAAAAACCTGAGGCTGGGTTGTGTTAATAGTTCAAAGTAAGGTGGAGAGAAGGGGAGAGGCAGGGAGAGAAGGGGAGAGGCAGGGAAGAGAGAAGCGGGGAGGGAGAGGGAGAAAGGAAGAAAGGAAGGGAGAGAGGGAAGGAGATGGGAAGGGAATGAATGAATGAGGGGAAAGAGTGTCTGGGTTTTTCAATCCTGAAGGAAGTATTTCATGTCCCCCCAGCTGTTAAAAATAAACTGCTGAGTGCCTGGTCCCTCCAGTTATTTTCATCAGAGGGGGAACCAAGATTTAAGTCCCCCGCCAGGCTACCAGGCCAGCCTTGTACCTATTCCAACCTCCAGACTCTCAGAGACCAGGACCCCCACAGAAGCCACAGGAAATTCCTCTCCGCTTCTGCACCTACATCAGCACCATCCCCCAAGTTCAGCCAGCAGCCATGGCCCTTCCCTCTGGGCCCTGGAAGGAGCCTGGAGCTTCCACGATCCACCACGGTTTACGCTCTTTGTGTATTTATATTGGGCTTATCATTATTTATTATCATTATGGCAATTTTTAATTTCCTCATCCTCTCTTTGGAAATGATGCCACGGGAAAATAGTTTGACTTTAATCAAATGGCTAGGTCTGTGGAGAACCAGAACAAGTCACTGAACCCTGCAAAGACAGATCATCCCTCAGCCTGACTGAAGATTCCGCCTCCTCCCATATCCCTGAGGCTGTCCCTGTGTGTGCTCAGTCGTGTCCAATTCTCTGAGACCCCATAGACTGTAGCCCACTAGGCTCCACTGCCCATGGGATTTCCCAGGCAAGAGTACTGGAGTGGGTCGCCATGCCCTCCTCCAGGGGATCTTCCCCACCCAGGGGATCGAACCCACGTCTCTTGCACAGCAGGCAGACTTTTTACCACTGAGCCATGGGGGAGGCTGTCCCTGGCTTTCCCCAGGCGTCCTATCACAAGATAGCTGGTCATGAGCAGGAGTACATTTCAGGCTTTTCTAAAGAGCCTCCACATCCATGTTCAGAGCCCTCCTTGCTCAAATCTCATGATAGAAAGGAAGCCAATGCTCTGAGCCCCATTTAATAGATGAGCAAACTGAGGCATCAGAGGGCTCTGCTTCCCAGGTTCATGCTTGAGAAACACTCTGTCCTCCTGCACTTTCACTCACTCTGGCTTCTCCTCCTTTCTTGTCTCTCCACCCAAAGCAGCTCCCAGGAACCTCCATTCCAACCCTGGGAGGTCCTAATCTGGTGACCCCAAACCTCTTGAAAAATATACACAGAACTGGGTGTGTAAATAGGACTCTTCAAAGAGACTGGAAAGGGCTAAGAACTGTCATCCCATTCCCTACTTAGAAGTTGTGACATCAGCCCAAAGGGACAATCCCCATCAGTCATCCCCCAAGTGTGACCAGCACCACCAAGACTCCAGGCAGGGCTCCTTTGGGGCTCACAAAGCAGGACCTGCCCCGGGGGTAGCTGTATTAAAATGTACCTGTGGGATTTTTAAAATTTTTTTATTTATTTTTATTTTTGGCTGAGCTGGGTCTTCATTGCTGCATGCAGGCTTTCTCGAGTTGCAGCAAGCAGGTGCTACTCTTTACTTGCGGTACACAGGCTACTCACTGCAGTGGCCTCTTGTTGCAGAGCACAGGCTTTAGGTGCCGGGGCTAAGTAGTTGTGGTGCACGGGCTTAGTTGCTCCAAGGCATATGAAATTTTCCCGGACCAGGTATGGACCCATGTCCCCTGCATTGATAGGCAGATTCTTAACCACTGGACCACCAGGGAAGTCTACCTGTGGGATTTTAACTTCTTGAGAAGACTGAGTGATAATGCAGAGAGCCTAATACCATGGAAATATTTCACTGTTACTCACAGTTTCCTCAGAAATGAGAGGCATGGCACGCATGCAGGACCACTCAGGGAAGCACCAGGGTTGTTCAGGAGGGGAAAGCCCAGGACACAGTCCCAACTGTGTATTTCATGGAGGAGGCCAGGAGTGACTGCTGACAACTGGCTAGCTTGTATAATGTCAGCATGTGCTGAGCTATAGTGTGGTCTCTTGTTGTCTGGTACCTGGCCCTGGGCTGAGGACAGGGGAATATTGGCTCAGTGGGTAAAAGCTAGATAAAAGAGGTGTTTGTGGTATGAACTTGGGCTTGGATGGTTTGTACATGAAAGGTGCATTCAGAGGTACATTGCTCTATTATCTCTAGGAATCAGCCAGCCCTGGGAGGGGCGGTCTCCCCCCAGCCAGGGGGCGCCCAAGATGTCAAAGCATCATGCTGCTGCTGCTAAGTAACTTCAGTCGTGTCCAACTCTGTGCAACCCCATGGACTATCGCCGGCCAAGCTCCTCTGTCCATGGAATTTTCCAGGCAAGAATACTCGAGTGGGTTGCCATTTCTTCCTCCAGGGAATCTTCCCCACCTAGGAGTCAAACCCAGGTCTCCTGCATTGCAAGCAGATTCTTTATTGTCTGAGTCACCAGGGAAGATGTTATTACCATTTTACCTTGATTTCACCCAGATTTGTGTGGAAGAGGCAAAGGGGACACGCAGAGCAAGATATGGGGAGATGTATGCAATGGGTCCTGCCTTCCCCGTGGACCTTTCAAAAGCCAGAAGTCCCCAGTAACAGGTCACCCCCAGCCCATCCACTCCGAGACACCCTGTGTATTGGGGGACACACACAGTCTGAGTGGTGGGGCCAGAGACTATCACCGTCTCCCCTACAGAAGCCCCATGATGTCTAGGAGACACATTGGTGAGCCAGCTCCTAGGTCTACCTCACTCCATGTGGCGCCACCCGCTCAGCCGCCTGGGTGGGCAGGGTGGGAACAGCCACACACATGCCATGAGACGGCCAACCCACCTTCCCTAAGAGCTGCAGCCGCTCACACACTCTCTGTGGCTCCAGGGGTCCCAGAGGCCCTGCTGCCGGTGTGCCTTCGTCTCCCCACTCCCAGGAACCTAATGTACACAATCCTCCCTTAACTCTTTCCTTCACCCTCTGGTTTTGTTCAAACGCCCACCTCACTGTATTACTGATAAAATGAGCTTCCTTTCTTTATGCTGAGAAGGTGTAATGTGTGTGTGCATACTAAGTTGCTCAGTCGTGTCTGATTCTTTGCGACTCCATGGACTGTAGCCCGCCAGGCTCCTCTGTCCATGGGATTTTTCAGGCAAGAATACTGGAGTGGGTTGCCATTTTCTCCTCCAGGAGATCTTCCCAATCCAGGGGTCAAACCTGCATCTCTTACATCTCCTGCATTGGCGGGCGAGTCCTTTACCACTAATGCCACCTGAGAAGCCCATGAGACGGTGTAAACTTCAAAAAAAAGCAAACTAGGGTGCAAATCTCATCTCCACAGTACCTTAGCAGGTTAGTACATGTCTCTGAGCCTCAGCTTCCTCATCTATAAAATGGGAATCATAAGATCTTCCTTGTAGGATTGTTGGCAATCAAATGAGACAGCATGCAACAGCTGACCACAAAGCAGATACCTCAAAAGAAGGTGACGGCATCCTTTATGTTCCTAAGCCAGTTGAGGCACAGGTGCTGAGGGCCTTCAGAGTTGGGGGAGAGTGTGGCCAGATTTCTGAGGGAAGCAAGGTCTGCCCAGGGGCAAAAGGTCTGGATGGGAGGGCCGGGGGCCATATTCCCCTTCCCGGTTTGGCTGAAGATGTTCCCACTTCTGATCTCATCCAAGGAGACCTGCCCCCAGCAGGCTGGCCCACTCACACGCACAGGTTGGCCCTCCAACAATGCAGCTGGCCCAGACCCCAGAGGGAGCCCGAGACATTAGCCAGCCATGCTGGCATCCAGACCATACGTGCAACGTGTGTGTGTGCATCACAATCCAATGGGGTAATAATTAATCATCATCTTTGGCTGGCAGGTCATACATCAGTAATGCAGAATGGATGATATAATTGCACGGTGTGCCTAATTATAGACTACAGTGAGGATAATAATAGGAGTAATTAACCTGGAAAACACTGAACACAAAGGGGATGTGTGGAGAGTCTGAAGGAGAGGGGCGCTGCTGGCCTGTCACCAACAAGGAGCCTCTTGGCAGAGGATTGCAGTGGCTCTCATTCAGGGATAACACCCTGCTCACAGTAGGTCCACGGAGAAGCGGTTCTGGCCTCCTGGCTGAAAAGGCCAGCTGTTTGGGTGTCCCTGAGGTGAAGGCTGTCTCGTAAAGGATTCCGTTGGAAGTGGCAGCCGAACTGGAGACCTGCTGATACATGAGCATCCCTTTGTGTCACCAACATCTTTCTTAATGCCTCCACCAAGGCCAGGGCTTCCCAGGTGGCTCTAGGGGTAAGAAACCCACCTGCCAATGCAGAAGATATAAGAGACACAGGTTCAATCCCTGGGTTCAGAAGATCCTCTGGAGGAGGGCATGACTCCAGTATTCTCACCTGGAGAATCCCATGGATAGCAGAGCCTGGCAGGCTACAATCCATAGGGTCACAAAGAGTCAGACACGACTGAAATGATTTAGCACACACGTACCACCAAGGCCAGAGACCTGGGGCCATGCTCCATATCTTGGCGATGAAAGAGCGGGCTGCCTGGTGAATACAGTTAAATCCCTGCGCAGGCTCCAGAATGAAGCTCTCCCCCATCCCCTCATGGCAAGCGCTGTCCCTGGCCCCGGCTGGGTGGCAGGTACTGCCATGACACCTGCTGCCATGACCTGCTCCTGGCTGGTCATACGGGACCCTTTCAAGTGCACAGCTTTCAGTGTGGCCATCGGGTACCCGCACTCTCTTCCAGTGTCTTCATCACTCTAGTGTCCCCAGCAACAGGCAGCAAAAGGAACCAGAAGTCCAGAGGGGCCCCATGCTGAGTCGTCACCTGGCTTCCTCTCCTTTGGGGGCCCTCCCGCTAGTCCTCCTTAACACCCTCCACAGGAAGCCTCCCTCTGGCCACAGGGCAGATTTCTCACAGCTGCTCTGAGTACAGCCCGCTGCCCCAGCACATGTCCCAGGCCATTTCTGGTCTGTCAGCCACATTTCCCTCTTAGAGGCCATGCCCTAAGTATAGAGACATCTCCTGCATCTTCCGTTTCTCAAAGAGTTCGGGGCACAGCATAGGTTTTCATTAAAACTTTATCAAATGAGTAAATGATTTACAAAATGCCCTTCCTGGATCCCCCACTACATACCAAACTTGGTCACTTTCATTTAATCCTCGCAACAACCCTCCAAGGTATGTATTATTATGCCTCTTCAGGAATTTATTATTAGGCCTTATCTAAGGAACCACAAAGCAGAGAAAGTAATTTGTAGGAAACCTGGGTTCAATCCCTGGGTCAGGAAGATCCCTGGAGAAAGAACTGGCAACCCACTCGGGTATCCTTCCCTGGGAAGTCCCATGGACAGAGGATCCTGACAGGCTACAGTCCATGGGTTCACAAAGAGTCAGATACAACTGAGTGACTAACCCACACACACAAGGAACCATGAAGCAGAGGAATTAATTTGTTTAAGGTAATATAGCTGGAAAATAGCAAGGCTGGAATTTGAGCTGGGCTCAGACACAACTGAAGCGACTTAGCAGCAGCAGCAGCAGCCCATTCCCCCAGCATCTTTTTTCACTGCACCCTGTTGTGGCAAAGATAGTTGAACTGGCCATTTCAGCTTCCATAGACTAGGGATATGGTGTCTGATGGCAGCCACATCAGCAACAGATACTACTACACCCAAAATGTGCGAGCCCTGGAGAAAATTAAAAAGGTGTTTGCAGGTGGCTTCTTTTCAACAAGTTCAAACAGCACCCCAGTGTTTGAGTTGAGACAGTGCTAGCGGCTATAGCAGACAGACCCAAGCATCTTAGGGGCTTCACTCTTTTTCTCTTAAAGTCCAGTTGGCAGGTTGGATGGGAACTCTGCACTTCCCAGTCATTTAGGAACTCAGGCTGACACAGGGGCCTCCATCTTCAGTGTGGGATCCTGATTGTTCAGGTAGCCAAAGAGAGAAAGGGAGAAATGCAGGGGGTGGAGGCGGGGCACATGGGAGGGTTTGGGAATCTGAGAGTGGAAAGACTTTGCCACAGAGCCCCTCTGCCAGTGGGGACCCACAGCCTACTGAGCACCAGTGAATGAACACTGGGCTGCTCCTGGGGATACTTGGGCCCCCTCTCCCAGCATCTCTTGATTTAGAATCTACTGCCAATTGTACTTACTACTATTGACAATGCAACTAAATTAAAGATTATGCCAAGTAATAAACTGTAAGTATAAAAAGGACATTGGTGATTCTAAGTAGAACATTGAACACTTTTAGGGGGACTTGATGAGACATAGCATTGCAAGTATTATTAAATAAGATACAGTGAGACCCCTAACAGGGACTGGGGTTGGGGAACAGACCGGGAAGTGGTAGGAAGAATAATCACAAAAATCTAAAATTCTGCACTCATGTTGTTTTGCATGGGGCTTGGAGTTTTTGCTCCATTTTTTTTAAAAACCCAGATTAGACTTCTTAGGTGATGTATCATAGATATGGTTAATACAATGGTTAATGCAGAAAGGATGAAGGGGAACTCCAGTTAGCAGACCCATATTCAAAGACTGGCCTTTGACCCTTCATCGAAGGACTGGCAAATAAGTGCACATTTATATACTTCAAATTAAAATGCCTAAGATACATACATATCATTTTATTTTCCTTTATTTTTTTTCTTTCTTTCTTTTCCACACTGTTTCAGCAATCTTTTGGGGTTTTTTTAGGGTACTTTTTAAAAAAACTTTTTATTTTGTATTGAAGTACTCTTGCCTGGAAAATCCCACGGACGGAGGAGCCTGGTGGGCTATAGTCCGTGGGGTCACTAAGGGTCGGACACGACTGAGCAGCTTCACTTTCACTTTTCACTTGCATGCATTGGAGAAGGAAATGGCAACCCACTCCAGTGTTCTTGCCTGGAGAATCCCAGGGACGGAGGAGCCTGGTGGGCTGCCGTCTATGGGGTCACACAGAGTCGGACACGACTGAAGCGACTTAGCCGCAGCAGCAGCAGCATAACTGATTAACAATGTTGTGATAGTTTCAGGTGGACTGAAAAGGGACTCAGCCATACATATACATGTAACCATTCTTCCCCAAACTCCTCTCCCCCACAGACTGCCACATGACATTGAGCAGAGTTATCTATGCTACACAGTAGGTCCTAGTTGGTTACCCATTTTAAAAATAGCAGTGTGTACATGTCCATCCCAAACTTTCCAACTATCCTTTCCCCCTATCCTTCCCCCCAACAATCATAAGCTTGCTCTCTAAGTCCCTGAGGCTGTTTCTGCTTCAGCAGTCTTTCTGGATTGACCTGCCAGTGCCTGTCACGTGAGCACATGCTCTGTCCTTGGAAGGACAGGCTCCCATGGGAAAACATGGACCACAGAAGCCCATCCTACCATCCTATCTCCAACATCTGTAATGTCCAGCAGTCAGGGAGCCCAGTAACCACGCTATGAGGCTCAGCCAATGGTGACAACTAAGAGTCCACCTTGGGGCCCTCTTGACACATCACTTTCCTGTAGAAGCCACAAGTTTTCAAAGCATAGCATCCTTCTCAAACAGTTAATACACTAGTCAAAGGCCTTACCCCCCACTTAAGATCAGTGAATGCACTTGGCATCCTGCCTGGTGCAGCCTCGGGGGCACACTCTGCTGCCTTCACTCTGCCTGCCGGCTCCAGGCCAAGCCCATGCTCAGAAGCACACACACCTGCTCTTCCATTTACTCAGTTGTTCCACAAGCTACTAGAATCAGGGCTTACCTATGAAATGATGAAGACAGTCTCTGCCCACTGTCAAGTAGAGGAGACAGAAGAAGGCTATGAATACAATGTCCTCAGGGCTGGAATAGATGATAAGGGAACAGAGAGGAGAGAATAACTCAGGTATTGATTGGCTAATGCTAAGCTCATAGTTGTGATCGGTCATGTGTGTGCACTCAGGAACACAAACACACACATTGTTTATCTGACCTGTAGCAGCTATCAACAGCCTACAGTGTGCTCAAGAGCAGAGAACTCTAATACTCCAAAAGAAAGTGAATTTGAGAGAATTACCTGGTGGTCCAGCAGTTAGGATACTGCACTTTCACTGGTGAGGGCCTGGGTTCAATCCCTGGTGAGGGAACTAAGATCCCATAAACCACAGAACATGGTCAAAGAAAATTTTTTAGGTGAACATGAAAACTCCATGGCTGGGTTTGCAAATGCCTCCCTCTGGTACTGCCTGCAGTTACTGGGAGGCAGGCAGAGCTGTGTCCTCAAGGCCAAGAAGCAGTCCCTTCTCCCCTCTGGAGTGACTCCTCTGGAACATGTGCAGAGGAGAGCAGGGAAACTCCAGGAGTTCCAGCCAACACCTCCACACAGCCAGCTCCCCAAAGAACCCCACTCTGACCAGGATCCTCCTCTGCGAGATACATGGCAGTGATTCTGTCGTCTGCAGGGCTGATGAAGTCTTCACCCCTTAGTTAGTGCAAACAGGGCTTCATGATTTGTCAGCTACTTCATCTCATCTCCCAACATTTTGAACTCTAATTCCAATCCACTTTTACACACACATATGCTTCCCTGGGGGCTCAGACTTAGAATCTGCCTGCAATGCAGAAGACCTGGGTTTGATCCCTGGTTGGGAAGATCCCCTGGAAAAGGGAATGGCACCCACTCCAGTATTCTTGCCTGGAGAATCCCATAGACAGAGGAGCCTGGTGGGCTACAATCCACAGGATCACAGAGTCAGACAGGACTGAACAACTTTCACTCTCGCTTTTCACACATACCTTGACCTGACCCATGATTCTGTTATACAACTCCCCATGCCAGGTAGTTTTTTGTTCCTTTGATTTGGTCCTGGCTAACTCTTACTCACTCTTGGAGATCCAACTCCAACACCACATCTTTTGGGGGGGCATGCATTACTTTATATTTTGTTTTAATTTTCATTTTATACTGGGGCTGAGCGCTGAATAATTGATGCTTTTGAACTGTGATGTTGGAGAAGACTCTTGAGAGTCCCTTGGACTGCAAGGAGATCCAACCAGTCCATTCTGAAGGAGATCAGCCCTGGGATTTCTTTGGAAGGACTGATGCTAAAGCTGAAACTCCAGTACTTTGGCCACCTCATGTGAAGAGTTGACTCATTGGAAAAGACTCTGGTGCTGGGAGGGATTGGGGGCAGGAGGAGAAGGGGACGACAGAGGATGAGATGGCTGGATGGCATCACTGACTCAATGCACGTGAGTCTGAGTGAACTCCGGGAGTTGGTGATGGACAGGGAGGCCTGGGGTGCTGCGATTCATGGGGTCGCAAAGAGTCCGACATGACTGAGCAACTGAACTGAACTGAACTGAGGGTGGCCTCATGGCCAAGAATCAGCCTGCCAATGCAGGAGACACACGAGACGTGGGTTCAATCCCTGGGTAAGGAAGATCCCCTGGAGGAGGAAATGGCAACCCACTCCAGTATTCTTGCCTGCAGAATCCCATGGACAGAGGAGCCAGGGAGGCTACAGTCCATGGGGTCACAAAGGGGTCAGACATGACTGAGTACTGAGCACATGCACACACAGTTTATTAACAATGTTGCTTCATTTCAGGTGTACAGCAAAGTGAATATTGTATATATATATAATATTTATTATATATATTATATATATATATATATTCTTTTTCAGATTCTTTTCCCATTTAAGTTGTTACAGAGTATTGAACAGAGTTCCCTGTGCTATACAGTAGGTCCTTGTTGGTTATCTATTTTAAATATAGCAGTGAGTACATGTCAATCCCAAACTCCCGGTCTATTCCTCCACCTCTTCTGGCAGGGCTTCCTGAAGACCCAGCCCCTCCATGTGCTCCAATCAAATCCAGTGCCTATGCTCCCTTGTTACTCACCATATTGTATGAGCCTCTATTTATATACTGCTAGAGGACTCAGTCCCTCTGGCCCCCCGGCAACACATAACCCACCCCCAGCTCATGATCAGGGCTTAATAAATATCTGTCATCTGAGGCAGACAGCCTAAGGTGACCTCCACGCCATGTTCTCCACGGCATGAAATCTGCTACATGGAAGGCCAGATTGTAATGAATACCACTGGGGAGCATCCCCTCTGGGTCGAGAGTGAAAGCAAGAGTTTGAGCACCCTCAACAAATGCATCCTGACCCACTGACCTAAATACACGGGTTGCTTGGTAGGCAGAGCTTAGAGAAAAGGATGGGGTCAGGTTAGCACAGCCTGATGGTAAACTCTCACCAGGGCCTCTATCCTGTTGGTCTCTTCCCTTGCTTACTCACTTTCAGGCTTGAATTGCTTCCCAAGGAGCAAGAAGCACGTGTGCTGTCCAGCTGCCACAACCATTCAGTCCTCTATGCAAGTGTGTCTCATTGTATATTAATAAATCAGCACTCTGGCTTATCAGTATGAGTTCTGTGAGTTGAGTGAGTGGAAATCAATTTGCCCGGGCCTGATGCCCCCTGGAGAAAGGAAGACACAGAGCTTCCAATCTCAGAACAGAGGACCAGGGCTGCCCACAGTTACCCGCAAGGCAGGCTGCCCAGCACTGACCAATTCCCACTTCTGTACTATTCCCATATCACATACCAACTCTGTGAATAATCTCAGAAGTCCTGACTCAAAGTCAGCCAATGCATCAGTCAAAAAGAGGATCATTCATCATGACCTGTTAAAAATAAAAGAGGGCCTAGGGATCATCTAGCAAAACCTTGGCATTTCACCACAAAGAATTGTAAGGGGATGTCTGCAATGAATCCCAATCCATCTGGGGAGTGAAAAGAACGTAAGAGAAGTCTGCCTGCCATCTATGGGGTCGCAGAGTCGGACACGACTGAAGCGACTTAGCAGCAGCAGCAGCAGCCTACGGCCAACTCATACGGACATACGGCAAAAACCATCACAATGTGGTAAAGTAATTATCATCCAACTAAAATAAATAAATAAATTTTTAAAAGAAACTGAAAACAAAGAATATAAGAGAAGTCTATTCATCTGAGGAGCTTACAGAGGAATGTGAAAGTTCCGTGTTATCACAGAGCCAAATAAACAGGGGTTCAAATTCCAGTTTTGTCGCCTACTAGTCAGTTGTATGGCCTTGAGTAAGTTAAGGAACATCCTCCAAGCATCTATGTCTTTTTTGGTGGGGTGGGGGGAGGGTGTTTCTTGCCTTTAGGAATTTTAACTTTGTATTGTGATAAAATACACAACAGAAAAATGCACGTCATGAGAGCACAGTTCACTGAATTTGGAGCATCTGTTTCTTTACCCGTAAAATGAAATGAATGGCTCTATGGCTCTATTTCCCAGAGCCATAGATAATTGAGATATTGTATGTTAATTGAGATATCAATTAATAGTTAATTGAGGTATCACACGCCTCATATATATAGAAGGTGCTCAATAACAGTTTCTTTACATGAACCAAAGAATAGAATGAGGACATAATTAAGGGCTAAACTGTGATGTGCCCTCTAAGGACTGTTAAAAGTTCAAAAAAGAGGAAACAGCCATTTGGGGCTTTATCTAGAGCAAATAATGGATTTACAGAGTAGTTCTTACTGGTCCCCTCTGGAGTTATTTCACACCCATTAAAAAACACCCAAAGCTCCCCTGGGTCCTACAATCAAGCTGTTCCATAGTTCACCTACTGTCACCCTGTTATAGGTTGAATAGTATCCCCTCAAAATCCACATGCTGAAGTTCTAAACTCCCAGTATCTCAGAATGTGATCTTATTGTGGAATAAAGTCTTTCCATATAGAATTAAGATGAAGTCATACTGGAGTAATCCAATATTACCGGTGTCCTTTAAAAAGGCAAAAAATTGGACAAAGCCACTCACACAGGGAAAATGCCCTGTGAAGGTCAGAGTTATGCTGCCACAGGCTGAGAAATGACCTGCAGCTGGGAGAGAATGGAAGCTTGGAACGGGTCCCTCCCCAGGGCCTTCAGAGGGAGCATGGCCCTACCAAAACCTCGTTCTCAGACCCCCAGCCTCCAAAACTGTGAGGCTGATTTGTGTTGGGTTAAGCCAATCAGGTTTTAGTACTTGGTTATGACAGCACTAAGGAATCGATGCCCAGGTCATGCCTACCGTCACCACTGCCATCCGGCCATGAGGGGCCAATGGGGAACCTGAGGGCACTTACACTTACTCTCTCAGCTCAGGACTACAAACTAAGAAAGCTCCCAGCCCTCCAAGAGCTCTGGTCTTCTCTTCCCAGCTGCCAGGAGGAGGGTAGGAAATAGCCTGCATTTCAGGTCCATGATTCCTGAAGACAGATGCCCCCCTGTCTTCAGGCATGTCTTCATGGCATCTACCTGATGCCATGGCAACAGGTAGACAGAATGGCTCAGGTAGCAGAATGGCTCAGGTAGACAGCATCCAGGTCTCCAGTCCTGACCAGTTCTAAAGCCCACTACAACCTCCCTTCCCATGGCTCTCCAGCCTCTGCTTAAGAACAGAGAAGTGTGGGAAGTGTATTAAGTTCAGGATTCCTTAAAAAAAAAAAAAGAAAAGCTTTAATCAATGCAGTTATTCCTATAAGTAAGCTAAATCCAACTCTTTATTCCTATAACTTCCATCCTTTAGCCTAATATCTCTGCCCTCTGGGGTCATATGGAAAAGAAAAGGAAAAATCCAACCCCACATTGTCTTGGCAATTCTTTCAGCACTTGAAGACTTTGACCATGTGCCTCCCCATCCTCTCGTTTCCTCGCAAAACATTTCTGTCTGCTCACCATCTCCTCCCTGTAAGACAGGTGCTGTGTGTTCACACATCCATGTGTCCGTGGAGTCCATGTGGGACTCCATGTGTCCTGATCACTGTTTATTTCAGTTTGGGGCTTTATAGTTGGGTTTGTCAGGTCATGACCCTCCCCCATCTCTTTTTCCATCCAAGATGCTCCTCTGATGAAAGGCTACTACAAGCTGGGCCAGGGGATGGGTGTATCAAGAGGATTAAGACATGGTGTCAACCAGACCGCAAGCTCTTAGCAAGCAGGGTGACCCTGACTATCCACACAAAAAGAACACTTAACTCAAACCGGCAATAAGTGCAAGTTAAAGAAAGAAGAATATAAAGTACCCTCCAATATTGATGTCAGACTCCCAGAAAGCTCAGTTAAGCATAAGATGATTGTCCCCAAAAGAGGAAGAAAGAGAAATCCGAACTGACCTGAAAACAACCCCTGACCTCATTTGAAGGCGCCTTTATTTTTAATCCAATACCCAGGAACCCTTCTCAGGGTGTAAATTCCCTGAAAAGCCAAATCTTTCCAGGACATGAAACTGTTGGCTGCCCTTTTGAGGGCTGAGAGCAAAGAGCTCCAAAATTTATGCACTACATTAAGCGAGATGCCTGGTATCCAACTAGGTTAAATTGCTTTCTATATTTAAATTGCCTGCTAGCTGGTTAGATGTGGGAGCCACAGCTGTGAAATGGATAGTTCCAGCCAGTAAATAGAAAGGAATAAATCCTAATGGATTAATCTGTTATAATTAGACAATTCTAATTTGGGGTCATATGGAAAAGAAAAGGAAAAATCCAACTTTGACATGGAGCCCAACTCTTCCGAGAAAGAAGAAAGAGGGAGGGGTGAACTTCAGGTGTGGGGACAGGAGGCAAGAGAAGAGCAAGAAGAGGAAAGGGGATGTCTAGGGAGCAGAAGAAGGTTGTCAACCATAAGCCAGGAACACCTAAGAGTTGAGATGGGTGGACAGAAGGTATGAATAAAGTCTCTCTCTCCACAAAAGAAATTCACACCAAAACCAGAGGGTTAAATTATAAGAAAGGAAATATAATTTATTCTTGCACAACACAGGTTTGAACTTCACAGGTCCACTTACACACCAATTTTTTTTTTTCAATAAATATATTGTCCATCCTAGATTCCACAGCCGCTAGCACTTCCCTGTCCAAGGGTGCTTCCGCTTCTGCGGGTTCAACCAACAGCAGATCACGTATCACTGTTTACACTCCAAGGTTGGTTGAATCTGCAGATACTGGAGGGCTGACTCTGGGACTTGAGTATCCATGGATTTTGGTATCCATGGAGCCCCCCCACCCCACCCCCAGCCAATTCCCCCGGGGACACTAAGGGGCCATTGTACACAGTAGTGAACTCCTTCCTCTCTCCTCCCTGTCCCTCCCTTTACCTATAAAAGTTCTTTCCTTCTGCTTCTCAAAGGGACAAAGCCTTTGGGGAAGCTTCCTTTGGTATCAGAAGAGTGATGAGATCTCTCGGGCAGTTGAGTTGGAGTACTTCTTTCGGTTCTTTTCCTCCTCCTCCAACTCTGCCTTCTTACTAAGACCAGGAACCCATGAAGAGAGTAAAGGCCCAGCAGTGAGAGGCTCCCAGTCACCGTCTCCAGGTGACCTAGGGTGAGGGTGAGGAGCAGAGATCCAGGGTGAGGCAGACTGGAGGATGGAGCTGGTAGTGGGACAAGGTTGCAGCTTTCAAGTTCTGGAAATCGCTCTGAGCCCTAGAGCAGGATGGTGAGGCTGTCCAGAGCATAGTGTTAGTCACTCAGTCATGTCCAACTCTTTGCAGCCCTATAGACTGTAGCCCACCAGGATCCTCTGTCCGTGGGATTCTCCAGGCAAGAATACTGGAATGGGTTGCCATTCCCTTCTCCAGGGGATCTTCCTGACCTGGGGATCGAACCCACCTCTCTTGCGTTGCAGGCAGATTCTTTACCATCTGAGCTACAGGAAGGCCCTGTCCATAGCATAACAATTTGTTTATTCAAGTCTAACTAAGTTCAAGTCTTATCAAGCTGGAGTTCCAGGACAGTTTTGAACACCTAGAGGCTCCCTGGACCATCTCCAGTATCAGAATGGCTCTCTCATCCAACTCATTGTGCCTCCATTCCAATACAAGCCATGGACTCCAGCAAAACTGACCTCTTTATTCAAAGAGAAAGAAAGTAGTCAGGGAGCTAAAGGTGTGGCTGATGAAGAATGGGGACCAAAGATAACATAGGCTCAGAGCTTCTGGCTCAGTGGACAGATTTTCTTAGCAACACACAGTAATACACACAACGTGCTTAGAGGTACAACTCTGGGTCTATCTGGAGGTTGAAAGGCAGAGAAACTAAGATAGTCCAAAAGTTTAGATGATGCGCAGTGGGGTGGGTATAAGCTGAACTCTTGGTTGAGTGACTTACTAGGGGTACCAAGAGCCAGGAAATCATACTTGGGCACCGTATTTGGCAATTGGATGCTGCATTTTGCCAGCTTCAAGGTGTGTAGCCTTAAATGTACAATACTGTCCTCCTGCATCAAAGCAAATCAAGTATCTTCTCATCACCCATCTGCCCAGAGCTATGCAAAACTGTAAATCCAAAGTCAGATAAATAATCAGAAATTAAGACAGTGGGAGTAAGACCTGAACAGCATGAAAAGATCTAGAAATGGAGGTGACCTGCTTCAGGTATCCTGTGTGAGCAACCCTGGGCCTCTGGGCAGTGTGCCTCAATAAAGGGCCCCCATGTGGGACCCCCAGTAGAGGGAATGGGGTCAAAGGTGAGGGTGGATGGTGACAAGCTGCATCCAGCGTCTCTCTCCTCTCTTTCACCTCTGTGCGTTGCTTCCATCTTCCCCTGGTGCCAGGAAGGCCACCTTAATCCCATACAATCAAAGCAATACTCTATTGGAATAAAACTTGAATAGAGATAGAAGATCAATGAATGGGAAAACTGAATATTGTAAAAGATAGTCAGTTCTTCACGTGTTGATTTATAAACTTAGCGTGACTATAATTAAAATTGCAAGAGGATTTATTCTTTTAAGCTTAACTAAGTGATTCCAGTGGTCAACTGGAAAAATAAACATGCAATAATTTCCCAAGAACATCAGAAAAAGAGGAACTCCCAGTGGCAAGTATTAAAAGAGGGATCAAATGGCATGGAACTGATATAAGGATCAACACATTGTTTACAGAAAGTTCACGAGTAAGTAAATATACACACATATATGAATTATTTTAAATATTAGACGACATCACTAATCTGTCAGCAAAGGTTAGCATTAACATTTGGTTAATTTTTTTTTTTTAATTTATCATCGAAATTAATTCCAGATGGATGGATTGTGTAACTCATAAATCATAATGAAAATAAATAAATAGAAAACGGAAGTAAAAATTTAATTTATCTTAGGGTAGAAAAGACTGTTTAAGCATAAATAGGATTGAGAAAACATTCTATGCACAAAACTAAAGCTTGTGCATGTCAAAATCCCTGTTATAAACAAACAGGTAAATGATACATTGAAATAAAATAAGGATATATTAATAATTAATCAATCCTTTCTATATTATATAGAGCATTCATGTTTAAAAATAAAAACACGTCAGTTAAAAGTAGGCAAAGGATTTAGATTTCTCCATAAAAATACAAATGGCCATGAAATGTTTTTAATAGTAATATCTAGTGCCATAAATTGGTCATGCTCAACCAGTGCTGCTAGGGAGTATAAATTGATTAAAACACAAAATAAAACAAAACATACACACAAATGTTCTGGAAAGAACTTGATAGTATGCATTAATAGCAGGAAACTTACTTCTAGGAATGTGTCCTAAATAATCAGAGATCTAGGCAAAGACTTACAAACAGTGTTTTTTCATGGCAGTATTATAAGAACCAAAAATTGAAAATAATCCTCAAGACCACTAGACACTGGTTTTTAAAAAAGCTATAGTGTGTATAGTGTGTGCACAAAGCAGATGATTACAACCATTCGAGATCAATGGCATTGGAAAAGTCTCAAAATATAATCTTAAAATTTAAATATCAGAACACAGACTGGAAATGTAATAAGTATGGAGTTCTGTTTTTTAAAAATGTATTTTTGCATAGAAAAAAAAAAGACCGAAAGGAATTCTTTAACATGTTCTTTATGGTCATCTGAATGGTAGGATTGGGGTTATTTAATTTTTATCTTTATATCATTCTGTATTTTTTCAAATGTTCTATACTGAATGTATTTCCTCTTGATAATTAGAAATTTAAAGCAATCAAGCTTATTGAGAAAAGATTAGTTCTCCAGTGTTCCAGAAAGAGAAAAAGGCAAGAGGTCAGAAAATGCTTCTGAAATCACTCTGAAGCTTCCTCCTGCGGCACTAAATGGAGCACCCAGGCTTTAACTGGGACTGACAGCAGGATTATTTATAAGAATGGCCAGCCTGCCACTCACTCACCTGAGAGGAGCCCCTGCTGATTCGCTCCTGCCCTAAATAAATCAGACCTGCGAGCCAAGCCTCACTGCCTGCGCTTATCCATGTAAATTAGCTTGATTTGATGTTCATAATTGCTCTCCTCTACTGCCACATGCATGTGTGCATGCACACACAGAGAGACACAGGCACACACCTGCAGCCTCCTCTCAAGTGGCCGGCACCCACCGAGCTGTCATCATGCCCAGCTTTTCCAATTCAAACCCTCAGCCTGGCCCCCGCTCAGGCTATCCCACACATTCCATCACGGCATTACCGAGTTTCTGCCCACTCCCATGCCCATCTGCCAATTCACATCCTACCTTGAATGCAAGTGCCTCTACAATTCCCAGCCAAAACCACGTGAGGACCTGCTCTGTGTCACCATTGTGCACCAGGGACAGAAACAGAGAAAGCAGGAGTCATTGCCCATGAAGAGGTAGATATCCAGTGTAGCAGCCACACAGAGAATGAGATCTTTTGAAGCTAATGAGCAGAGTGCTATAAAGCAGAGAGATGCTGGATGTTAAGTGATCATGGAGGACTTCCTGGAAGCGGTGGCACCTGAGCTGAGTCTAAAGTGTTAGTCGCTCAGTCACCCTTTGTGACCCCATGGACTGTAGCCCACCAGACTCCTCTGTCCATGGGATTCTCTAGGCAAGAATACTGGAGTGGGTTGCCATTTCCTTCTCCAGGGTATCTTCCCAACCTATGGATCAAACCTGGGTCTCCTGCATTACAAGCAGATTCTTTACCATCCAAGCCACCAGGGAAGCCAAGGCTGTGTAAAAATCAAGCAGAGATAGTGGGAGAGAGTGGAGGAGAGTAAATGAAAGCCCAGAAGTACAAAGCCGTTAAAGCAATAGGAAACCCCAAGCTGGAAGTTCGGCATTCAAGGAACTGAAAGAGGGAGGAAATGAAGGAAGAAGAAAAATGAGATGGGAACATCAAACAAAGACCAAGTCATAAAAAGCATCATGTTCCTTGCCAAGAGCTGAGTATGGTCTAGGACCTCCACACAGCTGTCTCCCTTTTGCCTGCCCCCACTAGTCTGCCCAAGAGCAGTTCTTGGACTTTAAGCAGCTAAGCATCAGGCATGCACCTCACCCAGCTGGCTCAAGGAAAACAACTCTGGGGTCTGGCAGGATTCCCTGGTTCCCCGCTCTGTCTGCAGTCCTGACTTGTGACTCCCAGGGACCTCACTTGCTTCTGGATTACTGAAACCTGGCCTGGGTTCCCCAGCAGCCTCTAGGGGCTGCCAGTGGTGGCCCTCTGCTTGATCCAGGCCATTCCTCTTACGAACCCTGCCCAAACACACTTTCATCTCCACCCTCTTCCAAAACTGTTCTCGTCAGTGTCACCAATGAGCTCCATGTTGCTAAACCCAAGGCTCACTCTCCACCCTCATAAGCGAAACTCAGCCGGCCATGCCCTTCTCCCCCGCCCACTTCTTCATTAGCCCTCCAGGACACCACCCTCCTAGCTTCCCTTCCACCATTGCTGGATTCTCTCACCTAATCTGTTTTTCTGGCTCTTCCTCATCCAGAACTCAATACAGCTGTTTCACTTGGATGAATAATACTTATCTCAAACTTAATACATCCAAAGGTACTCACATCTCTCCCCCATGCACCCTCAGAAACCCATTACCCCAACTTTCCACAACTCAACTGCTAGCAAATCCATTTTTCCCATCGGAGTGGAGTGTCAGTCGCTCAGTCGTGTATGACCCTTTGCAACCCCATGGACTGTAGCCTGCCAGGCTCCTCTGTCCATGGGATTTCCCAGGAAAGAATACTGGAGTGGGTTGCCATTTCGTTCTCCAAGGGATCTTCCCTACCCAGGGATCAAACCTGGGTCTCCTGCATTGCAGGCAGATACTCTACCGTCTGAGCCACCAGGGAAGTAGCTGAATCAAAAACACTCTAGCAGAAATTATAGTAGAAGAGTTTCAAGTGTGAATTAGGCAAAGATTTCCTAAATGGTTTACAAAATGTACAAATCATAAAGGAAATACTGATTACATTACAAATAAGGACTTCTCAAAGAAAAAATTATTAAGAAAGTGAAAGGCAGTCAAGAGTGGAAAACAATATTTGCATTTTATATAATCAATGAAGGAATTGTGCCAGGAATACATAAAGAATTCCCAAAGCCAAGAAGAGAAAAAAAGACAGGCCACCCATTTTATTTAATGGGCAAAAGACTTGAACAGGCATTTTACAAAAAATAAACACATCCAAATGGTGAATAAACACATAAAACCCTGCTCAATCTTATTAGTCATCAGGGAAACGCAGATTAAACCACAATGAGACATTACTGTACCCCAGGCGGAATGGCTAAAATGAAAAAAACAGACAATTTCAAATGTAAATAATGATGTGGAACTGGAGGAAATTGGTATGAACACTGTGTAAAACTGTTTGGCAGTGTCTATTAAAACGAAGTGTATTTGCGTATCCTATGACCTAGAAATTTCACACTTGACATCCATCGAGGGAGAGTGAATTGTCACAATGTGCAGCATCATGAATTTATGTCGTCATTTCAAGAGAGGACATCAGGCAAAAAGACCACAACCCTTATGATTGCGCTACAGAGTTTTAAAGCAGACAAAGACTAATCCTGGTGTTCTAGTGCAACTTCATGGCGACTTTTGGGAAGATCCACGAGGTGACTTCTGGGTACCTGCTCACAGTGGTCAATTTCCGGATCTGGATGGTGGTTAATCGAAAGTATTCACTGTGTCAGACTTTGTTGTTGTTGCTGTTCAGTCTCTGAGTCATATCCGACTCTTTGCAAGTGAAATGTAGCACACCAGGCTTCCCTGTCTTTCACTGTCTCCTGGAGTTGGTTCATTCTTGAGTCAGTGATGCCATCCAACCACCTCATCTTCTGTTGTCCCCTTCTCCTCATGCCCTCAATCTTTCCCAGCATCAGGGCCTTTTCCAATAAGTCAGCTCTTCACATCAGGTAGCCACAGGATTGGAGCTTCAGCTTCAGCATCAGTCCTTGCAATAAATATTCAGGATTGATTTCCTTTAGGATTGACTGGTTTGATCTCCTTGCTGTCCAAGGGACTCTGATGAGTCTTCTGCAGCACCTCAACTCAAAACCATCAATTCTTTGGCGCTCAACTGTCTTCATGGTCCAGCTCTCACATTCATACATGACTACTGGAAAACCCATAGCTTTGACTAGATGGACCTTTGTCAGCAAAGTGATGTCTCTGCTTTTCAACACGCTGTCTAGGTTTGTCAGACTTTACTGTTCTCATTCTCCTTGGAAGTAAAGTCCGAGATGGGCTTTCTATGGGGCTCTGGGCATCACCAAGAGCATCCACCACATCCATCTACCTTTGCACTCATGGTCTGTGTGCCTGCCATAGGGTATCTTTGGGTATCTTTCAGGGTAGGGTATCTTTCAGCCCCATGGTTTATAGCAGTGGGTGGGGACAGCTTGGGAACCAACCCGAAATTCTCATTTGCTCACATCATGCATCCAATCCACACTTTTGTGATTCAAGACAGATCAGGAATCTGACCACTTCTCACCACCTAAATGGCTACAGGAAGGGCTTCCCGACCTGGATTACTGCCTTTGCCTCATTACAGAGCTCCCGGCTTCCATTCTTGCCATCTACAGTAGGTCACAACATACTGCGTAGAAGGATGCCTTTAAAACATGGCTCAGATCACATCCCTCCTCTGCTCAAAGCTGTTCAATAGCTCTGCATTTTACTCAGGGAAATAGGCAAGTCCCTACAAGGCCCACAAGGCCCTACAATGTGATCCAGCCCCGTTATGTCTCCACCATCCTCTCCTTCTTCCCCGCACCCACCCTGTTCCTCTGCTCCAGCCACAGGGCCTCTCTGATACTCCTGGAACCAAGCCCATGCCTGCCTCAGGGCCTGGGGCCTGGCCGTTCCTTGGCTTGCAAAGGCTTCTCCTCAGAGATTTGCAGAATGGAATCTCCCACTTCCTGCCTGAAATCTTGACTCAGCTATCACATCTCAGGGAGCCCCAACCTGGCTACCCACTCCTGTTTGCACCTCCAGTCCCTCTTGCCTCACTGTATTTCTTTTTTCTACAGCACTTCTCTTTTAATATACTACATAATTTACTTATTACATAGTTATTAATTAGGAGATCGGGATTAATATATACACAGTACTACAAATAATTTAAAGGGCCTACTATATAGCTCAGGAAACTCTACTCTTATTCTTAATAACCTATATGGGAAAAGAATCTGAAAAAGAATGGATACATATATGTGTATACTGTTGTTTAGTTGCTAAATCGTGTCCAACTCTTTGATCCTACAGACTGTAGCCTGCCAAATTCCTCTGCCCATGGGATTTTTCAAGCAAGAATACTGGAGTGGATTGCCATCTCCTTCTCCAGAGAATCTTCCTGACCCAGGGATTGAACCTGTGCCACATCTCCTGAATTGGCAGGTGGATCCTGGTGGCTCAGATGGTAAAGAATCTGCCTGCAATGTGGGAGACCTGGGTTCAATCCCTGGGTTGGGAATATCCCCTGGAGAAGGGAATGGCTACCCACTCCAGTATTCTTGCCTGAAAAATCCCATGTATCACAAACCTGCTGCTGCTGCTGCTAAGTCACTTCAGTCGTGTCCGACTCTGTGCGACCCCTCAAACACAACTGAGCATGTACGCACACACATAACTGGTTCACTTTGCTGTACACCTGAAACCTATACAACATTGTAAATCAACTACACTCCCATAAACTTTTTTTTAAACATTTATTGATTATTGACATCTCCTCTCACCCCAACACACACACACACGAATTGCATAAGGTGTGGGTCTGCATTGTGCCCCTAGCACCTGGATCCACATGGAATTCCCCTGGCACATGGTGGACCTGATGCAGTATTTGTGGAATGAGCGAGCCTACCCTGCACCCTGCTCTTGGGATGATGTGCAGAGTCTGGCCCTCCCACACTGCTGCTCTGTTGGGGACCCTCTCTGTCCTCACATCCCACACTATGGGCCACATGCCCCATCAGATGTTCTGTATATCAGCCATTCAGTCTGACTTCTTCCTTGGTTCTGGAAAGTGCTTTCTCCACATTACTTTATAGACCATCCCTACATTCAAGAATGGGCTTCCCTGTTGGTTCAGATGGTAAAGAATATGCCCCCGCAATGCGGGAATCCCAGGTTTGATCCCCAGGTTTGGAATATCCCCTGGAGGAGGAAATGGCAACCCACTCCAGTGTTCTTTCCTGGGAAATCTCATGTACAGAGGAGCCTGGCAGGCTACAATCCATGGGGTTGTAAAGAGACATGGCTGAGCAACTAACACTTTACATTCAAGGCTCTAGTTAAGCGTTGAGCATGTTTTAGGCAGCTTTCATACTCCCCACAGGCCCAAACAGTGCCAGCCATGGAGTAGGTGCCCAATAAGTATTTCAAGAAGAAAGAACAAATGTCATTTAAAGCGAATTTAGAAGGCAGCTCCGGCAATAACTTTAACGGGGCTAATGAAATTATATTGTGTTCACCCCCAAAGAGAACCCAGGGGACTTCAACAAAAATTTCCCCTTCAACTAGCAAGCAGGTGATAGGTGGAAAGTAATGGTAATAAACTGCTGAAGTTCATTCTGGTTTTAAAAGTCCATCTAGTACTCACACCATGCTGGCCTGAGATAATCAATGGCTTGGAGCAGGGTTGAGAGGTCAACCCTGGCTCTCAGGGCAGATGGAGACAGCATCCCCCTTTGCCGTGATGGATGGCAGCAACCTTCAGCTCCTAATTGTTCCCAAAGAATTCAGGTATGAGTCAAGCCCCAAATCACACACATGGGGGAGAGGAAGGACAGAAGCCAAGGCGAGAGGTTCAGTCAGCAAAATTGGAATCACTTGAGAAATGGAGGCGATAGAAGCCCCCATCTGAGCCTGCCCTATAAAAGCCCAAGTGATGGATTTTCTTCCGCCAGTTGACTTTTTTTAAGTGTCTCTCTCATAAGTCATTAATAACTAATTTCACAATCGCTGCATCATGTGACAGTCATAAAATATTGCCTGCACTTTTCCCAGCAAATTTTAGTATTGAGCCAATAATTGAATCCAAATTATCTATTAAGTTAATTCTTTAGTAGACAATATTTTACACTTGAAGTCATTTTTCACAAGTACTCCAGAATGAAGTAATTGTGAAATTAGCAATGACTTCCCCCCCTCCTGAACAAGTAAAAATAAAATCGCTGGGTTCAGCCCGGAGGGTGTCAAGCTGTTATGAATTCTTTCCTTTCATGTGTTGCCTCTTCCTAGTTAGAACTAGCTCTGAGTCCTCAACACTCAGCAGGAAGACAACAGGACACGGCTTCTAGACCGTGAGCTTCTTGGGCGCAGCTATCCTGAGACCACCTCAGGTGCGTCACGACATGACACCCTCTCCAGCCAGACTCTGGCTTTTAAGAAAACTCTGTTCTTTCTGTCTTTTAAGACTGGTACAGCGTGAACCTGGGGAATCCGGCCAACTGACTCCTCCCCCTTCTGAGGTCCAAGTTTCCACCCACAGGGATGGACACCCAGAGCCAAGTTTGTGCCAGTGACCCCGCCCTGAGCCTTCTCGATGTCTCATTGCTGACCACACAGATTATAGCAGAGTGGACACCTGACCCTGGCTGAGGCCAGCAGAGTCCTTCTTGCAGGAGTTTGAACTTGAGTGAAAGAGGCACCAGTTAGTCTCTGTTGGCCCTTTAAATTAAGGATATGAATTTTTAATGGACTTTTCACTGGATTACTATTTCACAGCTCCCAGATGGTCATGGATCTGGTGGGGTTGGAGGAAAAAATTGCAAGAGGGAGAAAGGGAGTGAAGAGAACACTCAGTGTGAGGCCTGGAAGGGAAGGGGGACAGGAAGTGGAGCAGGACACCCCCACCACTCACCAGGGTACCCCACCCCCACCACCATGCCCTTCCCACCCCCATCCTCCCACACACACAGCCCCACCTCACCCCAAACCTGATTCAAGTTCTGGGCCCTCTGAGAACCAAGCCATACATTCTGCCCCTGGGTTTCATGAAAATACCCAAAGACCCAAAAGTTAAAAATAGCTCTTGATCAAAGCACTTCCTGAGGATTTAAGTGAAAGGGGGTGCTGCACCCAAGAGAACCAGCAAAAATTTCTACAAAGTCCCATCAAGACTCCCGCTCAGATATCTCCACACCTTTCTCTTCTGCCCTCCACCAAATGCTTCCAGATTTGTGGCACCTATGGATGCCACACCACTTCTCCCCTCACCACCAAACACTCATGTGCAAATAAAGTGACTTCGTTAATCCCTCACACAGAGTGCCACTTGGAGCCATTGGCAGGACATCAGAGTCCTGCTGATAGACAAGACATGTTATGAGCTAAAAAGATTTGCTACTTAATGCTTTTGTTCCTGGCAAATCTATCATCAAGTCCCCACTTCTTGCAGTTTTTGTTATAATCAACCAGAAGGACTTTGCTCCAGAGAAAATTCCTAAAGCCTGCCCATGCCTCTGCCTTTGTTAGACATGCAGGAACTGCGTGAGATTTGAGGCCAGACAGACCTGGGTGCACACATCAGCTTCTTTAAAAATAAAACAATGAATATCAGGTTTCTCCATTCAGTTGCTGTAGGTGTTGCTTTAAGTTTGGGGTAAGCAGTCTTTCCAGAGTCAGAGTTGTTGTTCAGTCGCTCAGTGATGTCCAACTCTTCGCAACCCCATGAACTGTAGCCCACCAGGCTTCCCTGTCTTTCAGTATCTCCCAGAGTTTGCTCAAATTCATGTCCATTGAGTCGGTGATGCCATCCAACCATCTCATCCTCTGTTGTTCCCTTCTCCTGCCCTCAGTCTTTCCCAGCATCAGGGTCTTTTCCAATGAGTTGGCTCTTCGGATCAGGTGGCTAAGTGTTGGAACTTCAGCTTCAGCATCAGTCCTTGAAATGAATATTCAGGATTGATTTCCTTTAGGATTGACTGGTTTGATCTCTTGCTGTCCAAGGGACTTTCAGGAGTCAGAGAAGTCCCTTCGATTCCCAGTTTCTTGTGAAATTTATTATACTGATGATTTGTTATAAATATGTGCTGAACTTTATCTTTTTATTGGCATTATCCTTACAAAAAAAGGTATTAAACTTATCAAATGTTTCTTGTGTCTCTTGAGTTAATGATATGATTTTTTTTTCCTCCTTTGGTCCATTAAGGCGGTGAATTGCTAGACCTTCTGCTGTTAAAACACCCCTGCATTTTCACATAAACCCGACATGACTGCGGTGATTGTTTTTAATACACTACAGGATTCTGTTAGCTAATGTTTTATTTAGTATTGTTTTCATCTATTTTTACAAGTGATAGATATCTATATTTTTTTCTCTTGCCCTTTCTTAGTTTAAGAGTAACAGTTAAACTACTTTCATTAAACAAATCAGATAGCCTTTTTTTTTTTTTTTTTTCCTTTTTCTACTTTCTGGAACAGCTTCTGCAAAAGGGGTTTCTTAACTCTATAAATACTTTGTGGTGCTCAACAGTAGAGCAATATGGGCCCATAGCTTTGGAGGGAGATGGGAGAAGTTAGCTGTAATTTTAATTTCTTTACTCATGACTGGTCTGTTCGACTTTTCTTTTTATTCTTTGTCAATTTTGGTATTTCTCATTTTCCCAGAAAGCTATCCAATTCATCCAATTGTTCAAACTTGTGAGTGTTTTATAATACTTGTTCATAATACTATTTTATTATTTTTTAAGTCTGTTGTGTCTGTCACTTTATTCTCGCTTCCAGTTTTATTACATCTCTTTTTTTTCTTCTCAGTCTTGTCAGAGGTTTGCCTATTTTATTAATCTATTCAAAAGACCTACAATCAGGGGACTTCATGGCAGTCCAGTGGTTAAGACTCCACGCTTCCACTGCAAGGGGTGCAAGTTCAACTCCTGGTAGGGGAAATAAGATCCCACATGCCTCGTGGTGCTGCCAAAAAAAAAAAAAAAAAGACCTACAATCAGCTTTCCTAAGCTTCTGTGATTTTTAATTGTAATTTGCTATTTATTTATTTCTGCCTCTCAATCTATTATTTCCTTTTTTCTTAAGGTTTACTCTGTCATTACTTTTTCAGACTCTTGAGATAAGAACTTAGCTCATTTGTTTCCTGCCTTCTCTGTCTTCTAATAAATAGATTTAAACTCTGTGTTTTGACCTAAGTGCTGCTTTATCTGCGTCCTACAAATTTTGCCATATGGTTTCTTAATTCATTTAGTTCTAAATATTTGGCATTGCCTGTATTATTCCCTTCCATAATCTGAAGACTTTTTTACTACTGCTGTTCTTTCAGTTTCCAGGCATACATGTTTTTGATTTTTTGTTGTTGTTTTTACTGATTTCAAGTTCCACTATATTACAGTCAGAGAACATTATCTGAGTGATGTCAGTCCTTTGGAATTTATTGAGGCTGCCTTTGTTCACTGATTTAGGGTCCTATTTATGAATGCTCTACACATAATCAAAAAAGTATACATTTTCTGTTAGGTTTTACGTTATATATGTGTATATAACTATACACAGAAACTTAAGCATGTTAAACAAGTCATTCAAATCTTCTTTATACTTCATAAATCTTGTCTGTTTGTTCTATCAAGTTATAAAAGAAGCATGTTTAAAATATTCAGGTGAAATGGTTGAGATATCTATTTCTCCCTATGTAGCTATCCCTATTTGTCATATGTGTGCTTATGTATAAGTACACATGTATATATTTGATGGTATATTGTTAGATGTGTGCATATTTTTCATGATTACAGTTTTATGATCTTTTATTCCTCTTACTGGAATGTTCCTCTTCTTTTTTTCCTTGTAAATTTTCTTTTGTTCCTATTTGCTTGTTCTATCTTCTTATACTGCTTTATTTCCATTCTCTTGTGTCTCTTGTAAAAAGCATATTCCTAAATCTTGTGTTTTTAATCTACTTCAAGAGTCTCTATATTTTGAATTATGAGTTTAATCCACTTATATCATTGTAAGTTGATGTTATATTAAAAATTATGTTTGCTACTTTATTTCACATTTTCTGTACTCTTTCTTCCTTCTTTCCTTCCCACTGGATAGATAAAATTTCCTCTCCTGGTTAGAAAGCTCTACCCTCTATTTTAATGGTTCTGATGCTAATTTTCTCTAGTTATTCAGGCCAAAAATATTGATGTCATCCTTGAGGCCCCTCTTTCTTTTCACCAACCCATCAGAATATCTTTTTAGTCCTACCTTCAAAATGCATTCAGAATCCAAACGCTTCTTTCTCACCACCTCCACCCTGACATCACCCTGCTCCACCCCGCGCCACCAGCATCTCTCATCTGAACCAAAGCCATCTCTTCCAACGGTTCTGCAGTTTTCTACCTTAGCTTCTAAACCCTATTCTCAACACAGAGCCAAATTGATCATTTTCAAATTTAAGAGAATTGGGACTTCCCAAATGGTCCTGTTGATAAGACTCCACATTTTCACTGAAAGAAGTGCAGGTTCGATCCCTGGTCAGGGAACTAAGATCCCACAGGCCATATGTCACGACCAAAATAAAATAAAATAGGCTAAGGGGAAAAAAATAGGACAATGTTGGAGCTTTTAAAAAGTAAAATAAAATGTAACACATGTAGCTTCTCTCTTCAAACCCTCCATAGTCTTCTCTGTCACTCAAAGTAAAAGCTATGGGCCCACCCTCTCAGGCACTCTCTGCTACAAATCTCTCTTTGTCTTTCTTCTGTCCAGATATACCAGTTATCTTGCTGTTCTTCATATACACCAGGAATGCTCCTACCCCAGGGCCTTGGCACTGGCTGTTCCCTGCTTATAAAACACCCTTCTCCACCTATCCACATGGCTAACTCCCTCACCTCCTTCAGGGTTTGGCCTGAGTACCTTCTTCTCAAGGAGACCTGCTCTGCCCATCTTATTTAAATTGTAACCCTCCCCACCCTGGTACTTCCAATCTCCTTTGTGCATGCATGGTAAGTCACTTTAGTTGTGTCCCACACTGTTGGACCCTATGGACTGCAGCCTGCCAGGCTCCTCTGTCCGTGGGATTCTCCAGGCAAGAATACTGGAGGAGGGCCATGCCCTCCTCCAAGGGCTCTTCCTGACGCAGGGATCAAACCAGTGTCTCTTATGTCTACCTACATTGGCAAGTAGGTTCTTTGCCACTAACACCATCTAGAAGTCCCCAATCTCCTTTACACCAACCCGTTTTTTGCATAGTACTTCAGTTCAGTTCAGTTCAGTCGCTCAGTCGTGTCCAACTCTTTGCGACCCCATGAACCACAGCATGCCAGGCCTCCCTGTCCATCACCAACTTACAAGCTTCTAACAGACCATTTTATTTGTTTGTTTACCACATATATTGAATATTGTCTGTTTTCCCTTGCTCCATGAGAATAAGAATGCTGTGGCCACAAATCTGCTGTTCAGAGCTCTGCTGCCAGAAGTGCAACTGATTCACAGTCTCAGCTCCGCCCCATGGAATCCACCACCACATCGGTATTGAGGCCACATTTCCCAGAGCTGCTCCCAGCTAGCGGCCAAGCACAGCAGGTACTAAGGCAACCCTAATCCACAAAAAAGGCAGGACTCCTCTGAAGCCGAACTAGGTTCAAGGACTCCCCACTAGCCAGGCCAAACCACCCCTGAAACTGTGCTTCAGTCCTCAGCTTTTCCTCCCCCAAGCCTCCTTCCTTCCTCATCTCCCTCTGCAGGGGTCAGTTCTGCATCCCAATATGAAGGTACCCCTTACCCTTCCTTGCTGCTTCCCCAGTAGACCTAACCCCACTGTGGCATCTTCTCAGTGGACCCAGACTCACATGTCTGTTTGTCTCCTGATGGATCCCAAAGCAGGAGACAAGAGTTCAATCCCTGGTGAGGAAACTAAGATTCCACATGCAGCCAGGGCAACTAAGCCCAGGAACCACAACTGCTGAGCCTGGTCACCTCAACAAGAGAGAGATGGAGTTTTACACTACAACTAAGACCCAATGCAGCCAAAATAAATAAATAAAAATTTTTAAGAAATTAATTTTAAAAAGAAAAAAGAATTTTTCAAACAGCAGACAAAGAAGGAATGCAGGCTTTCAATCAAGCATGGGAATATAAGACTGGACACTGGAAAGAGACTTCTGGAATCAAAATTTTTCCATAAACCCTCCTCCCCTCACCCTCAAGTGAATGGAAGTGAGCTCTCTTCCAATCCCATAAACCCAGGAGTGCCTTTCACGCCTACCATTGTTGCTGTTGTTCATTCACTCAGTCATGTCCAAGTCTTTGCGATCCCATGGACTGCAGCAGGCTTCCCTGCTCTTCACCATCTCCTAGAGCTTGCTCAAACTCATGTCCATTGAGTCGATGACGCCACCCAACCATCTCATCCTCCGTCGTCCCCTTCTCCTGCCCTCTATCTTTCCCAGCATCAGGGTCTTTTCCAATGAATTGGCTCTTTGCATTCCATACCAAGGGCTTTTTTATACTCAGAGCAATGGAACAACAAATTCTTAGCCAATTATGTGTGCTTTACAACTGGGGAGGGGGCAGGGGAGGAAGGAGGGAAGGGAAGCATGATGAAGTCCCCCTGAAGCTTCAATGCCCCAAAAAGTGACCCTCCAGGCATTTAATCACTGAACTGCTCCAGGAAGGAGCTGTGATCATGATCAGAAGTGGAACAAATGTCTGTGTCACTAACTGACCAAGGAACTACTCTCCTTGGAGGGCTGGAGTAGAACCTAAAAGCCCCTCCTCTTGTTCATCCAGGCCAAGACCCCCGACCCCTCAGCGGGCATGTGTTTACAGCCAGCTCCACGGTCCCAGGGTGCATGGTGGCCTCCAGCACTTGCCAACCAGCCAGCTGCAGCGTGGTAAGCAGGTTACAGTGGAGGGTGGAGATTGGCCTCTGGCTGCCAGTAGCCTCCCTCATTTACTCTAGTGTGTTCTCACTTTCAGAAAAGAGTTGGGGAGGGGAACATGCCAGAGAATGCTTCCTAGGGTGAGGCTTACCAGCCAACCAGCTCCCTTCCAGGCTAGCACAGCCTGGCTGGATTTTCACTGGGGTTCTAGGCACAAGTTTCCCCCACCCCTACAGCATTCCTCACCTTAGACCCCTTCCCACTCCCACCAAGCCTCATTCATCCTAGCTGGGCCCTGTGTCTTGGCAGCCCCACTGCCAACCTGCTTTGTCTACCAGCAACAGCCACACCTTACCAACAGCCTGCCACTTAGCCGGTGCAGGGTTCCCACGGGTGCCATGAACTCACCATCCCCCTTTTCCCGTGATGAGGGTCAGAGCCTTGTTTTCTAGATCTGCCCTCTGCCGTGCCCAGGCTGCTCCTCCCGTCACCACTACTTCCCCTCACCACCCCAACCCTAATTTCACCCGGAGATTATCAGGCAACCCTTAATCTTATCTGATCCTGTTGGGGAGCCCAGCCAACCCCTTCCCCCCGCCCCAGGGCTGTCCCTGCCTCTCTCTATGGACCTTATTGTGTAGCTCTAACTACCTAACAACTGCAGTGTAATTACATCCCCCCTTCCAAGCTGCCAGCCCAGCAGCTACCGGGAATTATGTGCTACTTAAGGGGAAAGCGTCGCTAATAGAAAACAGTAGATGAACAAGGGCTGTTGCAGGCACCTCGCTTCCTTTTCTTAATTTACAACAAACCTCTGTTTATTGAGCTGGTAACATATTTGAACACTGACTCATAAGAGGCCCTTCTCGCAGACACCGTATATCTGGCAAATAATTCCCCTTCCACTGAGGTGTGTACAGAATTCAGCGCAGGCAATTTACAAGGCTAGGCAGAGAGGGGCGTGCAGGGGCCACTTAAGCTGTGGGCCAGACAGCACAGCAGTTGGAGTGCCCTGCAGGGTGGAGGATCCACACAGGAACAGGGAATCCACTCCTCAGGCCCCCACCACTCCCTGGTGGCAAAGGGAAATGGGAGCAGAGGGCATATCTGCCGTGCCTATGGGTCTGTCTCCCAGCTCATGTTTCTGGGCCTGTTCTCTCCTTCTTTCCTCTACCAATTCCATGAAGAAGGCCAGGCAGGTGTGATCATGCCCATTTTACAGATAGAAAAACAGAAGGCCAGAAAGCAAAAAGCGATAGTGGCTCAAGGTCTATAGCTTTCCGCTTATCATCTGTCCCATGCCCCCAGGGGAACAGTCATACCTCCTTTCTCCTGATCAGGGAGGGAGAAAAGAAGGGGCCAGTGGGCCCCCTCCAGTCCCTCCAGCTGGCAGGAGATGCAGCAGGGAGTCTGTGGCCGAGAGAGAGAGAGAGAGACGTGGCCATTAACAGTGAAGACGGGAAGACGAAAGGCATGTGATTGGTGTTTTGAGTGCGTTATGACAGATAAAATTAGAAATTAGCTTCTTTCCACAGCTTTTGGCCTTCAAAGCCCTTGAAAAACAGCTGCTAATTAAACCTCTATGAGGGTAAAAGGACACCTTCTTCCCCAGCCCCAACCCCACTACACACACACACACACAAACACACACACACCTCTTCAGAGGAGAAACTAAAGGCTCCCAAGGCCGTGCCATATTCAGGGATGTGACTATAGGGCCTGGGTTATCCCAAGGAGATGCATTATTCATGGGTGCCCTCCAAAGCCAACCCCAGGCATCTCAAACCACAGCATACCAGGGAGGTAACAGAAAGAAGCAGAGAGAGTGTGGGGCCAGAGTTCAAAGTCTGAATACTGGGGGTCATGCTTGGACAGCCTGATATGCTAACACCCACCTCCAGCCATCCAGCAGATTGGAACCAAGAAGGGGCTGGGCCTCTCTCTGCCCACATCCTCTCAAATCTCCCTCTGTGAGTCTGTTCCTGGCTCAAACTATCTCCAGCTAACTTCATTAGCTGGATTGGCTAAACCCTCTGAGCTTCAGTTTCCTCAATGATAGAATGAAATGTCTAACAATCACATGGACTTTTTTAAGGATTAGGTGAAAAATATGAGCCATTTGGCCCCGTGCCTGGCATACAGTAGGTGCTTAATAACCGTTCAACTACTTCTCCTGCCTCTTCACTCTTCCTTCCTTTGCTAAAACGTGTGTGTGTGCTCAGTTGCTCAGTCGTGTCCAACTCTGCAACCCCATGGACTGTAGCCTGCCAGGCTTCTCTGTCCATGGGATTCTCCAGGCAAGAATACTGGAGTGGGTAGCCATTTCCTTCTCCAGAGGATCTTCCCGACCCAGGATTGAACCTGTGTCTCCTGCATCTCCTGCTTTGGCAGGCGGCTTGTTTATCCCTGAGCCACCTGAGAAGCCATTGCTAAAACGTAGTAGCTCATTATCTCCAGAAGGTTTCCCCACCCCACCCTGAGTTCCAGCTCTCCAGAAACAGAGCCTAATGTTCAGAGGCAAGATTCACATGGGGTGACTTCCTGAGAAGAAGGAGCAAGCACCAGTGGGGCTTCACACCAAATCCCAGGAAGGTAACCTCAGCAGATACTTCCAGGTTCAGTGGCACACCTAAATTGTCTTGATGGGGAGACCGGACCTGAAGCTTACACTCCTGTATCCCTTGTTACAGACAGAAACCAGGGGTGGTGGCAGTGCTTGGGCAGCTTCCGGACCCTAGGGGATCCTCCTCAGGGACCAGTGTAAATGGTCCAGTTGGACCCTTTACTTCCAATTGGAAGTGAATCTCCCTGGAGCCAGGAACAGACTCACAGAGGGAGATGTGAGAGGATGTGGGCAGAAATAGCCCCAGCCCATTCTTGGTTCCAACCTGCCAGATGGCTGGAGACGTGTGTTACAGAGCATATCAGGATGTCCAAGCATGACCTCCACTATTCAGAGAATGCCTTGTCAAACGTCAGTACAACACCCACACAGACACTCTCTAGTCCTTTCCCAGCAGCGTTTCTGAGAAGTAGACAGGGCACATAGTACTGTCTTCTCTTACAAAGAAAGCGAGGTCCAGAGATGCGTGATGAATCAGCCCAGGTCACAAAGCTAATTAATAGCGATCTAAATCCAGGCTTCTGCACTCCCAGTGACGGCCTCCTTCCAAAAATAGTATTCAAGAGCATGCACGCACACACACCATATGTTGATCGTCTGTGTGAGATTTTTGCCTGTTTTGCAGAAGTAAGGTGCAGATTGATGATTTGGAGAAGAAAAAGAAACTGGAGCAGTTAGGGGCCACAAGAAAGGGTCCTTCCCTCCAGGACACACAATTCTCTGGTTAGGTTCACAAGTTCGTTTGTGTAGAGTGGAAGTAATCCTGGAGAGAACGAATCCATTGGGTTGTTCTCTTCTCAGCATCAGGACACCATGGGAAGATGAGCTTGGTAGTAAAGGAGAGAATATATAATCTTGGCTGTAGGCTATTGGGCTGCCCTGGTGGCTCAGATGGTTAAGAATTTGCCTGAAATGCGGGAGACCTGGGATCGATTCCTGAGTCGGCAGGACTTCCTGGAGAAGAGAATGGTTACCCACTCCAGTATTCTTGCCTGGATAATTCCATGGACAGAGGAGTCTGATGAACTGCAGTCCATGGGGTCTCAAAGAGTTGGACATGGCTGAGTGACTAACACACACATACACACACACAAACACACACACACACGTAGACTGTATACAGAGCCTGTGGCATTCATCACTTTATTAATGATCTTTCTATCGAAGTATAGTTTGTTTACAACGTTGTGTTAGTTTCTGGTGTACAGCAAAGTGATTCATATAAATAGATGATAGACAGAGAGAAATAGAATATATGCATGCTTTTTCAGATTTTTTCCATTGTAAGTTATTGCAGGATATTGACAAGAGTTCCTGTGCTACACAGTAGGTCCTTGTGTGTGTCTGTTAATCCCAAACTCCTAATTTATCCCTTCCCCACTTTCCCCTTTGGTAACCATAAGTTTGCTTTCTATGTCTGTGGTTCTATTTCTGTTTTGTACATAAGTTCATTTGTATCATTCTTTTATATCCCACATGTAAGTGGTATGATACGATATTTATCTTTCTCTGTCTGACTTTGTTCACTTAGGATATTCTCCGGGTTCACCCATCTTGCTGTGAATGGCATTATTTTATTCTTTTTTTATGGTAATAATCTTTTTCTCCACTTGACCATCAGCTCCTCAAAAGTAAGGCCACCTGCACTTTCCCACTCATGTCCCCCTGGCACACAGAGGCACTCAGTCAACATACTTGGAGAGAATAAATGAGCCCAGGGCATTTGAGAGGAGGGCTTTGGGGGTGGGGATGGGGCAGTACTCAGGAAATCAGAGCTTGTGTTAACAGGTATGAGAGGTCAAGAGAGGGTCAAAGAGAGAAAGGAAACCCTAAGAACTTGGGAGAGGGACTCCAAGGAAAGTAGGAACGGTCCAAAAACATCCTTCTTTGGCTGCCACGAGATCCTCCCTGTGAGCCATTCCCTCCAAACAGCTCTCATACGTGCCAGTCCATTTGCATTCTCAGAACCCTGTAAGCCCCAGAAAATAGGAGAACTTTCCAAACAGCTCCCATCTCTGTGGAGGCTCTCCAGACCTCCCTCCCCGCTCCCCAGGAGTTGGGGAAGCTGAAGGAAGGGAAAGGAAAAGAAATGGACGTGGTGAACCCTCTCCACTGCGGGGCCCCTGGAGAGCCACTGCGGGCTCATCAGCCTGGATCCCTCTTCTAGTGCTTTGGCTCCAGGTCTGGGAGAACAGGCCAAGAGAGATTGAAGGGATGTCAGGAAATGGGGCCTGAACTCCTGCCCTAATTTAAAGAAAAATAGGGGAGGAGAGAAGTCTGTTTCCAGATGGGATTGTTTATTCTCCATCTGACCTGAGGGTACACAGTCTCAGTGAGAAGGGACCCACGGCTGTGATAGGGGGCAGGTCTCCCCACATGTATTTCTCTGTCCACCTGGGGACAATGGAGCTTCCTCTTAGCCTGCCTGGTGCCCATCTTTGCACTGGGGGTGTGAACTAAACCTCCTGGCACCATCAAGTCCTGCAAAGGCTGCTCTCTCCTCCAGGGCAAGGGGCCAAGAAATGCTGCCTCTCAAAAGGGGTTTCCCTTCACCCCAAATTCCCTGCAAAGAGGTGCCAGCACAGGACAGGTGCCAGGTAGGAATTTGAGTCCCAGCTGGGAAGTGCTCTGGGGATGACCTGGGGCAGCCCCCCTCACCCCACCTCATTTCACTGGGGTGGAAACTGAGGCTCACAGAGAAGGTCCCCCTTCTCACAGTCATTTCCCTCCTACAGAGAAAAGATGTGAAGCCAAGCGGGTGTAAGAGGCACAGGCAGATCCAGGGGTGCTGGGGAGACGGCGGGGGGGAGGGGGGACCGCTGCTCCTGCCAACACCTCCCACCTGGTACCCACGACGAGCCCAGTCTAATCTCTGGCGCACAATTCCTTGCTGTCAGCAGCGTATCAAAAACCTCACATTTTTCCAAGACACACTTTCATTAGTCTTTGGGGACTCCAGGGAGGAAACAGATTTTTTCCGTCTGATGCCAAAAATCCAAGCTGGAAAACAGTGGCCAGAAGAGGGTGGGATAAAGGGCCAGGCTTCGGAGGACCGTGACTATCCCTGTGGACAACTGGCCAGCATGGATCAGAGTCCGGCTCTCAACATCTTGCCCTTTTGGCTGTGGGAGCTTAGAGAGCTGAGCAGAAAGGCTACTCAGCCAGAGCCCTCCTGCGGCCTCCCGGCAGCATCGTCAGTGGGCCGGGGGACTTAAGGGGCCCACACTGGGCACAGGTTCTCCACACACACCTCTCCAACTTCCAGAGAGCATCTCAGAGCCTCAAAACTGTCACCTGAGGACCAAGACCATGTTCCCATTTCCCCAAACTTCCTAGCTCCTGCATGGTCATTATTGAGGCCCCTCCTTTCTGCTCCCCCATGAAGATTAGCAATCAGCCTCCATAAGGAAAAGAGCTTGTGTGCTTAGATCCAGAGTCAGCAAGGAGGTGAGGCAGCCAAGATGACCCACATATGCGACACACAGCCCATGGGGCAGGGAGAAGAGCCCAGAAGGAGAGAGGAAGTGGAGTTGGCCTGGAGCTGAGAAATCTCCCCAGGGTCACTCACAGAACGAGGGTCCCCCCACATTGTCTCCTCTGTAAAAGTGGAGGGAGAGAAAGGACCAGAGGGATTTTTTTAAAGCATTTCTATCAATTTATCTTGAATAAGGTTTAGTGGGTACAGAAGGGACCTCTCTGGGTGAGTGGATGAGAGAATCCACTGGAGCTCCAAGAATTCCATGGAGCACTGGGCAGAGTGGGGTGTATTTTGAAAATGTATATCCCAGGTATACACAATTGTGCATGAGTGTGTGTCTGTGCTCAGTTGCTAATTCATGTCTGACTCTTTGCAACCCCATGGACTGTAGCCCGCCAGGCTCCTCTGTCCATGGGATTTCCCAGGCAAGAATACTGGAGTGAGTTGCCATTTCCTCTTCCAGGGGATCTTCCTGATCCAGGGATCAAACCCATGTCTCCTGCATTGGCAGGAGGATTCTTTACCACTGCACCACCTTGGAGGCCTAGAGCATAATAATGTCATACTTTAAATTCTTTTTTCGATTTTTATTTTTTTACTCACACTCCTGTACAGCACATGGCATCTTAGTTCCTCAACCAGGGATCAAACCCGCCACCCTGCATTGGAAGCATGGAGTCTTAATCATTGGACGATCAGGGAAGTCCCCAATTTTCCTATTTTAAAAACAATAAGAAATGTCTGTCATTTTCATAATGTAAACTGTGGAAGAGAAAATCCAACAACATGCTTTTGATTGCTGGACCTGGGCATCCAAGTGTCCCATGATCCTCTGTAGCATGCAAGGACCAGCCTTGTGGGGAACAGGGCAGGATCCCCAGGGGAAGGAGGGAGATGTTCCCACTCATCAGATTTGGACTTCGGTTTTCAAGTTTGAGAACGATGGCACCACAGTCAGGGCCTTCATGGGGACAGTTTCATCTGATTGGCTCCCTGTGGCCAAGGATGAGACTCAGCACTTTCCCAAACCTCCCCTTAAAGGATAACGCAAGATTGATGGGGAACCACATGTTCCCAGGGCCCACCATAGACAGGGACCTAGGATCTGGATTAATTTTAACAAATAATCCATATGGTTCTTATGATCATGCAGGATCAGGACACTCAGGCTTCCAGGACAAGTCAGGTAAATATATTTGTATTCATCAAAGTGAAAGTGAAATTCGCTCAGTCATGCCCGAATCTTTGCAACCCCATGGACTATACAGTCCCTGAAATTTTCCAGGCCAGAATACTGAAGTGGGTAGCCGTTCCCTTCTTCAGGGGATCTTCTCAATCCAGGGATCAAGCCCAGGTCTCCCACATTGCAGGCAGACTCGTTACCATCTGAGCCACCAGGGAAGCCTATATTCATCAAAAACCCAAGCTAAATAAAGAAAAGCCTGGCTCCATACCTGCCCTATTTTCCACCACAGAGAACCATTTGCTTCCTTTCTTGTTTATCTTTCCAATGTTTTTTATGCAAAGAAAAAGTACAAATGAATATATATTTTTTCTTCTTTCCTCCCATTCTTTCACACAGACATAATACTATTTACATGGTCAGTACCTAGTTTTGGTCACAGAAGATATTCTGGAGATCTCTACATGTCCATACATGGAGATTTTACTCTTTCTTTTTAACCACTGCACAGCTTTCCACTATGTGGATGTACCATATTGAATTCATCCAGTCCCTTGTGCAAAAGACTACTCTCATAGACAAATGCTGCAGTGAGTGATTTTGTATATAGGTGATTCCATACTTGCGCAGGTGTATCTGTAGGAGAGATTTCCAGGAGTGGGATCGCTGTGATGTTGGTAGACATTCCCAGTGTTCCTTGCACAGAAATATTTCAGGTTATACTCTGCTGGCAATGGCAGTGATCAAGCACTTCCCCCACAACTTTGCCAACACTGTGTTTTGTCAAGATCTCTAATTTTTGGTATTGATGAACCTATTTGCAGGGCAGAAATAGAGATGCAGACGTAGAGCACAGTCCTGTGGACACAGCAGGGGAGGATGAGGGTGGATGAATAGGGAGAGTAGCATTAACATATATATATACCCCCATGTATAAAATAAACAGCTAGTGGGGAGCTGCTGTACAGAGCGGGGAGCTCAGCGTGGTGCTCTGTGATGACCTAGATGGGCGGCTTGGGGGCAGGGAGGGAGGGCCAAGAGGGAGGGGATATATGTATACATATAGCTGATTTATTTCATCGAACAGCAGAAACTGACACATTTTAAAGCAATTATCATCCAATTAAAAATAATAAATAAAGATCTTGGATTTTTGCCAAATCTGAGAGATGAGAAGTGGTATCTCTCAGTGTAGTTTTAATTTTCACCTCTCTCCCTATGAACAGGTTGTCCATCAATTCAAAGATTAAGGGACCATTTGCATTTCTTTTTTGTGAACTCAATGTGTGAGCCTCTATTGGCTTGTGGATCTTCCTGATTTCTCATTGTATTTATCTTGGAGGGGTGAGCTCTTTGTGATATGTGTTGCAAACACTTTTCTCTCAGTTTGTCTTTTGCCTTTTGACTCTGCTTCTGGTGTTTGGGGCATGCATACATTTTTTATTTTTATATAGTCAAATATAGCCATTTTTTCTTTGGCTTTGAGACTTTGAATCATAGTTAGAAAAAGCCATCCTCTCCAAGGTGATCCCATGTTTCCTGAAAGCATTTTTATGTCTGCATTTAACATTTAAATCTGCTCCACTTGGAGATTTTCCCAATGCATGGTGTGAAGTACAGAGCCAAATCTGTCTTTTCCCAAAAATGGCTAGTCTGTTGTCCCAGTATCCTTTATTTAAAATTCATCTCTATCATCTTGACTTGAGACGCCACCTGTATCATTTACTAATGTCTTATGTGCATCCTGGGCTATCTTGGGACTGTTCTGTTCATTGGTCCACTTACCCCTTCCGATGCTACACAGATTTAATTACTGAAGCTGAAAGTAGTTTCAGATTGTCTGATAGGACTGGTCTCCTCTTAATGCTCTTTTTTTTTTTTAAGTTACTTCTTGAGTGTTTTACTTATTTATTTTTCTATATAAACATAATACCTTGTTTAGTTCCAGGGGAAACAAAATTTGTTGGCATAGTATTGGGATTGTATTAAGTGTATAAATGAATCTAGAAACTATTGATCTTTTCATATCAAATCTCCCCATCCAAGAACATGGAGGGGATCTGGGATGGGGAGAGAGAATGAGTTTTAACTGTGGGTCGTGTGGTGGGCGATAAGTGTGGTGAGGGTTAAGTCTGATTTTATCACATTCCCCCAGGCATTCCTGGGGTGATAGTGTTTGGAGCCAGAGTTCACCCCCATTGCTCCTGCGTGCTTCATAGCTTCAGTGATATCTGACTCTTTGCAACCCTCTGGACTCTAGCCCACCAGGCTCCTTTGTCCCTGGGATTCTCAAGGCAGGAATACTGGAGTGGGTTGCCATGCCCTCCTCCCGGAGAACTTCCCAAACCATAGATCGAACTGGCGTCTCATGTCTCCTGCATTGGCAGCAAGTTCTTTACCACTAATGCCACCAAGGAAGCCCCCATTGTTCCTAGTTCACTCCTGTTACCTGAGATTTTATAAGAGACGTTGAAGAATTCTATCAGGACACACCAAACATATGATCTAATTTCAATCATCTCCTGCATGTAGAATTAAGGATTATAATTGTCCAGTGTCAGGGACATCCCTCGTGGTCTAGCAGTTAAGACTCTACCCTCTAGTGCAAGGGGTGTGGGTTGGAGTCCTCGTTAGGGAAATAGGATCCCGCATGCTATGCGGAGTAGCCAAAAAAAATTTTTTTAATTAAAAAAAAAAAAAAAGAACTGCTGAGTGTCACTGTGGGGAGTAAAAACACAGGAATAAAAGTTTCAAGTGTAGTGGGTGCTTCCTACCCACTGAGACTGGGGAGGGGGCTTACAAGGAGGGACTGATCCCCAGATGCCCTGGAGCATGTGGCTGGGTTCAGCAGTTTGCAACTGTTTAACATGAGGACTGGGATCCTAGGACACTGACACCAAAGGGGGTGTGCAAAATGGGTTTTAAGTTTTCAAATTTAGAGAGAAGGGTTTTAATGGACAGTAGAGATGGGCCTCAGCAAGACATTGAAATCCAGGAAATGTCCCTCTCATGTCTTTTATGTAGGCCCGTCCCCCCATTCATCTGAGCCTCCTGCAGACATATGAAGCTCCTGCTGGAGTTGGGCAGGTCATATTCCAGCCACCAAACAGCTCAAGATGCTCAGAGGCAGCAATGACTCTCTTCTCTCTGTGCCTTTGCACATGCTGTTTTTTTCTCCTGGGTTATCCCTTTCCCCTTGGCTACCTGTCATCTCTTGTCCATTCTTTCAGACTTAACGCAAACATCCCACTGCCTCCATGAAGCCACCCTGACCCTTTGCTGTACACCAACAGTCACTGATGTTCAGCCACCCTCCTGGGAGTGCACCTCTACCTGCTACATCCTTCACTTACTATGCCCAATGATATGCTTCCAAGAAGTCCCCCCATTAGACCCTGAGTTGCTCCAGAGCAAGGACTTCCTTTGCATTTCAGGGCTGATGCTGGTGGTAGTTTAGTCACCCAGTCGTGTCTGACTCTTTGTGATCCATGGACTGTAGCCCGCCAGGCTCTTCTGTCCATGGGATCTCCCAGGCAAGCACACTGGTGGAAATGTGTTGCCATTTCCTTCTCTAGGGTACCTTCCTGACCCATGGATCGAATCCAGGTCTCCTGCATTGCAGGCAGATTCTTTGCCAACTGAGTCACCAGGGAAGTCCACATTTCATTGCTGGACACATAGAAAACATACAACATATGTCTGGGAAACAATGGAAACAGTGACAGATTTTATTTGGGGGGCTCCAAAATCACTTCAGATGGCGAAGGCAGCCATGAAATTAAAAGACATTTGCTCCTTGGAAGAAAAGTTATGACCAATCTAGACAGCATATTAAAAAGCAGTGACATTACTCAGCTAACAAAGGTCCGTCTAGTCAAAGTTATGATTTTTCCAGTAGTCGTGTATGGATGTGAGAGTTGGACTATAAAGAAAGCTGAGAGCTGAAGAATTGATGCTTTTGAACTGTGGTGTTGGACAAGACTCTTGAGAGTCCCTTGGACTGCAAGGAGATCCAACCAGTCCATCCTCAAGGAAATCAGTCCTGAATATTCTTTGGAAGGACTGATGCTGAAGCTGAAACTCCAATACTTTGGCCACCTAATGTGAAGAACTGACTCATTGGAAAAGATCCTGATGCTGGGAAAGATTGAAGGCGGGAGGAAAAGGGAATGATAGAGGATGAGATGGTTGGATGGCATCACTGAGTCAATGGACATGAGTTTGAGTAGGCTCCAGGAGTTGTGATGGACAGGGAAGCCTGGCATGCTGCAGTCCATGGGGTCACAAAGTGTTGGACACGAATGAGCAACTGAACTGAACTGAACAAAGTGATAAGCAGGAGGCCTGGGATTCAAATCCCAGCCTCTCTTAGCCTGGAGAATCCCAGGGACGGGGGAGCCTGGTGGGCTGCCGTCTATGGAGTCACACAGAGTCAGACACAACTGAAGCGACTTAGCAGCAGCAGCAGCAGCCTCAGTTTCCATGCCTATAAAATGGAGCAATCTCATAGGAGCCTGAGGGGTTCAGTCCATGGGGTCACAAAGAATTGGACACAACTGAGTGAATAACACACACACACACACACACACATCATAGGATTGCTATTAGGACTAAGGAAGATAACCCATGTAAAATGCCTGAAAGGCACGGAACTAATGCTGGCCACTATCACTGCCATTAATGAGATTTAAATTGATGAGGTTTGAAGCTTGAATTTAATATTAAAAAGAGGAAGGATCCAGGGCTGGGCTCAGAGTTGCATTTTCTGTAGCTCCTTCCACCCATTCCAGTAAATGTTCCTGCTCAAATAGAGGCCCAGACATAGAGAACAGGCTTATGGACAGGGCCAGGAAAGGAGAGGGTGGGCAAATTGACAGAGTAGCGCTGACATATGTACACTACCGTGTGTGAAGTAGATAACTAGCGGGAAGCTGCTGTGTAGCACAGGGAGCCCAGCTCAGTGCTCTGTGATGACCTGAAGGGGTGGGATCGGGGGAGGTGGGAGGGAGGCTCAAGAAGGGAGAGATTTTTGTATACTTGTGGTTGACTCATGTTGTTGTACAGCAGAAACCAATGCAATATTGTAAAGCGATTATCCTTCAATTAAAAATAAATTTTAAAAAATGTTCCTTCTCTAACTGAGGTGAGAGCTTAATAAGCCGGGCCCCAGCAATGCAGACAGACTCAGAGTTTCCCAGACTAAGTGTCCTTTGAAGCAGCTGCCGCAGTGACAGAGTGGTGACAGAGAGCTCCTGAACTACCACAAAGTCTCCGAAGTCTGGGTTAGCGTCCCGGTGACAGGCAGGGCCCAGCAGGGCAGAAGCACAATTGCAGCTCCGTGGGTTTTCCAAGCCTTCGTCAGAAATGCTTGCTGAACAGCAAATCCCAACTTCACATACGGCCCCATTGGAAAAGCGCTGACAAAGGCCTGGTTATGTAACTGAGATGGCAAATCATTAACACAAATGCTCCCCAACAGAAGCGAAAGAAACACCCCCTAAGGCCCAAGTCATTCTCCAGAAGGAGATCACACAGAGAGTTGCTTGCCTGGCCCAAGTATGGAGAAAGGATTTTCCTCCCCAGAAAAGACTTCATTGAAAACCTTCAGAGAACACCCCGCCAAACTCAAGGAGCCAGGCCAAGGCCTAGGGAGCTACCCAGGGCCAGGGCTGTCGAGTCTTTTTTCCTCCCTGGGAAGGCGTGGGGAGAGGCCAGGTGCCAGCAGGAGTTTACGGGCACCAGGCACTCGCATGTGGAAAGGGGATGCCCGTGCTACTGGAGGGCCCACGGGGCACCTTTTTAGGCAACTCTTCCTTGGGCTCCCCATGGTCACCACACAGCCAACTCTGGATAAATGATGTTAAAAGAATATATTTCTCCTACATCTCAAGCTCTGGGTCCTCAGGAATTTCCAGAGGACCAAGAGAAGAAGTGGGTCACCAAGGCACAGGAGAGGGTGGTGGGCAGATCACCTCCCCCTAAGCAGACCCACCTGCCTCCTTGACTTAGTCAATTCCTCTGCTTGAGTCCAAGAGACATGTTTCCTTCGGCTAAGAGTTAACACCCAGCTCCCAGCCATGTGGATTTAGTTCCCACATAGATTATAAATTGGTGAGGGCTTCATTAAAAGCCGCTGGATAAATAGGCTATGCTTTAAAGGCCCTTAAATGTGAATCTAATTTTATATTGCTCTTTGAGTTGGGAAAGTTCCTAAATGTCAGTCCATGTGTGTGTCCAAGCGGCTGCCCTTAATGGAGGCTCATGTAGACATGATACACCTTCAGGGCAAAATTCAGAGCCTTCACGCCACACACCATCCCCTGCCTCCACCCAGCCACACAATTCAGGCTGTCTGAGCTTCTGACTTTGAACCCAGCCCCAGAGAAGAATCAAGGCCTTCAGAGTGACCCCAGGTCTCCCCCTGATGCCATCCTCCTATATAAGCCACGAGAAGGTGGCCTGACCAAAGGCCAGCCCCCGTCAGCTTCTGCAGGCTGGACTGGGTCAGCTTCCACAGGCTGGACTGGCTGGGACTCAGGTTCTGATCTTCTTTAGAGCAAACTTCAGACGTGGTGCCAGCTGCTCAACACAGCCTCTGGCGCCTTCCCTCCAGGCACGGGGCAAAGAGCACTGAACCGGGCTCCCAGCCTACAGGGCCTCTCCCAGCCCCACTACTCACTGGCTGAGGGAGCCCCACTCCATCACTTAACCCCTCTGGCCCTCAAGCTTCTCTCAGGGAATCCAGATGAAAACCACTGCCAGCCTGCTTCACACAGTCCTGTGAGGAGGAAATGAGATCAGGCTGTGAAATAGCACTTTGGAAACACAGAACTCCACGCCTATACCTCGGGTAATTACTGTAGCTTCAGGAGGGTGCCCCGAAGCCACGTGTTTGGAGGGCCCATAACCCCGGGCCAGACTCAGTCTGTTCCCTGCGAGGGTCTCTGCCTGCGGCCAGGTAGAACAACATAATGACTGGGAAGGTATCCTTGCCTGAGGTAAGGAGGCTGGGGTTTCAGTCAGCCTGGCCACCCAGCACCTGCCTAGACCCCAATTTCTTCCACTATAAAATGAGGGCCAGATTGCCTCACCTCAAAGGCCTCCCCCAGTTCTCTGTGCTACTAGATATATAGAAGTAGACTGATATTTGTCTGGACACTTTTTCCAATGGTTGTTGTTATCATTTCATCGCAAAGTCGTGTTTGACTCTTTGCAACCCCATGGACTGCAGCACACCAGGCTTCCCTGTCCTTCACTATCTCTCGGAGTTTCCAATGGTGTCAGTTTATTCCAGGATTTGCAGAGCCAATGAACCCAGCACTAGGTCAGGGAGTCAAGATGACCCAAGAGGGGCTAGAAGTCAAGTTAGAACACAGGACACATGGAGCACGTCATTCATGGTACCAGGGACTCTACTCCACTTATAAGTTTGCTGAGCGCTTCCATGGGGTCAAGGACTCTGTACACACTTTGCTTACATGGTCTTTTTGCATCTTCCAGGACCTCACAAGGGAAATTCTATGACCTCCATTTATATAAATAAGACAGTGAGAGATTAGAGGCAAAGCTACTTGCCCAAGTTCACACAGCTATGAAAGGACAGACCAGAAAACCCATGTCCTGCTTCACTCAAAAATCTATAGTCCTGAGCATAAAACCAGGTGCTTGCTGGCTCCAGTTGGCAAAGAAGGCTTTGAGGAAGAGAAATGAATAGTTATTTATATGTTCATTGATTTATGTTCCCCACCCCACATAATGCCAAGAAGCTTTTAAAGTTCTGTTTATAATAAAAGGTGTGTAATAATTGTAAAAGATCAAAGCCCAGAGAGTAGAAAGGAAAGGTGATGATACCTGACATTTGAATTATAATGTTCTGTTTAATCATTTGTTCATTCATTCATTCATCTATCCATTCAATAAGCATTTATTGACTATCTTATAAGGTACAGACCCTGTGTGGGATGTACTGAGCTGAAAGAGACCCTCCCTGACCTCAAGAAACTGAAAACTCTGTGTGTGTGTGTGTGTGTGTGTGTGTGGTGTGTGTGTGTGTGTGTGTGTGTTGTGTGTGTGTGTGTGTGTGTTGAGAGAAAGGAAATGAGACAGTCAGCCTTACAGTGTTCTCTGGAAGGAAAGCATGAACACCAAGAGCATGGGAGTCAGCTTCTTTCCCAGACTTGGGGAGTCAGAGGTTTCCTTGAAGGATGTGTTGGAGATGTTGGCAAGTCCAAACATTTCAGACATCGTAACTCCTAAGCATGAAATTTAATTGAGTTTTCTGGCAACCAAAGCAGAAAGGGGAACTATGATCTATCCCACAGAAGTCTAACATCAAGGGAGGCTTCACTTCCCTGTACTCAAGCCTAAGGTCATCTACATCCATGTTCTAAGGACATGGTCTATAAATGGCAATGTCTTCCAGAATGGGTGTGCAGACACTGCAAACCTCCATCAAGTGGCTGTGACTTGCAGTAATTCCCCAAGAGAGCCTAGGACACTGGACCACCCACTAGTGCATACGCTGGAGCAGGAAATCAGACTAATGCAGTTGCCCTATGTGGCTTTCCAGTTCTCCAACTTGGTGCGGCAATTGAGCAGAAGGATGTAGGAGTGGGCAGTAAGGAAAACAGGAAGTGAGAAGGGAACATGTTTTTGTTTTTTTGAGAGCCTGTTATGTACCAGGCCCTGAACTAGGTGCTTCATCCAATACTTCAAAGTGAGTTCTTCAAAGTGAGTGTCACTTAATCCTGTTTATAGGTGATGAGTTGAGTCACATAGAGGTTAGTGTCTTCCCAAGGTCACATTGTGGCTTTCCTGTTGGTTCAGATGGTAAAGAAGCTGCCTGCAATGCCAGAGATGCGGGTTCAATCCCTGGGTCAGGAAGATCCCCTGAAGAAGGGACTGGCTACCCACTCCAGCATTCTTGCCTGGAGAATTCTATAGACGGAGGAGCCTGGCAGGCTACAGTTCATGGGGTTGCAGAGTCGGACACGACTGGGTGACTAACAAAGTCACACTGCTGGAGTTCACTGCTGAAGGCCTACAAATTGAGCTGGCCCTGCTTAAGACAGCCATTTTCTTGAGTTGATCACCCACAGCTCTCAGCCACTGTTCATTCTAGATTGCCTGATCACCTGGTCCAAAGCACTCACCTGATGGAAGAAGAAACTGGGGCTGACAGATGCAAGTGACCCAGACCAGGAGGGGACCACAGTCTTGCTTGCCTGACTCCCCAGCAGATAACCTTCTCCCTTATACCTTTTCTCTCCCAGCCTTGCTCATCCTGGCAGAGCCGCCAGCCAAGAGCCCCCACTAACCACTACTTCTCAGTGGTAAGATGCTTGTTAGGACACTGCCGCCCTTTGCCTGCCCTCTGTCTCAAAGACATGGCCACTTTTTGTAGCCCAGAGGGCCACACATAAAATTCCTCAAAGAAGACATCCAGGACCCTATCTAAAGGGAGATGGTGTCCAAAAATCCCATCCATCTTTTATCAAGAGACAATCCACCAACCGCGGGGAAGCCAAGAGCAATGAGAGGGGGAAACCCTTCCACCCACCTCCCCTGTGGATGTTTCTCTCTTCCCATACACTCTGACTCCAACTTCTCTGAGTTCATGTGCGAACAGCTAATGACATGTTAAAAAGCCAAATGAGGGACTTAAAGAAATTCACTAGTTGCAAATTATCACAGGAAGAATGCCTTCACAGGAGCCATGGAGGGAAATGGCACCTGGCAGGAGGGTAGGCATACAGGCAACAGGACCCACCGGCTGAATGGGCTTCCCTCCAACAGCTGCCAGGACTGATCATGGTTCCTACGGTAACCTGAGATCACAAGAAGCTGCACGGATGCAGGGCCAGGCCAAAGAGGCTGTGTTCATAGGGGTTGGTCATTTCTCCGTCCACTTCTTCGATTAGCTAGTCAGTCAGCTTCCCATGAAGAAACTCAGGGTTTGGGTTCAGAGAACTGTGTAAGAGTAAACAATTAGACCCAACATCTGTGTTCTGTCAACAAGTAACTTCTACCTGTGTGCATATATATATATATATATATATATATATAGGGATATAATAAGGGATATATATACAGGGAAATAATAAGGGGTATATATATATATATACAGGGATATATATATATAGGGATATATATATATATATATAGGGATATATATATATATATATAGGGATATATATATATATGGCTTCCCTGCTGCTGCTGCTGCTGCTGCTAAGTCGCTTCAGTCGTGTCCGACTCTGTGCGACCCCATAGACGGCAGACCACCAGGCTCCCCAGTCCCTAGGATTCTCCAGGCTAGAACACTGGAGTGGGTTGCCATTTCCTTCTCCAATGCATGAAAGTGAAAAGTGAAAGTGAAGTCGCTCAGTCATGTCCGACTCCTAGCGATCCCATGGACTGCAGCCCACAGGGCCGCTCCGTCCATGGGATTTTCCAGGCAAGTGTACTGGAGTGGGGTGCCATTGCCTTCTCCGATGGCTTCCCTAGTGACTCAGAAAATAAAGAATCTGCCTGCAGTGCAGGAGACTCATATTCAATCCCTGGGTCAGGAAGATCCCCTGGAGAAAGGAATGGCTAACCACTCCAGTATGCTTGCCTGGAAAATTCCATGGACAGAGAACCCCAGGCTACAGTTCACAGGGCCGCAAAGAACTGGACATGACTGACAGATTAACACACATATATATACTCATGTATGCATACCCTGGGGGCCCCTCACTGCAGAACAGGAGCACCAGAAAAAGAAAACCTATATGATCCCTTAGTCCTGAAACCAGCAGAGCTGATCCATGGAGCTCCACTAAGCACTCTTTTAAGTATAAAATCATTCTTTCTCTCTCTCAGAAGTCACTCAGTCGTGTCTGACTCTTTGCAACCCCATGGACTGTTCCCCACCAGGCTCCTCCCTCCATGGAATTCTCCAGGCGAGAATATTGGCCAGGGATCGAACCCAGGTCTCTCTCATTGCAGGCAGACGCTTTAACCTCTGAGCCAAATTAGCAAATATTAAAAGCTTATTATTAGCAAATAATAAAAGCTTAAAACTGGCCATTCCTGGTCTGTCTCATGTGTCTTCAAAAGTCAGCATCTTTGTGACATGTGACCAGAAGGAGATGGAAGAACTTTGGCCTCTGACCCCTGACTCCAACCTCCAACCAATACTCCTCACTCTCCATCACTGATGGCTGAGAGGACAATTATCCTATGAAGACCACTCACCCAAATGGAGTGAGCAAGTTATGTTTGCTTGAGTGAGCTAGTTACTTTGTGAAAAGCAACTTTTCACCAAGTTGTGTTTGTCCATCAGAGCGCTTTGGAATCTTCCCATTTCATCATCCTCCTGGGATTATATCTATTTCCTCCCCATTACCGGAGGCAGCTGTTGATCTCAGTTCTAATGGTCTGGTGATTTTCAACAAGCTCCTTGTCCACCTGCTGATGGCCTTTCTCAATCACAAACCTGAACAAGCAAGACTGGGTTTTCCCCTTATATTATCAGTCGCTCCCACTTAGTAAATAACCTCCCTGTTCCCCGCCTCTCCCTCTCTAACCAGGCTCCTCCTTAACCCTTCCATGCACAGGCAAGTAGGTGCACTGGGTAGTTTTTTGCTTACTAACTTCCCAGCTTATTTACCAAAACATCTGGCCACAGTGAAGAGCAAGCATGCACTCTTGGTGCAAATTCAGAAAGAGACTTCTGAAAGTCTGGCTTTTGCACTGGAATTGTCATTTTTTTTTTTACCTAGGAGTGTGAACCTGGGTAAAACAGGACACTAGGTTATTCAAAAAGAGAGGATGCAAAAAATCCAGATGACAGTCAGCTTGATGATAAGATAAGTTTCCTGAAAGGAACTCAGCTGAACTTGTTTAAACAGATGTCCGAGTCTCCATCCACTTCCAAGAAGCTCTCCCAACAGGGTTCCCTTCAACCCCATCATCAGTTCCAACCAGGCTGAGATCCACAGGGCTTCGATGGCTAACTCTCTTTGTTCCACCCACCAGAAGGGAGTTTAATAAGCAAATTAACTCTTAAATGAGATCTTAGGGTATGTAACCACCTAAGTAATTCTTTCAAATTGTGGTGCTAGAGAAGACTCTTGAGAATCCCTTGGACAGAAAGGAGATGAAACCAGTCAATCCTAAAGAAAATCAACCTTAAATATGCATTGGAAGGACTGATGCTGAAGCTGAAGCTCCAATCCTTTGGCCACCTGATGTGAAGATCCTACTCACCTGAAAAGACCCTGATGCTGGGAAAGACTGAGGGCAGGAGGAAAAGGGGGCAACAAAGGATGAGATGGTTCGATAGCATCACCGACTCAATGGTCATGAATCTGAGCTAACTCCAGGAGACTGGGAAGGACAGGGAAGCCTGGCATGCTACTGTCACGGGGTCACAAGCACTGGACACAACTTAGCAACCGAACAACAACAGTAGTATAATCCGTCTGAAGGTGGTAAGTGCTTTGGAAAAGTTGGGAAGTCCTGAAGTAGGGGGCAGGGAAAGTACCCTGGACAGGGAGGCTCTCTTCATTTGCTGACATCTGAGTGGAGACCTGAAGGAAGGAAGCGGGGGAGAGAGATAGAACAACCCCTGCAAGGACCCTGAGGTGGGAGCCAGCCAGGTGTGGTCAAAGAACAGCATGAGGCCAGTCTCTGAAGCAGAGTGGGCAGGGAAGAGCAATTGGAGGGGAGGTGGGAAAGGCAGCCAGGACAGACCTCATCAGCCTCCCAGGCCATTACAAGGGCCTCACCTACTTTACACATCATACTGCATTTGTTAAGCAGGACTCTATAGTTTAGATTTTTTTATTCATTTAGCTGAGTCTCCCTTAATTCCCCAATTCAGACAGTGAAAAATCTGCCTGCAATGCAGGAGACCCCAAGTCCATCCCTGAATCGGGAACATCCCCTGGAGAAGGGAATGGCTAACCACTCCGGTATTCTTGCCTAGAGAATTCCATGGACAGACGATGGGGTCACAAAGAGTCAGACACGACTGAGCAACTAAGACTTTCACTAACTCCCTAATTAATTCAAATAAGAGGAATTTGGTCCCAGATTGATGGAGGGATGCAAGAAAATGCATAATGAAATCTGAAGAGGCCAAAACTGGTGGGGGATGGCAGTACCTGGACAAACTACAGGAGTGAGGAGGCTGCTGAACGTACTGACGTCAACCTCATAGTTTCTGCTCTCAACTCCACTCCCCATGAAAGGGAGAGGACCCTAAGCAGGGACTGGACCAGACAGTGAAATGAAAGTGAAGTTGTTCAGTCGTGTCTGACTCTGCGACCCCATGGACTGTTGCTCACCAGCTCCTCCATCCATGGGATTTTCCAGGCAAGAGTAATGGAGTGGTTTGCCATTTCCTTCTCCAGGGGATCTTCTCCACCTGGGGATCAAACCCAGGTCTCCCGCATTGCAGGCAGACGCTTCACCATCTGAGCCATGCAGATGCGATGGTAACGACAGGGCAGCCAGTTTAGGGACTTTGCGTGGGTATGGTCCCTTGCGATCCTGCTCAATTGCATCTGGCCACTGAGAGGAAGAGCAGCCTGACCTGAAGCAGAGGACTCTGGGAGAGAAGGCATCACCTCTCCAGGGTCTGCAAATGCTGAACAAAAACACCCTCACCAGAAGGTGACACTGGAGAAAGCCAGCCAGGCAGAAGGCTCAAAAGAAGGAGGATAAAACCAGAGTTCCTGGGAGAGAATGATCATGATTCCAAGCATGTGCCCAGTGGAGTTCCTAACAGGACATGGCCACGGGGAATCAGCTAACCTCGGACACAGCCAGAACCCAGAGCTCACATCGGTGGTCAAAACCCCTCACCTACCTATCAAAGGTAGAGGAGTTGCCTCAACAGTAAGGAAAGGAGTTTAGAGGCCACAGCCCCGGCCTGACAAAGAGGGTGGAGAGAGAAGGGGAGCAGATTTTCTAGGGAAGCAGCCCCCAGGGTTGGAAGTTAGAGGTCCTCCAGACGATGAACAGAACCCGAGGGGATCCCCAAGAACACCCATCTCCCACTGGAAATCAGTCACATGACCAGTTACACTTGTTCAGGGGGACACTCGCAATCCTCCCACTGTTCTGAGATGTAGAGTCCAGAGTCCAAATGGAGATGCCCAGGACAGGGCCAGACTGAGCTGCGCCCCCGATGCCTGGGGTAGAAGGCCCAGCCTGCTCTCTGAGTGGGGCCCCTTTCCCCAGACAGACTCGGGACAGATGATGGGGTGGAAGGGACGAAGTCCCACCAGCCAGCCGGTGCCAAAGAGTGATGAGGCCCACACCGCTAGCTCAGTCCCACCCTCCCCGGCAGCAGAGAGCGGCCCAACAACTCTGCTCCCCCAGACTGCCCTATCTTTTTCACAGATACCCTAGGGCTGGACAGAGAGATGCATGGGCTTGGATGAGTTTGAGGGGCTCTTGGAGGGGGTCATCACCGTCCCCTGGGATGACAGCGTCTGTGGACCATTTCTGATCATCAAGAAAGTCAGGTCTCTGCGCTTTGGGAGAAAACATGATTTCAGCAGCCCCCCAGGTAGAAATGAGACAAATACACTTTTGGGGGGCCGGCCTTTTTGTCCTTCATGTCACTGTGGCCTTGAGCTCACCCAGCTTTCTAACACAGGGAGAATTAAGAGTGATTTCAGGTTTCTGGGGCCCCTGGAAAATAAAAGGCCTTTCATCTTGCACTGAGGATAAAAATGAAGGATGGACTGGGCCCGTAGTGTCATCCTACAAGGATTTGTTTGGCCAACAAGGCTGGACTCTGGTTTGAAATGCAGGAGAGTGAGAGCTACGGCCTTTATTTTAAATTGTCAACTTCCCGAGCATGGGTGGGCAGGGGATGAGGGGAGAGAGGTCAGCCCACCAAGCAGGCTTGGAAAAAAATTAAGGGGGAGGTTTTCCTGAAAGCCTGTCTTCCGGGTGCAAGAGCTTCAGCACTTGAATCATGCCAGCCCTGGTGACTCCGCAAACTCCTCCTGCAGAGATGTTAGATGAGGATTACTCACTTCCGCCCAGTGGGTGGTCCCAGTGGAGGAGGATCTGTCACCTCTGACAGCCCAGCAGGACCCAGGTCAAAGTGGTGACTCAAGAGCGCCCTCCCCAGGAAGGGAGGCCAGGGCCGGCTCCATGGGTGTTCCCCCATGGGTGTGGACTGTCATCTGAAAAGAGGGAATGAGGCAAAGCGTGAGGGGCACCACCATCAGCCATCCCTAGAATGAGCCCCAGGCAGCAGTCTGCAGTTCTGCATAAGATGCTTGGTGAAAAACTGGGGCAACCAAGCAGAGTGGCGGTGTTTATTGAAAGAGAGATGAATTCCATCTCCTTCCAAGTTATTCAGCGCCAGGCTGGTGAGTTCAGAAATAGCTGGCAGTCATAGAATCACAGAATCCTGTTGTGGACGGGAACCTCAGAGAGCGGTGCCTCTGACCCTTCCCTTTGTAGACGAGGAAAGTGGGGCCCAGCTGGGTTAAGGGACTTGCTGATCGCCGTGCAGGGGCTCTTGGGGCCCTGCTGCCCTGCTGGGCCTTCTCTGCATTCTCGAGTGACCTTCTCCCCTCCCACCCATGGAGCAATAGCTTCCCTCGCTCTGGACCCCAGGTCCTGCTCCACCTCAGATGCCTTCCTGCAAACCAGGGAGTGATGCCCCCTCCTGAGGGTCCAGTGGGATGCTTGGGTGCATGAATTAAGAGCAGCTGAAGTTCAAACCCATAGACAAGACACAACCTCAGAACAGTCCATGCAGCTGCCTCGCTCCAGACCACACCTGCGGGTGTATGACCCACAGGCTACCTGGATGATTCCTCATAGCCCCTGCCCGAGGTGGGGCCTCTCCCCTAAGCATCCTCTTCGGCAGCTCACCTGCCTCCACCTCCCCATCACAGTGGCAACCTGCCCTGTCTTCCACCCACCTGAGGGTGATTAAAGCCCCATCATCCACTTCACTCCCTGCCACTGAAGCCCTGTGGTCAGACAGCCTGGGATTGAGAGCTTGGGCTCAGAGGTCATCTAGAACACAGTGGGCAAACGGCAACCCAGGGGTCAGTTTCAGCCTGGACCTGTTTCAATGAATCCAGTTTGATTGGAGCACAGTCAGCTCCATCACTTACATATTGCTACTGGCTGTTTTCAAGCTACAATACAATGGCTGAGTTGGTAGTTGCAACAGAAATGGCATAGCCCAAGAAGCCTATTACATTAATTACTTGGCCCTTGATAGAAAAAGTTTGCTGATCCCCAATCTAGAGCAACCTTTCTGAAGCTCAGGGAAGCTCAATGACTTAGCTAGGTGAGCCAGAGTTAGAATCCAGGTCCCTGCACACCCTCTCCAGGAATACCCAGACTTCTGGAGGATAGAATATGGACTTGAATTTGTCCTCAGACTCCCTCCATATTGACAGCCCTTTTTTCCTACAGGGAAATCACAGGCAGATGGTTCTGCTCACAAAGCATCAAGGTGCTTTGACTCTGAACCCATTCCCAAAAGCTAGAGTTGAAAGTCTGGGGCTCCCACTCTGCAGTGAGTTCCCAAGAATCCCTGGGAGCAAAGCCTCTCTGGTCTGGCCTTGGGCCCCATCAGGGACCCCATGCCAGCCTGCCTCCTTCAGTTTCCAAAACACTGTCCTGGCAGGGTATTCCATTCAACCCCAACCTCTTAGGAGGCAGGGCTACTGGCTGCCTTACACAGATGAGAAACTGAGGCTTAGATTGAACATGGCCACCCATTTAGTGAGCAGCACATTTGGAATTCAATTCAAGGTCTGCCTCAACGTATCCTCTTTCTGATCCTTGAGCTGCGTGGCCTCTTGAAGGCCTGGTGGAGAGAGCCAGGCCCAGCTAGAGCCTGGGGATCAAGTCCTCGGAAGGCCTCGCAAGAGCCAGGTTGGGTTTCCTGGGAAACCTGTGCTCCAAACAGGGCCTGGGGTGCAGAGAACTAAGGTAACAGTTTTGTCTCTAATCTCTGAACAAACAAGGGCCCAGCCATGAGGCTCACACACTAGGGGCACCCAGGGCCAGGGCATGGCCCCCTGGATGCCAAGTTCTCTGAGCCTCTGAACCAGCCTCCTTGGATTCCCCACCACCACTTTGGGTCTCTGCTGGGCCTTTAGCCTGGCTGAGTGGTCCTAGCTGCATTGAGAGGAGGGCAGCAGGAGCAAGAGCCAGGTCAGAAGCTGAGGTCTGGGTTCTTAGCAGAACCAAAATCATCCCAGGTTGGAAGCTTCCCCCAGGGGGAAGAAGCATCTTTATGGGTTTCAGTCTGTATAACACACTAGACCCTAGAAAACAGAATAAAATAGGCTTCTAAATGGATGCATGCCCCGGATCAGGAAACCCCATGAGACTAATGACCAAAAAAAAAAAAAAAAAAATCCTTATTTTATAGACTTTGCTGACTCTGGAGTATAGGCACAGTGGGCCTATACATCATGTGTTTGACTCCCCAAAAGAACCCTAGAGTAATTCTGACTCTCTGGTGGTGGCCCCTACCAATCTTGCTTTGATCTTTCCTGCTTCTCTTCCCATCTCTGCCCCCCAAGCTTAATCTCAATGTCTAGGCCCAAATGTCTTAATGTTACTAAGATCCATTCAAATCATTAAACTAATTAGCATTAAGATAGTAAAACTTTATTCTTCACAGTTTTATTTACATATTTTTAGAGGGTCATGAAGAACAGGAATTGTCTCAGCCAAAGGAATGAATGTTTAATGGTAAAATTTTAGCTATGGGATACCTGAATGGGGAGATGTTTTAAGTCACAGTAAAGCTCTCCAGCCTCTATTCCTCCTTCATAAAGGCACCTCTGTTTCCTTTGGGGAAATCATCTCTCCCCATGATGCAAGGGCTTATCTCCCATTAAGGATGCCAGAGTGAAGAACAGGGAAGCCTGGGATACTGCAGTCCATGGGGTTGCAAAGAGTTGGACCTGAGTTAGCGACTGAACAATGTGACACCCAAGAGGGGGCAGGAGATAGGCGCAGGGCCCCAGTTCAGCCAGTTGGATGATGGTTGTTGTCATTCATCACAAAGGGGGCAGCACTCTGACCTTGTAGATTCTGCTTTCTGTCCTTTCAAATGTCTTTTGGTTCCTGCCCAAAACTTCTTGGGTCCCCCACCCCCCGCCCACTCTGTGGCCCACCTTCCCCAAAGGCTTCTAAGTGAACCAGTCTTTGCTGTTTGCAAAGAACATGGATTCCCAACTGAAGGGCCATTCCACCTTGCTCTACCCACAGGAAGGCTAGCGGTAGCTGGGGAAGAGGGCAGGCTGGCTCATCGCCCCTCCATCAGAGGCTGGGACCCAGGAGGCCAGGTCCCTGCCTTCACAACCACGTGAAAAAAACAGGAGTTGCCACAGGAAGACCAACTGTGCCACCTCACAGGGCCAAGCACGCATCCTTAAAACAAAAACATCCACGGGAAGTGACATCAGGCTGTCTCCCATCCTCCATCCCCACGGCTACTTCCATTCTCCTCCAGTTTGGGACCAGCAGGCATTGGCCTGTTCAGGACGGGAGGGAAGAGATGACAGGTGAACAAACCAGTAGGCTCAGCACAACCAGGAACTCAGACCCAGGGAAAGTAAAATCGTGTCCATGCAGAGCCCCAGTACCTGCCCCGAGGACACACAATGGACAGACACACATGTGCACACGTGGACACTCACGTTCTCCCAGGGCTCCCCAGGAAAACAACAGAGACGTTGGCACCGGGCCAAGAACAAACCAGGGGAGGCAGCACATCCAGAGTGAAGCAGAAGGCAGACTGCTTCCTAGTACGTTTATTGGAGCCTCGGCTACGCGCGATACCAATCAGGAACTCCCCTCCACGACCCCGTCAGCCCGACTGGGGCAGAAACACAGGGAGCCCACCTCCTTTTCTTCCCCCGTTATAGACAACATTATTAAAAAAAATAAATTTTACAATAATACATTTTCGCTCATCTGTTAGGGTATTATTTCCATAGGTTCTTAAAAAAAGGAAAGGAGAGGGAACCACACGATATATGTAAACGGATGTGTATATACATATATGTTGAGAAAGGAGCGCGTTATGTACATACAGAGGGCAGTGGGCATTTGTCTCAGAAATGAGAAGAGAGAAGGTGGGCGAGTGAGGCAGGGAGGAGAGTGATGGAGGGAGTCGCAGAGACCAGAGTGTGGTGCCGGGAGACGGCCCACGGTGGTCTCCTCAGTCTCAGCGCCTGGCCCCTCCCTCCAAAGGGAGACCCACCGAAGGGACCCACAAGAAACCAAGGGAGTGGACAAGGAATCATTTCTCTCTGATTTCAAAGGAGGTTCTTTGCCACCAAGGAGGAAGAAGCCGCCTTGAGGTGTTCCCAAGTTTTGCTCCCAACCCCCAGCAGGGTCTCCCAGGCAGGTTGGGCTCCACAAGCCTCCCCGGAGCTGCCCAGCCCTCCCCTCCATACTACAGTGGGGATCAAGGGGAGAGCACCACACCCATCCACAGGTCAGATCCAGCCCTCAGAGAAGGGAGGCGAAATAAACTCCATCCTGGAAGCCAAGTAGAGGTGCTGACGGTGCCCAACTGGACCCCCAGGGGCCAGCCTTGCTGCCCTGCTGCCTGACGCCCCCCGCCAGTCCCCAGTAGGTCCCCTTACTGAGGAGCTTGAGAAGAACAGCAGCCATCCTGGCCCCGCCCATGTCCCTGGGCAGTAGGGGTGTCGTCTGGTCTCATGTCAGCAGGGTCCAGAGAGGAAAACCCCCAGAGAAAAGTGAAGGGCATCTCTAGACCTGCCGTGTGCCCTACTCGACACGGGATTTCCCCGGCCAGTGGGGCCTCTGGGCCAGCTCTCAGGCTGCCCGCCTGCTTGTCTGTTTGGTTTAGAAAAACCTCCAAAGAAGAAACCTGGGAGGAGACAGATTCAGAGACAAAGTGGGAAAAAACATCTTTTTTTTTTTTTTTTTTGCGAAGTGTGTGTGTGTGTGTGTGTGTGTTTCCATTTTGTCAGGCGGGTGTTCTCATCCGTGTAGCTTTCAGAAATCTCCCGATGGGATCCCCAGAGCCTACAAGGCCAGCTTCAGCATCAGGAAGGATGCAGCAGTCAAGGCAGCCGACGGTCTGGCTCTGCGGGGGCCTGAGTTAGGTTTGATCACCCTTTTACTCCCTGGGATGATATTGGTTGTGAGCTGCGGCCAAGCAGGAGAGAGAAGCAGAGAAAAAGACAAATGAGTCAGTAGGGCTGGGCTTCCCTGGTGGCTCAGATAGTAAAGAATCTGTCTGCAATGAGGGAGACCCAGGTTCAATCCCTGGATGAGGAAGATCCCCTGGAGAAGAGTTAGGGTTAGGGTCCCCGCAGGAGACGCTGCATGGGAAGGAAATGGCAACCCATGCCAGTATTCTTACAAGGGAAATCCCATGGACAGAGGAGCCAGGTGGGTTACAGTCCATGGGGTCGCCAAAAGTCGGACACGAGTGAAGCGACTTAGCATGCACATAGATATAGTCCTGTGCTGGGTCTCCCTCAAGGAAGGGCCCAGGTCCTTTTCCATCTCTCCACCTCTGTGGAGTGTCCCAGAACCAGCACAGAGCAGGCTGCTGGGTGCACATGTCTATAGAGTCAGGAGGAGCTTGCCAGGATCTCGCCTCAGAGCAGCCTGAGTAATTCCCTCAAGAGACAAGGAAAAGCCCTGGCAGTAACTTCTACACCCATCCTCACCCCCCACAGAGTGAGCGCCCACCCTGGTTCAGGCAGCCTGGAAGCTGAGCTAGCCCAGCCTGTGTTATGGAATCTGGGGGCTCCAAGTCCAAGCCTCACCTAGAAAACAACCCCCCTCCCTGCTCAGCCCCTGCACCCACCCCAACTCTGCCCCTCACTCACCTCTGTGAAGCACATGCTTAACTCTTTGGAGTTATTGGCCTTCAGCCCCTGCTCCTGTGGGAGAGAAGGCACTAGTAAGGGTGGGTCACATGGCTGGGTCTCTGGCCAGGCTTTGTCCCCAGATTCAGATGGGATCCCACATTTCGCAGCCGTGCCATCCACTGCTGGCATCGCAGGGTACACAGAAAGAGCACTGGCAACACAGGGACCTGTGCCCTCCTCTGATACCCGCAGTGATTAAGTCCTGTCTCCTCTGGGCTCCTGAAGAAGAGAGCTCTAACTCTGCCCTCCAACTGACAGCATCATAGAGTGATAAGGTGCTCCCAGGTTTGACTACCACATTCAGAGCTCCACTTGACGAGGCAAGGACCATACTTTTTTTTTCCTTGCATAACAGCAGCTCAATAAACATTACACAGTAAGTACCCTACATACAAACAAGTTCCATTCTGAGAACACGTTTCTAAGTCCAATTTGTTCATTAAGTCCAACAATGTTTGCCTAGGTACCCAACTAACTCGGCTATGCGGTTGTTGTTATTCTTCAGTTGCAAAGTTGTGACTGACTCTTTGCAATCCCATGGACTGTAGCACACAGACTCCTTTGTCCTTCACCGTCTCCCAGAGTTTTCTTAGATTCATGTTCATTGAGTCAGTGACACTATCTAACCATCTCATCCCTTCTCCTTTTGCCTTCCATCTTTCCCAGCATTAGGGTCTTTTCCAATGAGTCGGTCATACAGTACTGTACTGTAATAGGTTTATACTTTTCATACAAATAATACATAAAAATAAGCAAACACACAAAAATAAACATTTTTAATCTCACAGTTCAGCACCTTGAAAAGTACAGTAATATAGTACAAGAGCTGGCATACAGGGGCAGGGACTGAGCGAATAGGCAAGAAGAGTTACTGCCTGCAGAAGGGTGAGGAGATGGGAGATGGTAGAAATGAAGGATCAGCAGCAATAGGAGATGGAGAGCAAGCTGCAATTTCACCTACACCTTACATGACTAGACATATGAACACACATTCACATTTTTGGAAGTTTGATACCTGAAGGTTCGTATGTAGGGGACTTACTGTACTCAGTTAACATTTGTTAACTGTCATCCATTAACAAGTCTGTGACTGAATAGATGAGAATGAATGAATGAATGCTGCAGATCAGAACTGACACCTGAGTGCCAGCTCCAGAAAGATCATGAGTCCTCTCACTGGGCTCATGGGGAAGACAGCTGTGATTGATTAGTGATGTCTGCCACTGGAGCTGGTTAGGCAGGCATCTGGCCATGGTATCAGGTGTTAGCCATTCCTCTGAAACAGATGTCTGGCACCTGGGAGCTCTGTGGTCCAGGTGAGGAATGAGAACCAGAGGGTGTGCATGAAATCAGCCTTTTGTTGCCATTATCGTAATAGTGATCCATGGGAACCAGCTGGGAGTGTGATGATTCTATCCTGGCCATTGGCTCTGGCCACCAGAAGCAACTGGAAAGCCCAAGAAATTATGCCTAAATCACTGCTTCTGGCCAGAAGTACTAATAATACCTTAAACATTACAGGGCATCTGGTCAGCTAAACAAGGCCCCAGCTGTCACACAAAGGCCCCAGCCAAGAGCAGAGTCACTACTGATGGAGGAGATGTGATCATGGTGACAATGAGCACAGCCGAGGTGGAACCAGGGACAAGACCTAGGAAGATCCTGTTTAAGACCACAGCACCAGGAGCAGCAAGTGCCAAGATCTAGCCCGGCCAAGCCACCAACCAGGGACTCTGCAGAAGGGTGTCTGCTCAAAGGCTCTACAGGATCCAGGGACTGGATTCTACTGCCCAGGATCAAGTGTCCAAGGAGATGCGAGCATCGGGCAAGGAAGAAGGGGAGGGAAGGAGCAGAGGGAGGGAGGGAGAGAGTAGAGTAGAAGGGGGAAGAGGGAACTGACAGCCGGGGGGTGGGGGGGGGGGAGCAGAGGAGGAGGAGAGGGAGCAGGGGAAGGGGAGGAAAAAGAGGGGAAGGGGAAGGAATAGGAGAGGGCCCTTCACCCCCTCCTCAGACCCATGTCATTGTGAGAAAGGGATGCCATCTCCCAGGGCCAGGGCCAAAGGACTCCAACCCAGTGTGTGGTCTCCCGCTCAGTGTGTGGTCTCTGGTGGGGCCACAGGGACTTGGTGGGGGAAGGATTGGCCCCATAAAGATCAGGACAGGACCCTCCTCAGGCTCTATCAGTGACCCACCTGGGATCCATCACCCACAGAACTTGCCCAAGCCCTTCTGAGCCAATGGCATTTCTGCCAGGCAGGCTTTAGGGTTGACTTGGCCCACAGTGAGCGTGTGCTGAGAGGCCCAGTGACACACTGGGCTTCCTCTGGCTGTCCTCAAGAACTGCCTTCATGTGCTGCAAAATCCAGCTGATAGATGCTGTCCTCAGAGACCCATCCCAGCCTTCCCCTTTTAGACTGCAGGGTCCTAAACCTTGGTGTCCCTGCTATGGATGAGCCCTGTTATCCAAGGAAGGAAGGGCCCCAGAGACCACAGCCCAAGGCTCCAGTTGGTTCAGCCACTGACCCCAGGCGAATCCCTTCATCTACTGGCACCTCAGCTTCCTCGTCTATAAGATAGTGATCTACAGTCAAGCAAACCTCACTGACCCACCGTGAAGATACATGAGACCACGCATATGGCACAGCAAAGCCAAGTATGTGTATGTGTGTGCTCACTCAGTCGTGTCTGACTCTTTGTGACCCCATGCATTGTACCCTGCCAGGCTCCTCTGTTCATAGGATCTTCCCAGCAGGAATACTGGAGTGGGCTGCTACTTCCTCTGCATAGACAAGTTAAAGCCCCCTTAACCTCCAAGCATCACTCAGAGCCAAGCGGAGCCTGCATCCAGCACACTCCCAGGACTGGGGCTGCAGGGTGAGACTGGGTTTAGGTGGTGGACTGTGGCTACCCCAGCTCTGGAAGCAAAGCCAGGGAGAAGCCCCAGCCCCATGGATATCCCACCCTGCCACCTGACTTCCAGAAAACCCAGAGAAGATAGTGAAGGCATGAAGGTTCCAGTAGCCTCCCCCAGGGGTAAGCCCAAGACATCCCCCCCATCCTCAGTCCTAGGCACACAGAACAGTGCAGGTTTTTGCTGGTCAGCCGACCTTTTCTGCCAGTGGCGGATGGAGGAGATGTAGAGCTACAGAGGTTCCACTACCCAATGGCCAAGGCTTAGGCTCAAATTCACCACCTCCCTCATCATTAACTCTCCCACTGCTCCCCACAGGCGGTTCCAAAGATGAATGAGTCACAGCCCTGTTCACAGCCCGATGAGAGAAATAAACACCCACACAGTCAACTCCATACCAGTTCAGCTAAGGCGGGGGGGAAGGGAGAGTCTGTGTTCTCCCCAAGCCCCCCCCGGCAATCACGCTGCAGGCTGTCCTCTGAGGCCACAACCCACCAAGGCCACCTTTGATGTCCATCTCAGCCGATAATCTTGGCAACAGGGAGGGAAGAGGATGGCAGCAGAGATAAGGTTCATCCTTCTAGAAATTTCTCCCACAGAGGCCCTTTGCCCAGGAAGTTGGAAGGAAACTATTGCCTTCCTCATCTTTCTGGCCACCTCTATCCACACTCCCAAAGCTACATCTGGCAGTCCCAGGGTCTTGTGGGTCCGGCCCAGGCGCAAGGGACCAAATATAGTGTTGTCTCTATGGGAAGGGCTTCCCTGGTGGCTTGGATGGTAAAGAATCCACCTGCAATGCAGGAGACCGGGGTTTGATCCCTGAGTCAGGAAGATCCCCCAGAGGAGGGCATGGCTACCCACTCCAGTATTCTTGCCTAGAGAATTCCATGGACAGAGGAGCCTGGCAGGCTACAGTCCATGGAATCTGAGCAGTCACCACCACCACCACCTCTACGGGAAAACTTCTGGCTGCAACTGGCCGATCCTGTCTCCTGCTTCTGTTCCTGCCTCCACCCTCCCCACCCCACCCCCTGCCTCCAATCTCAGTGCCCCTGGCCTCAGTGCCTCCCCTACACATGCCCAGGAACTCCTCATCCTCCCTTCCCTGCCACCTCCCTAATACAAGCCCTCCTTTCTTACTGATGACTATCGACTATCACTGACTGTCGCAAAGATCTGCTAACAGTTCCCCAGTCTCCTTCGCTTGACAATCAATCTCCACCTGCTGTCAGATTATCTTCCCAAATCACACTTCGCATCACGACATCCCAGTTCAAAAGCTCAGCAACCTCTTCACAGTCACCACTTCATCCTGCAAATCAGGTTTGACTCACCACCCGCTCCTTCCCCTACCAGAACTCTGTGTTCTCACAAACTCATGATCTGTGTTCCTTTAGGTCAGGGGGCTTCCATGATAGCTCAGTTGGTAAAGAATCTGCCTGCAATGCAGGAGACCCCGGTTTGATTCCTAGGTTGGGAAGATCCACTGGAAAAGGGATAGGCTATTCATTCCAGTATGCTTGGGCTTCCCTTGTAGCTCAGGTGGTAAAGAATCCACCTGCAATGCAGGAGACCTGGGTTCAATCCCTGGGTTGGGAAGATCCCCTGGAGAAGGGAAAGGCTACCCCCTCTAGTATTCTGACCTGGAGAATTCCATGGATCATATAGTCCATGGGTTCGCAAAGAGTCAGACATGACTGAGCAACTTTCACTTTCACTTTCAAAGGTCAGGGGGAGATGTTTCTACAAAGGGTCAGAGAATTACGATTTTAAGCTCTGCCGGCCATCACGTCCATCCCAACACAACTCTGCCTACAGCACATGGACCATATGTGACAACTGGGTGGGGCCATGTTCCGTAAAACCTGATTTATCCAAACAGGCAGCAGGCCAGACTCGGCAGCAGAGCCCCTCCTCAGCTGCTCTGCACTGTTCTGACTCCCTGCCTTGGCTCCCTTCTCTCCCACTCCTCCCCATTCCATGTGTTTGCATCCCTACATCATCCATCAATTCTCCCTATTCCTCCTGGCCCAGGAGCAAGGTCCACCTGCTCCATGAGTTCTGTGCTTCCAAAGCAGCTTCCTCCTCTGGATCCCATAACGCCTTATCTGTCCCTTGGTGTGCCCATCACTTCCTGCCCCATAATTCTCTGAGCCAGCATGCACTCTGACCCTCCCACCAGTATAAGGACCAAGGTACAGGCCTCACATGCTGGTCAGCCTCAGTGTCTGCAACAGAGTGACATGCGGTGAATTTATGTTCAATAAATGAGTGAAGGCACTGATGGATGAATAAATGAATGACTACAAGAAAGAGATGAAAAGAAGAAATATGTTAGCCTCTCAAAGCTTTGAATTGGGCCGAGTCTGTAAATAAGAAATATACTGTCTACAGCCATACCACCCTGAATCTGCCTGATCTTGTCTGATCTCAGAAGCTAAGCAGGGTTGGGCCTGGTTAGTACTTGGATGGGTGAAATATATGCATAATAGGCATACAGAAACACTGATGGGCCTCTGGGGCCCATGCTCTGATGGCCACAGGCCTGTGTGCCCAGTAAGAGAACCATCCAGAGAATAGGGAGGAGGAGGGGGAGATGGAGGTGGGACTCTTGGCAAGCCCATCAACTCATTTTTAATTCCCCCAAATTTCATGGGCAGTAGCAAGAGTGAGAGCAGAAACTGGCTGATAGAGACAAGGAATGCAAAGGAGAAAGTCCGTTACTAAGGTCCTGCAGCCCTGGGGAAGATGAGACTCCAGGTGACCTGATGGGGCCCTGCAAACTGGCCCAGAGCCACCCACGGGGAATGCCAAGGACACTAGAAACAAACCAAGTCCAGGGACAGTGGGAACCCACTGCCAGTGTGCCCTGCCCATACTGCGCCACCCTGGTGCAGCTCCATCACACCACAGCAGACAGGACAGCCTGCTACCCAATCCTCCTGCACCCTTGACAGACTTCCCCTTCATACCTCACAGCACACAGAAGGCACCAATGAGAGGGAGGGAAGCTGAATCAAGTTGCCTGCAACAAAACAGACCATTTTCTAGAACAGAGAGCTGGAAGTTCCCACAAATTGAATGCTCAGGACCCTGGGCTCTTTTTGTCAACCTGTGTGGGGCATCCACTTGATGCCAGGTGCTAGGCACTTGATTGTAAGGGCTACCAAGGGGGCGATTTTTCCAGTAGTCATTTATGGATGTGAGAGTTGGATCATAAAGAAGACTGAGCATCGAAGAATTGATGCTTTCAAACTGTGGTGTTGGAGAAGACTCTTGAGAGTCCCTTGGACAGCAAGGAGATGAAACCAGTCAATCCTAAAGGAGATCAACCATGAATATTCATTCAAAGGACTGATGCAGAAGCTGACGCTCCAATACTTTGGCTACCTGGTATAAAGAGACAACTTACTGGAAAAGACTGATGCTGGGAAAGATTGAGGACAGGAGGAGAAGGAGGGTGACAGAGGATGAGATGGTTGGATGGCATCAACGGACATGAGTTTGAGCAAGCTCCGGGAGATGGTGAAGGACAGGGAAGCCTGGTAAGCTGCAGTCCATGGTCTCAAAGAGTTGGATACAACTTAGTGACTCAACAATAACTAAAGGGGCAATGCAGCTCCTGTCCTCCAGGGATGCTCGTCTGGTTGGGGGAGCAGAACACATCCTGATGGGGGCCAGAGGGTGTCAAACAGGAGCCCTAAGCAAGGAGAAGGCAGCTTGGCCAGAGCTGAGTCAGGAGACCACCCAAGGGACAGCATCCAAGGAGGATTCAAAGGCAGAGAGCTGAAGAGAGGGGAGGGAGACACCCTCCACTCAGAGGGACTGACAAGTTCAAGGGCCAGCATCTTGCTCAGCCTGGACCTTGGGCCTACACTAGGGGGTACACCATGGGCTTCAGAAACAAAGGGCCCTGGATGAGGGTACGAGGTAGAACAGCCTCCTATGGATTCTCCACTGTAGGGACCATTGGGTAGAAGAGACGGAATTCACACTGGGGATGTGTGTGTGTGTGTGAGAGAGAGAGAGCAGGGACAGAAGGAGATACCATTCTGCAGATCCTGCTGCACTTTCTCCAAGCTCCAGAGAGCACTAGGCTGGCAGGGCCACCGGGAGAGGGGACCACAGCCAGGAGTGGAAACATATAAGAGCCAGACTCTAGACAGTATCAAGGACCCCAGACAGAGGGCCAGCTCGGGGTCTGCCCGGCTGCCAGCTCCTCTCTGGTACCTAAAACCCCCACGTTTCTGTTCAGCAGCCCTCCACGGGGACAAGAGTTCCTCTGTCCCCAGACCCCGCCCCCACTGTGGGAAAGTCCTCTGGGGGAGCAGATACAGGGAAGGTGACAGCACAGTGCAGCCAGAAGAAAGCTGTCCGGAAGGCAGAGGCTGGGACAAGTCACTGTCCTCACTGGGCTTCCCCGCTTTGAGGTTTGGGAAGCAGCTCTGAGAGCCCTTCACTCCTGACATCCAATCACTCATGCAGGGTCACCAGCTGGCTGCATCTCTGAGTCAGTGAAGAGGGTCCCTAAGGCTTCCCCCAGGATCCACCTGTGGAGGAGGAGGACAGTTAAATAACCTCACCTCTCTCTCCAGGGGTGTCTGGGATGCACAGCTTTCCTCTCCCTCCCCGGCTCAGCTCCCCATCTCTGCCCTCAATCAGAGACTCCCTTATGTTGCCATGGGTTGCAGTCATTCCCAAGGGCCACCACAGAGCCCCTCCAAGCTAGAAGAGCTGAGGAAGGACAGACCACCCACACCAGCATCCAGCCAAGCTAAGGGCAGAGAGGCAGCCTTATTCACTCAGCACTTCCAGTAGTAACAGTAGTCTTTAAAAGACTAAAGCAGAATCAGAGGGACTTCCTGGCAGTCCAGTGGTTAAGACTCCACACTTCGACTGCAATGGGTGTGAGTTCAATCCTTGGTGGGACAAGATCCCACATACCAAAAAATTTAAAAACAAGAAAAAAAGCACTTCCCTTTCAGTTTCTGAGAGAAGAAATGGGGGTGTAGGGATGGTGATGGATGGGTCCCTCTCCTGGGAAGGCCACCCATGCTGTCCTTCCCAGAGTGACTTAGTCAATAGACCTAAGGGGGTCTACGGGAGACAGGCCTGGAGGATCCCCCAGCCAGACAGCTCCCTGCACCCCAGGATTCAAAGCAGCTAACATATAGGTAAGGTTCCTCATACACATCGTCTTCCATAGAGATCATGCATTAACCGCCCTGTAATCAAACCGAGTGTAAGATGAGACCCCAGACAGTGAGCCTGCAGCCCCAAGCTGGAGCTGAAAGAAACCAGCCAATGGTTCAGCAAAGTACTGGAGGGAAACGGGTAGAAAATGGAGTCGGAGTCATTGTAGAGGACTGCGGCAGACATGAGACCCCAGCTTTGAACTTTTCCATGCCTGCGGTGACTCTCTGAGAGGCTTAAGGAGGGTCCACGGCCCCCTGAGTGGGCATCTCCCAGGTTAGCCAGCCCCGAGGGGCTGGAGAGGAAGGCTGGCAGTGCCCAGAGGGACCTGGGGACCAGACCAGAGCCTGGTCACCTGACAGGTGGCACAGCCCCACCAGCCGAGCTGCCCGTTGCTCTAGCATGAAATTGAGCTGGTGACCGTCTGTGGAGCGGCCCGAGCCCCGCCAGCAGCCGCTGAAGCATGTTCAGCGTGATTAGGAGCTGCCCAAGGGTGACGTGCACGCCGCAGCCCCAGTCAGGAGGGGTGGCCTAACGGAGGGGAGCGGGGCGTGCAGGGGCCACGCTGCGCAGGCCTGAGGGCACTTGGAGGTCGGGTGTCCACGAGGAAGGGAAGAGGGAGCGGGCTTCCCAACCAGGACGGGCACCAGCAGGGGATGCCCAAGGGGCCTGGATGCCTCTGCCGGGCCCCATCCCTGCTCAGGTCTCATCTCAGGACTCTGAAAGCCTGATGCTCTTTATCTCTGGCGGTACTAAGGTTAGTGTTAGTGTTAGTTACTCAGTCCTGTCCAACTCTTTGCAACCCTATGGACTACAGCCCACCAGGCTCCTCTGTCTATGGGATTTCCCAGGCAAGAACACTGGAGTGGGTTGCCATTTCTTCCTCCAGGGGATCTTCCCAACCCAGGGATCAAACCTGGGGCTCCTGCATTGCAGGCAGATTCTTTACCACTGAGCCACCAAGGAAGCCCTACTGAGGTTATACAGACCATCAAAAATTGCATATATTTGGAAATTCCCTGATGGTCCAATGGTCACGACTCTGCACTTCCACTGCAGGAGGCCCAAGTTCGATCCCTAGTCAGGGAATTAAGATCTCACAACGCTCGAGGCATAGCCAAAAAATGTTGTATATATTTAAGATGCACAATCCAATACACATAAGTACTATGAAATATTCACCATGAGTCAGTCAACACATCCATCACTTCACACCTCTACCATTACCTTGTTTGTTTGATTTCTTTTTTGTGCTGAGCACACCTAAGGTCTGCACATCTAAAGTCTTAGCAAGTTTCAAGTACCCATACAACACGTCAACTACAGTCACATGGCTCTAGCCAGCTCTCCAGGACTTATTACTCATCTTGCAAGAATGAAACTTCATAGAGCATGCCTACTGGTGATCCCACCAGCCCACCCCACTCAGACTGCATCTTCATTGCCCTACACAGCCAGGCTTGTTCTTGCTGCCCCCACAGCCATGCTCACACTGAGCCCCATTGACTGGACTCCAGACCCCACCCCTCCTTGGGAATTCCAGCCCCAACTCCTGCCTGAAACATCCCTTATGCCCCACCATCCATGCCCTCGCTATTCCCTCCCTCCTCTGCTTCCCCTGATATTCTGCACCAGATCCTCTTTTAAACTCTTTCTTCTAGGGTGTGAGTGTGTGCACAAGTATATATAAGTGTGTGTGAGAGAGTGTATGTGAGAGAGGGGTGTTCCGATCAGATCAACATCCTAGGCAAAGACTCTACTATAGCAAATGGTATGATGGCACGAGGGAAGCTCAGGAGAGACAAAGGCTGAGTGGGGAGCCCTGTGATGTGTCTCCACAGTGCCATCCACGTGGTCCCCTCTTGTGGCACTGACCACACCCCATATCTGGTGCTTGTTGAACTGTCTGACCCTCAACAATACCCCCAAGGACCACAAAACACAGGACTTTGTCAGCCTCATTCACCAATGTCTCCTTAGCACCTCACATAAGATCTTGACCAAAATGTGTGCATCACACGCATTAGATGGATGGACGGATGGATAAACAAATGAACATCATGGGTTGTGGAGTCAGAGGTAGGTTTGAAATCTTATTCCACCACTACTGAACCTGTCACCGCTGTGTGACCCTGAGGGTGTGGCCTAACACCCCTGGGCTAGCTTCCTGTATGTAAAACAAGAATGCCAGCATCTCATTGTGTGAGAATTCAATGAAATAGGTAGAGTCTGCTAGCTAGTCTACAGTACCTGGTCATCAGTAGATGGCAAGTGAATGTTAACCATCTCCTTTCTCTGGCACCCCTGTGGTATGTAGTACAATCCTGCGATAGAACAGGTGTCTGATACTTGCAAGGTGATGTCCAGTGAGTGAATCATGGAAAATCAACTCCCACCAGCTCTTTCTTGGAGAAGGCAATGGCACCCCACTCCAGTACTCTTGCCTGGAAAATCCCATGGACGGAGGAGCCTGAAAGGCTGCAGTCCATGGGGTCGCTAGGAGTCTGACACGACTGAGCAACTTCACTTTCACTTTTCATTTTCATGCATTGGAGAAGGAAATGGAAACCCACTCCAGTGCTCTTGCCTGGAGAATCCCAGGGACAGGGGAGCCTGGTGGGCTGCTGTCTCTGGGGTTGCACAGAGTTGGACACGACTGAAGCGACTTGGCAGCAGCAGCAGCAGCTCTTTCTGCCTCTAGCGTCCTGACCCAAAGGGAGGAGGTTGTGTGCCCCATCCCTGGTCCCGTCTGTAACCTCCCACCCTGCCCCTGACATTAGATTCTTCTCTCAGCCCTCCACCTGCCCCAGCTCCATATCCCCAGTGCCCGAGCTATAGCCCCTCACCTGGACAGATGTGCAGGTACTGATGACACTGGTCCCCAGGCTGGTGCTATCACTGAGGTCATCTGGCAACGAAGGCGTTTTGTCTACCCGAGGGGCCTGTGTGGCCTGGAATGGGGGGCTTTTAGGGGACAGGTTCACATCTGTACCATTGCCAAAGGCCTGGATGGCATTCCCTATGGGGAAAGAGAGCAGGGAGACACAGAGAAATCAGGGGCCCCTCCATCACTCTGCACCTCAGCTGAAGGTATCCCAACAGCTACCTTCCCTGTGATGGCCTGGAGCTGGGGGCAGGGTGGAACTTGTCTGAACTAACTTGGCTGAAGCTCCATTTCAGATACCTAGCAAGGTCTCATACCCAGAGAAGAAAAGAGCAGGAGGGAAGCTGGAATAGAAGGAGATGTACTGGATGAGGAATGAAGGGGAACAGAGGAGAAGCGGGAGCATGGGGAGCCAGGCAGGGAGGAGCAGGCCGTGCCCAGGGCGTGAGCTGTCTTCTCTGCAGCATTTGGTGCTGCAGGCCATGCCCCCCACTGCATGCCAATGGCCCCCAATGCAGCCCCCCTCCCCAGGTGGCCTCACCCACCCTCAGTCAGTCAGTTACACTGATTCACTCAGGACTAACTACTGAGACCTCTTGGACAAAATTGTGTCCCAAGTACCCAACCGTATACACAAGACCTACAGGAAGCTCCACCTCCAAGCCCCAGAGGCACCTCAAGTTCCTCAGGTCACCGCCTGACTAGGCGCCACTCCCTCCACTGGAACACTGCCCGCCCCCCCACCCCAACAATTCCAGCACTGAAGGTCTGCCATCTCTTCTCCACTAAGTCACCCAAGGCCGAAACCTCGGTCACCCAGGACACTTCCCTAACCACCCTCTTGCCAGCCACGAGCTGACCTCTGAGAGGTCGCTCCACCCATCTCTCCTCCCCATCCCACCCCCAACACTGCTCTGGGTCAGTGGGCACTGTCCTCCGCCCAGGGCACCTGCTACATCCTCTAGGGGACTCGGTTTTGGGTCACCTGTGAGAACCAAATCCCTACCCTCACCCCCTCCACACGAGAAGCAGAGAGCGAGCCTTCTGAAATCAGATCTGACCACGGCACCACCTGTCAACACCCCTTCACCAACCCACATGCCACCTCTGCCACCTGCAGGACCCTAAGATCCAAACGCCTTCAAGTCTGCTTGCCCCCCTCTACAAGGAGGACTCTCTCCACCTGTCCAGGTAACCCCAGGCATCCTCGCGCTCTGTGGCAAGGCTAAGTGGTCCACAGGTTCCCAAAACCCACCTCTGCCTAGAGAAGACCAGCAGGCCCTTGCTGCCACTTCAGCTGACCAGTGCCCAGCAACCCCCACTGTGGGTCAGCTTCCGAGAAGCCTTCAGGGACCCTTATCTCCAGGATGTCTTGAGCATCCCCACCCTGTGCTCCGGCAGAACCCTCTGCAGACCTCCACCCTAGCACAGCGCCCCCTGTACTATAATGGCCATGATGCTCTAATGGTGCCCCCCTTCAGAGGGTGAGCTGCTCAATGACAAGCCCTGTGACTTCCATCTCTAAACTCCTGGTGCTGTCAGAAAGGCAGGATGGACAGATGGACAGAAGGAAGAAAAGAGGAAGGGACAGGGGGAGGAGATCTTCCAATGGGTGGGAGGTGGGTGTCAGACTAGAAAGACCAGGCAGATGGAGCTTGTGGCTGACTTCTCTCTCTGGCCTTCAGATTAGAAGGAGTTTGATGACTTAAGACTCCAATTCCCAGGGGAAATCAATCCTTAAAGGGAGAAGTTAAAGAAGCTGAGACCTCATCGCAGGGCAGTCCCCAAAGGAACCTGGTGAAACCACCAGGATAACAGACTAGAAATCTTCAGCCTTAATGTGACAAAGATTGAGGCCTCCAGGGGCCTCCAGACAGCTCCAGGGAGTATGTCCAGGAGTGCAAAACCCACAGTCTGCATAGTCAACCCCCCTACTGGAGAAGCCCCACAGGGACCACCAGCCACGGCAGGGGGAAGGAGGGCAGGACCTGGCACAGTTCCAGGGCCCCCAGGACAGGAGGGGCGGGAGGGCTCCTGACGGGGCGGATGCGGGCGGACTCACGGAGGCATGGGTTCTCTGTGAAATCCTTCAGAAACTTCTCACACTCTTCCTCCATGTTTCCACTCCCACGACAGCTGCACCAGGGGGACACCACGATGCCCGTGGGGCTGGAGTCCACGTAGTTGGGTGTTATATCGAACCCTGGGCAGGCAGACAGGGAGGCCGAGGAGAGAGGAACAGTAAGGCTTCTCTCCTGGCCCCCAGACCCCAGGCACATCATAGAGGAGGCCTGGGACCCGTCCCCCACCCCACCACCTGATCCCTAAACACATATACATCTCAGCTCACAATCCAAACCACGAGGGTCGGCAGGGGGGTCATGGCATAGAGGACAGCAGAGGGGATACCCAGGAGCCCCCACCCAGAGCACGGGCCCTGGCTCTCTCCTACACCAACAGCCAGGGAGACCAAGACTCTCTCCCAGGTTTATATCCCAGTGCCAGCATTGACCAGCAGGGCGAACATGTGGAAGTCACTCAGTTTCCCTAAGCCTCAGTTTTCCCATCTGTAAAGTAGAGCCCTAACCCCCACCCAGAAAGCTCTGTTTTGAGATTTACATAAGACAGTCCACATAAACTGCTCAGTGCAGAGCCTAGAATGTCACACAATGAACATCACCCTTCTTATTTCGGAAGCTTCATAAGATTCTTGGGGCTCCTCCCCTGTGATAAAACCCCAGCTCCCATCACAGCTCTTATCTGAAACCAGGCAGAGGAGGAACTGGACTTCAGTCCCTAACTGGGCCAGGGGCAGCCAGGAGCCACTGAGATCCCGGGCTGGGGTGGCTTACCGATCATGCCAGCGTAGGAGCCCAGACATGCTTGGTAATTGTCGGTGGGGCAGCTGGTGAGCGTCTGGTAGGAGGCACGGCAGTTGGCATGGAAGTCCGCCAGCCGGGACCTGGGGTCAGGAGAAGACCATGGAGAAAGCAGGTTAACCTGGCTGACCTCCCACTCCTCCAGGGCAAAGCAGCTCCTTCAGAGCCTCCCAGGGCAGGAGGAAGCCAGGAAGGACAGAGAGAAGGAAGATGGGGGAAAACAAGTTTTGGGGGTTTCAGGCTAGGAACTCCTTGAGGACAGGACTTCCTGGAAATCGAGGCATCCAGTTTTGTTGTTGTTCAGTCACTCAGTCATGTCCAACTCTTTGTGACTCCGTGGACTGCAGCACGCGAGGCTTCCCAGTCCTTCCCTATCTCCCAGAATTTGCTCAAACTCATGTCCATGGAGTCAGTGGTGCCATCCAACCATCTTGTCCTCTGTCGCCCCCTTCTCCTCCTTCTAGTCACCCAGTTTAGGCAAAGCCTATTCTGAACAGATCTCTCACTTGGAGGAACACAGAGAGAACCCAGGTGGGTTTGCTGACAATGTCTGGGACTCAGACGGGAAGGCCAGGCTCTGCTTCCTGCTTGGTCACACTCCTGGTGACCTTTCCCAAGTCCTTCAACACATTGTTACTGCCACCCTACAATCCCTGCCCAGGGACTTCCCTGGGGGGTCAGTGCTTAAGAGTCCACCTTGTAACGCAGAGGATGTGGCTTTGACCCCTGGTCCAGGAACTAAGATCTTACAATGCCATGGAGCAACTAGCCCGAGAGCCACAAGGAGAGAGAGTTTATGTGCCACAACTCAGGATCTGCATGATGCAACAAAGATCCAAAGCAGGCAAAAAAATAAATAAATAACCCTTGCCCAGCCACCTCATAGGGCTTCCCTGGAGGCTCAGATAGTAAAGAATCTGCCTGTAATGCAGGAGATCCAGGTTTGATTCCTGGGTTGGAAAGATCCCCTGGAGAAGGAAATGGCAACCCACTCCAGTATTCATGCCTGGAGAATCCCATGGACAGAGGAGCCTGGTGGGCTACAGTCCACAGAGTCTCTAAGAGTCAGACACGACTGAGCAACTAACACTTTCAGCAGGATCCTTCTAGGGGTCAGTGGGACCAACTCCCAGGGAGGTTAAAAAAAAAAAGAGTCCCCCTAGGATGAGACATCCCTCAGGCATTCCTGACCCTTCTCTTCTACATCAAATCAGAGCAGAGCCTTCAGGGCCATCCCTCCACTAGCTCCTCAACCCTGCAAGGCACAATCAGCATTTTCTTCCCCTGGTGACGCAACCTGTCATCACCTGCTCCTCTCTGTCAGCATGGATAAAACTTCCTTGTACCCACCTGCACACAGCTCTGTGTTCCCAGAACGACCGTGAGCTGCCGGAAGGCAGCCGCTGTCTGAGCCTGTCTGTCCCCAGCCCCTAGCACCTTGTGTCTCGGAGTTCACAGGAGGCCTAGGGCACCCAAGTCTAACCTGCACAGGTATTTCTATTCCTTCTTCCTTCTGCCCTATTGCCCCGGCCCCAGGACTGTTGCCATCAGCCTGGGCTGGGACCACTGCCTGCCTCCCTACTACTCAGGCTGTAGTGTATGAGAACACTACAGTGGCCACAGGAAGGACCATCCGCCACCCTGCCCACGCTCTGTCCATACCACAATGTTTCTCACAAAGCCACCTCAAAGATCACCCCCAATGCAGCTCCCCTGCTCCTCCACTGGAACTCTGTCCACATCAGGAAGGAGAAGGGAGAGAGAAAAATGAGAAGTTGAGACAGACCAGGAACATGACAGCCTAAAAGGAACACCCTCAATGGAGGCGTCCGCTTAGGTCCTCCCACGGGACAACTCCGGATTTGCCAGGAGGCACCACAGTCCCAGGAAAGGGGGTATAGGAGAAGGAAGAAGCAGCTCTCCAGAGCAATTTGACCCCAAAGAAGCCTCATGTGTCCCTGAACTCCTGCAGCCTGCAGAGACAGCAAGGGGCAGGAGATGGAAGGTGAGCTCCAAGCTGAGAGCCAGGGGGCGGGGTCTCGCTTCAGCTCCGCCCCTAACTCACTGCAAGACCTCAGATGAGTCCTTGCTTCTTGCGGACACATTTTCCTTATTTATCCAATAAATAGAAACTGTTTTCACAGTCAGGGAAGATGACAACGTTCTGGAGATGGATGGTGGTGTGGTTGCACAACAATGGGAGTGCACCCAATGCCACTGAGCTGTGCACTCAAATATAGTGAAAATGGCCAATTTTATGCTGTGTATAACTGACCACAATCAAAACGTGACTTAAGCAGAGGTCCATTCATACCCACTTTTTATGACCAAGTCCTCACAAAAATTCTGAGATATGCCAAGCGGTTGTTAGCACCCATCCCCCTTTACAGAGGAAGAAGCTGAGCCTCAGAGGAACTGAGTAACTTGCCCAGGACCCCAGAGCTTCTAAACAGCAGAGCCAGAACTCCAGCCCAGAACTCCAACGACAAGGGCAGCCCCTTCTGGCAGGCCCCCACCCCCATCCCACTCCTCTACAAAAGTATCTTGTCCTCCATAGGAAAAGAGAAGAAAATTTGCATTGTCTCCACCCTATCTCCTGCCCATAAACCACACACTCTATCTGCTCACCCAGTCCCCCAAACAGGGAAAAACAGTACTTCCAACCAAGCTCCCACTGCAGAATAAGACTTGGTCTTGAATGGTCAGATCAGCGTCTGTCCTGCTACACGAGCCCAGCAAATCAATGAAGGTCAATGAGAGGTGGTCTCTGCCCACACCCCAGACCTCCAGAGACCTGCCAGGGAGCCAGGAAGGGACATGGACTTAAGCAAGGAGGATCTGGAGCCAACAAACCAAAATCTCTAAGCAGCTATCCCAGGTTGAATTGTGTCAGCCAAGGAGCCACATGGCTTCCCTGGTGGCTCAGATGGTAAAGAATCTGCCTGCAAGGTGGGAGACCTGAGTTTGATCCCTGGGTCGGGAAGATCCCCTGGAGGAAGGCATGGTAACCCACTCTAACATTCTTGCCTGGAGAATCCCCATGGACAGAGAAGCCTGGTAGGCTACAATCCATGGGATCATAACAAGTCGGACAAGACTGAGAGACTAACACACACACAAGGAGCCAGATGCTCATCCCCAGTGCCTGTAAACCTGACCTTATTCAGACATAAGCTCTTTGCAGATATAGCAAGATGAGGTCACAGTGGATTAGGGTGAGCCCTCTGTCCAATGTCTGGTGTCCTTATAAGCAGAAGGGAAGAGACACAGACACACGGTGAGAATGCATGTGAAGATCCAGGCAGCACTTGGACTGATGCACCTACAAGTCCGGGCTTCCCAGGTGGTGCCAGGGGTAAAGAATCTGGCTGTCAATGCTGGAGATCCGGGTTTGATCCTTGGGTCAGGAAGATCCCCTGGCGGAGGAAAGGACAACCCACTCCAGTATTCTCACCTGGGAAAACCCATGGACAGAGGAGCTTGGCGGGCTATATAGTCCATGGAGATGCAAAGAGCCGAACACGACTAAGCTACTAAACATCCACACACCCTTACAAGTCCAGGGACGCCAAGGCGTGCCAGCAACACCAGAAGCTAAGAGAAAGGCATCGAACAGATTCTCCCTTCAAGCTTGCAGAGGGAGCACGGTCCTGCCAACACTTGGATTTTGGACCTCTGGCCTCCAGAACTGTGAAAAATCAGTTTCTGGGTTTTTTCAATTGCATTATAATTGCTTCACAGTGTTGTGTTAGTTTCTGCTGTACAACAACGTGAATCAGTCATATGTATACAGATATCCCCTCCCTCTTGGACCTTCCTCCCACCCACCCCTCTAGGTCATCACAGAGCCCTGAGCTGAGCTCCCTGTGCTGCACAGCAGCTTCCCACAAGCTGTCTATTTTACACATGGTAGTGTATCTATGCCAATTCCAACTCCCAATTCATCCCACCCTCCCTCTCTCCCCATGTCCACATGCCCATTCTCTACATCTGCATCTCTATTCTAACCTATACAAACAGCTTCCCCTGTACCATTTTTTCTAGATTCCCATGTATTTGTTAATACATGATATTTGTTTTTCTGACTTACTTCACCCTGTTTGACAGACCCGTATCTTTTCAGTTTCTATTTTAAGCCACCCAGTCTGTGGCACTCTGTTAAGGCAGCCACAGGGCACTAACAGAGCACCTTCAAAGAATTCATTGTTTGCTGTGGCCGAAGGTCTTCCTCTAGAAGGAGCCAAGGGGATGTGGTCAGGCCCCAGCAACAAGGAGCACTACAGCTGGGCAGCAGGAAGCCATGGCTGAACTCCTGCAGGGTGCAGGGCTGTGAGATTACCAGCAGAGATGCTAGCTACCATCTCCTCCCCACCAAAGAGAAGTTAAAACAAGATCTCTTAACCAAAATACAGAAGTCCATGCTAATGCCATTTGATCACATGGAGAGCCCAACCCCCTCCTACATCTCCTCAAGGGCTCACTGTCAGTCCTGCCCCTGAATCCCTTTCGCCCACCAGCCACATGGACTTCTCCCACCTCTGTGCTCCAGCTACATATCAAGTCTGCACAAGGCAATTTCATACTGAATTGCATACAGACCTACTGATATGGCCCTGTCTGCTCCCCACAACTGGAACATACATTCCCAGAGTGGAAGACTCTACTGACTTCTTCATCTATATCCTCCAAACGCCTTTGGACTCATGGGAGATACCCACTCATCTTTTTTCCAAATACGTATTGATGCCCCGCCATGTGACTGAGAGACCAATGATGGGAATGGCACACATGTCAGTGAAAGGTCAGAATGGACATCCCAGCCGATGGGGTCGGGGCTGAGTGCCCACCAGGCCTGGGGCCAGGCCTCCACAAAGGTCAATGGCAGCCCAGTGTCCTGGAGGAGTGTGATGCCCACTGCAGCAGACCTGAGCGACCTCCCCATCCTACATGCGGGCCTCATGTCCCTTCTGCAAGGGTGGGTCTCCAATCACTGACACGGAACGTTGAGGTGCTTAGCAGCCTCACATCCACGATGCCCCTCAAAATATAACCAGACCCCAGCCTAGAGACAGCGGGAACATGTGAAAATGAGAAATTGATGCCCACAGGGACAGACATGGTCATCCAGAGAGAGCGGGTAGGTGAAGGAAGGAAGCCAGGACGCAGAAGGGGAAAGAGTTCCGATGCTCAGTGAGAAGGGGACGACAGATCCAGCTGCTGGGAGAGGAGGAACAGCTGTCACACGGCTGCGCACAGTCCACTGCTTGCCCGACACGTGACCTGGGGCAGGCCTGTCGTGTCTCTGGGCTCAGCGTCCCCAGTTATTCAACAGGGTGGGCCGTGCCAGCCTAGCTCCCTCGTCGGGTCTGTTAGAGAGCTGGGCACACAGAGGAGGCACCGTCCTTACCTTTTTTCTCTTGTCCAGACATCTTGTCCCCAGCACTGTGCCTGCCACTGGCAAACAGGAAATAGCTTTTCCTGTGTTTGATGTAGAAGAAATACCTGTTTGCCTTGTTGTGGTAGGTCTGGGCCCCACACAAGGTGAGTGTATCAGGGAGAGCTGACAGCTCCCACCGTCTCTCCATCCGGCTCCGGAGTCGCTCCACTGGACCCAGATGAACAATGGCCTCCCTGCCCCACTTCGCTCTCCATGCCACGCTGAGGACACAGGAGCAGCAGGGGGCCGTTGGCCAGATCCAGGGTGACCAACGAGGAAGGGCCACCTCGCTCCTCCGAGGCTGTGGCCTATTTCCTTCACAGCAGCCCCACGGCTGCCTTCAGAGCACAGGGAGGGTAGAGAGTGGAGCAGAGGGGAACGGTGGAGGGAAAGGCAGCGGCTAGGCCTTCTGTCACTCTATTTCTTCAGCCTCAGCATCCTTGGCAAGCCAGAGTGACCACTTAGGAGGACGCCATGTCCAAGTCTCCAGGAGGCCTTTGATTGTTCAGCTTCCCTCTGTCCCTCAAGACACAGCCAAATCCACATAGCCCACTCCCTTGTCCAAGCAGCCGGCTCCATCCACCGGCATTAGAGACCAGCGGCATCAATTTCCTCCAAGCCAGCAAAACTCTCAGCTCCAACCACAAGTGAATCAGCCCGGTCCCAGTAGGTACAGTCTCCAAGGCAAATGTTATCCTTTCATCACGCGTGGCAAGCCAGCTGGGGATCTTGGGCCAGCTGCCACTCTTCCCTACAGATGGTGTGAGTTCCCCACTCTCTTGGACTCCATTCTCATTTCCAGGAACAGACTTTTCCTCGGCCAGCCCCATTGCTTCCCAGATGTTTGCCTTGAAGAGGCCCCATAGGATAGATGGCATAAGACAAAGCACGAGAGAAAGAGAAGACAGACAAAGGGGAAAAACAGAGAGCCAGCAGAAGAACCATCAGTGAACACAAGCCAAGTCCACTCTCAGTGAGATGGAGCAAAGACTGCCAAACACATTCAGGGCAGCAGGTGGATCTGTCTGAAACATGCAGACCTCTTTGGGTTTGTTTCATCAGCCACTGTAGCCTATTCAATCACAGGAAAGCAGCAGGAGAGGAAGAGAGACACTTGACCCCCAATTTCATTAAACAGCCACCAGATTAAATGTAGGACATCCAATTAATTTGAATTTCAGATCAACGATAATTTTTTTTTGGTATAAGTACATTCCATGCAATATCTGGGACATACTTATACCAGTTTCTTTCTTTTTTTTTTTTTTTCAGTTTCTCCAGCATTCAAGTTTAACTGGGTAGCCTGTATCTTTGTTAGATCTGGCAACCCTATCTGATGGGCTGATGTGCTCCTGCAAAGGGAACACGAGGCAAAGCTGGAAGTGCCATGGTCAACCCAGACAAGCCAAACCATCCAGACCTGGCCAGCGGGAGAGGGTGGACTTCCTATAGCTCAGTAGTTCTCAAAGTGTGGTCCACAGACCCACAGCACCAAGTGTAAAAGTGGGAATTTGTTAGAAATGCAGATTTTCCAGATCCCACCCCAGATATAACAGATATGAAATCCAAAGGCAGGGGCCAGCAATCTGCACTTTACCCAGCCCTCCAGGTGACTCTAATGCAGGAAAAGTTTAGGGATGCAACAAATGGTACCGGCTTCAGAGCTGGGCTTGCGGGGACCCTTCAGGCCCACTCCCTGGTCTCAGCTTTAAATACGGACACGTTATCACCCAGTCAATGGGAAAAAGTAATGCTTCAGGCTGTAGCCCAAGAAGGTTCACAGTTAGATGGCTAGGCGTATGCACATTTGTACACACACAAACACACACATACACATACCTATCCCCATATAGAACAGTCACACTTGGGTACACTTCCCAAGTGGTGCTAATGGTAAAGAACTTGCTTGCCAATGCAGGTAACGCAAAAGACATGGGTTCAATCCCTGGGTCAGGAAGATCCCCTGGAGGTGAAAATGGCAACTATGTCCAGTATTCTTGCCTGGAGAATCCCCATGGACAGAGGAGCCTGGCGGGCTATGGGGTCACAAAAGACTTGGACATGACTAAGCACATACACACATCTCAATTCTTTGCTTTGACCTCGTCAAGAAAGCACAGGTACCTGTTATGAACGAATCTCTCCCTTGGTCCAGGTTGCAAACACCTTCTCTTGCACAAAGGCTTTCTCCAATCTGTCTTGCTTAGAATAATACTATGGTAAATTGCACCCCAGAACCCCAAAGTGTTCCAATGTTGGCCAATACATAGCTTTAGCGTCTGAAAGTGAAAGTGTTACTCACTCAGTCATGTCCGACTCTTTGCGACCCCATGGATCACAGCCCGCCAGACTCCTCTGTCCATGGAACTCTCCAGGCAAGAATACTAGAGTGGATAGCCATTCTCTTCTCCAGAAGATCTTCCTGACCGAGGGATCAAACCCGGGTCTCCTGGATTGCAGGTGGATTCTTAACTTCTTAGCCACCTGAAGATCTTGTTAACTTTGCCAAAGTCCCATTTATCAGGTTAGACCTGTTACATTGCTGCCACAGAAATCAATGAGTTTCTACTAGTTTAGAATCACAGGAGGAGGACAGGAAGCTAATATTTACTGAGGGCTTCCACTCTGCCAGGCATGGGTGTTGCATTTGACTTTCTGAACAATCCCAAGAAGTAGACATATTTCACAGCAAAGACACAACAACTCCAAGAGGCAGGTCACATGTTCCACACCCTATAGCCAGCACAGCAGGGCCAGGTGCCTACCAATGAGAACGAGGTCTTTCTGCAGCTTTGCAGCCATGACCCACCACGGCTAACGATGCTTCTGGGGGCAGCCACCAGCGCTGCCGTGTGCTAATGAGCAGGGCACTTGAATATTTCATGGAGGGGAAAAAGGATTCCCAAGAAATACAAATTACTCATGATGGGCTTCAGAGCTGATTTAGGGGAACGTAGAGGAAATGGCTTTAATAGACCCAAGTGCTTCTGGAATGGCTTTCCGAGGTTCCCTCCAGCGATGCAGGGCATGGTTAAGCAGGCTCAATGTTACGTGACACCAAGACAGAGAGAAATGGATTTCCCCCATGGGCCTGCTTTCTGACACCTCCGGGGTTCACTGTGGACAGCCTGAGCCCCGTTCTTTCCTGCCTTCTCTCGGAGGCTGCTGCCACTTCTCTCATGAAATTACGAATCCACTTGGCTTCCTTCCCACCTGCTTATTCTTTAAGTATACGTGGATATTTACTCTTTCTGCCTAGAATAGCCGCTCGCCTTAGGGAGAGCTATTCCTCCTCTGGCCAGGTAGTTCTTACAGGCTGTCAACCATATGCTCCACCTTCTGGGGCTACAGGTGCACACATGACCCAGGCTGCCCCTGCTGCACAGGTCTCTCTTCCTGGCCACACTGACCATCTAGGATAAGGAAGCAACACAAGCTAGGCCAAGCAGAGCCCTGCCCTGAGGCTTTCCTATACAGCAAGGAAGAACTTTCTTTTCTTCCTGGTGATTAAGGCACCAGAGATGTGGGCCCAGAAAAACTGGGACCACAGATCTAGCCTCATGGTCACAATAAAGATACCACGCAGCTAGCCTGCCAAGAGAAGCAAAAGCTAGAGACAAGGAGAAACAGAGGGAGACCTATTTGCACTTGAGTCCAGGAATACACCCTTGCCCCTTCTATATTTTACTGAAAGCCAATAGATTACTTTTCCATTTTTCTTAGGGTAGTTGGGTTTCTGTCACTTAAAACAGAAAATTTTCTGACTACTACTTAGCTTCACTCTCTGATTTTATCTGATCTTCTTTGCCCAAGTTCAAAGCAACCACAAAAGGCACACACTGAAAGGGACACATATCAAAAACCAAACCCACAAAGGGTCTATCTAACCCATGTGAGACAGCCAGGATCACAAGAACACTTCAGTGCGAGTAACCTGGAAAATGGATGATGGTACTATTCATGAAGGAAGACGGACCTGGCCTTGGATTCTTCACTCAGCTTAACTAGAGAGGAATGGTTCCAATGGGTAAGGCACAGAAAGCCACATCGCTACTGAAAATGACAAGGATGCTGTTGTTGCTGTTCAGTCAACAAGTCATGTCCGACTCTCTGTGACCCCGTGGACTGCAGCAGGCCAGGCTCCTCTGTCCTTCACTATCTACTAGAGTTTGCTCAAATTCATGTCCATTGAGTCGGTGATACTGTCTAACCATCTCATCCTCTGCTGCCCCTTTCTCCTTTTGCCTTCAATCTTTCCCAGCATCACAGTCTTTCCCAATGAGTCGGCTCTTTGCATCAGGTGGTCAAAGTACTGGAGCTTCAGCATCAGTCCTTCCAATGAATATTCAGGGTTGATTTCCTTTAGGATTGACTGGTTTGATGTCCCTGCTGTCCAAGGGACTCTCAAGCATGTAGATTATACCAATATATGAAAATTCAAACATGAAATCATGTTAAGGGATAAAAAGCAGGAGACGATATACTTATGCACCCTAAGTAGAACAGGGGAAAATGGTGAGTGAACTGACACAATCCAGAAATAAATTTCAAAAGATGCTAATCGAATCCACTGTTCATTATGTGCTCTTTTAATAAAGTTGGTTTAAGATGGTCATTATTTCTTTACATTTAATTGAATGAGGCTTCAGGAATCCTGTGTTATTATAAACAATGATTTCTTGAAGTCTTTGGTTAGAGAAAATGTTACTGGTCCCAGAAACACCAGAAACTGACCCTCGATCCCAAGAGAAAGAGGCTGAGAGAGCAAAGCTGCCATCTCAGAGTCCTGGCCCCTCACTCCAGGGCAGCCCTGAGTCCTAGGAGCTGGCAGGTAGGAGAAGAGCCTGATACCAGGCTGGGAAATGCAGACTGAACCCTTCTGGATGTGACTAAGACCTCAGGACAGGCTGCTGCCAAAAGTAGGATTTGCTCTCCTCCCCCAGGAAGTCCTAAATTCTATGAGAACCCCACCTATACACAGAAGCAGGCCCAGCCCTGAGGTCTGGTTTATGGCATCATGTCATGCTGGCTGGGTCTGAACCCTGGCTCAGCTACTCGCTAGCTGTTTGGCCTTGACTCTGTCATTAAACCTCTTCTAGGCCTCCATTTCCTCATCTGCAGAAGGGAAGGGATCACAGTACTTACCTCCAAGTTTGGGAAGATCCCTTGTAGGAGGGCATGGCAACCCACTCCAGTATTCTTGCCTGGAGAATTCCATGGATAGAGGAGCCTGGTCGGCTATAGTCCATGGGATTGCAAAGAGTTGGACATAACTGAGCAATTAACACTTTCACTTTCACTTTTCATGCTCAGGATGGGCTTCCCAGGTGGTGCTAGTGGTAAAGAACACATCTTCCAATGCAAGAGACACAAGAGACATGGGTTCAGTCCCTGAGTTGGGAATATCCCCTGGAGAAGAGAATGGCTACCCACCCCAGTATTCTTGTCTGGAGAATCCCACGGACAGAGGAGCCTGGTGGACTACAGTCCATGGGGTTGCAAAAGAGTCAGATACGACTGAAGCGACTTAGCATGCACACACACACACCCATGATGCTTCTCCATCCTCTCCCTTCAGGCCAAAGGAACAAAATATCTCTGATCTATTAACAAGCATCTCCTTCATTTATACGGTCACACAAAGTACTTCCACTAACATCACCAGGCTTTACCCTGAAGCTAGCATTATTTTTGCTGCTTTACAGAAAGGAAATAGAGTCAGAAAGAGATTAATTAGCTCACTTAATATCACAGCAGCAAGGCAGAAGTTGCTGTTGTTGTTTAGTTGCTCAGTCGTGTCTGACTCTTTGTGACCCCATGGACTGTAGCCCACCAGGCTCCTCTGTCCATGGGATTCTCCAGGCAAGAATACTGCAGTGGGTTACCATTTCCTCCTTCAGGGGATCTTCCTGACTCAGTGATCGAACCTGGGTCTCCTGCACTGCAGGCAGATTCTTTGCCAATGGGGAAGCCCAAAACACTTAGCTTCAAATCTTAGCTCCAAAGCCAGTGGGTCTTACCCTCCACCCCGCGGCCCCCACCCTGACCAGACCTTCTCTTTTCTCAACCCAGTGTTCTGTCCCCTCATTCAGAAGCTACAGAAAGAGGGAGGTTTATTTCTCTTTCGGTGTCATCTCAGGGAATCAGCCACCCCCCTTTTCCATCGATTCTGAAACTCACCCAGGATCCTCTCTCTCCTCCAGGTAAGCCATGAGGGCATCAATAGCAAATGACCTAGAGGGACTTCCCTAGTGGTGCAGTGGATAAGAATCCACATGCCAATGCAGGGACTATGTTAGAAGATTCCACCAAGCAACTAAGCTTGTGTACCGCAACTTCTGAGCCCTCATGCCCAGAGCCCATGCTCTGCAACAAGAGAAGCCACCACAACCAGAAGCCCATGTATTGTAACAAACTGTAGCCCCTGCTTGTAACAACTAGAGAAAGTCCTGTGCAAAGTAATGAAGACCCAGCGTAGCGCAAGGTAATGAAGACCCAGCACAGCCAAAACGTAAATAATAATAAAAAGGAAAATAACCTGGAGGGGACTTCCCTTGTGGTCCAGTGACTCAGACTCCATGCCCCCAGTGCAGGGGGCCCAGGTTCAAACTCTGGTCTGGGAACCTGATCCCATATGCCACAACTAAGAGGTCTCCTGCCACAACTAAAGATCTTGCATGTCGCACAGAGTATCAAAGATCCTACGTGCCACAACTTAGACCCAGCAGAGCCAAATAAATAAAATATAAAAAAAGAAAGAAAGAAAAGAAAATGACCTGGAGATCTCTGTGGTTGGAGCCACTGGACCCCAGGTGATCAGAAGCGATCAGTTAGAACCAGGCCACCATCAAAAGACTAGCAAAAGAGTGACCAATAGAAGCCTGCTTTAGGAGAGGACAGAGAGAGTCTGGATGGGGCAGAAGCTAACCTGAGCCCACGTGGATCTCCCACCCGGGGCCCAGAGATGGGAGCCAAGGCCACATCCTTCCTCTAGACATCATCACTGGATACAGTCCTTCCTGTTCTCTAAAAACACAGACAGATGGGCAGATGTCCTTTTATCCAGTTCCCGTCCCCACAATCCCTTCACCTGTGTTCCAAACCTATTATTACCTGGTAACAGGAGAAAAGAATTAAACGTATGCATCATTTGATTTTAATTGAAGGACTGTTCTATTTCATTGAACTGCTAAGTAAGCTGAACAAGAGATTGTGTTTACATAAGCAAACCCTGAGTCACTATAGACTTGCTGTCACATTAAGTCAATACTTATGAAGGCTCTCTATTTAATTATTCAGTGAGGATTGACTTATTATTGTGTTAAGAGTGTGGTTAGCCTTGAGCTAGGTAGCCAGTCAGCTGAAAGGTTTCTTTGGACTTTCTCTGAATGCTGATATGGTTCGTGCTGGTGGTAGGAGGCTGGCTTCTTCCCTCTTTCCCTCCCTATGGCCACCCTCTCTTCTGTTCCAGAGCAGAAAGCTCCAGGTTCACCTCCCTCAAGTCCATTAAATCAGGGCGTAGCAGGTGATCCTGCAGTGGCCAGGGACCAGGCAAGGTCCCAGTGGCCAGTGGTCAGGCCCTCGTGTGATCTTCCTAAGCCCGGGGATTACTCCTAAGACCCTGACACGTTAGGGCTCGTGAGCTAAGTTGGGGCTTCCCTGGTGGCTCAGTGGGTAAAGAATCTGCCAGCAATGCAGGAATCACAGGAGATGCGAGTTTGATCCCTGGGTCAGGAAGATCCCCTTGAAGAAGCCATGGCAATCCACTCCAGTATGCTTGCCTGGAGAATCCCATGGACAGAGGAGCCTGGCAGGCAACAGTCCATAGCATCACAAAGAGTCAGACATGACTGAAGCAAATTATCAGGCATGTATGAGCTAAGTTGAACACTCTCAGCCTTCATCCTTCCCATTTTAAGCTGAAGACCTCCCACTAAAAAGACCCAGATCCCTCCCCAGCTTCATGAATTCCAGCATTTCCCCCTCCCTCCCACCACAGAATGTTTCTCAACCTTCGCCATCCACCCAAACCCTATGATTCCAGGGCATGTTGTTACAGAGACTCAGATAGGTTCTGACATCAAATTACAGTTCCTGAAATGTAACATACAGACGAAAATCCAGCCTAAACTGCAGACCAGTGTGAGGGGCACAGTGATGGAAAGCAAAATGCCAGGCACCAAATGACCTGGGTTCAAGTCCCAGCTCTGCAAATCACAAAGGGTACAAGCTTGGGAGTGTTACCCCACAGTGAGCATCCTCATCCAGAAATAAAGGTCTAGTCATTTCTGGGAAGGGTCACTAAGGTTCCCATACAGCACCAAGAACTGTGCCCAGCCTGCTGGTCTCAGCTTTTTGTGGGACTTACTCTGACTCTGGTGACTACGGCCCCATTCATGACCCCTGAGAGAGGACTTCCTAGGATTCAAGAGCCCAGCATTTGCCACCCTAACTCCCACCCATAATTGGGACCGTGATGACCTCTCCAATTCACCTCTCCTCCTCTTCCTCTCCCTTGCCCAAACCCTCACAGAGAAAGCAAATGGCACATATTCCCCAACCATGATGGTTCACAGATCCTTATCCTATGGTCTCTTCCTGCTGGGAATGCCTTCCTCCAACCACATGCTCCTTAACTCCTTCCAGTTCACCCTTCCAAACCCAGTTCAGGAGGTGGGGCTCTTCCAGAAAATCTTCCATAAGGCTTTGCCCCAACTCTCAACCTGTTTCACAAGCTCCAATTATTACATTTGCACCCCAATCATACCATAATTTGTATTTTTTTTTATCTGTTTGAATTCTTTCAGAACAGCAAACACTTTATTCATGTTTGAATCCTCAGTGCCTGGAGTAATGCTTGACACTGAATAGAGACTCAATAGCTATTGGATGGAAGGGGGAAAGGAGAAAGAGAGGAAAGAATGGACGGATGATGGATGAGTAGATGAATAGATGGATGAGTGGGTGGGTGGGTGGATGGATGGATGAGTGAATGGAAGGATGAATGGATGGATGAGTAGGGGGGATGGCTGTATGAATGAGCGGGGTGCGTGGGTGGGGGGATGGATGGATGAATGAGTGGGTGGATGGGTGGGTGGATGGATGAGTGAATGGATGGATGAATGAATGGATGGATGAATCAGTGGGTGGGGAGGATGGATGGATGAATTAGGGGGGTGCATGGGTGGGGGGATGGATGGATGAATGAGTGGGTGGATGGGTGAGTGGATAGATGAATGAGTGGGTGGGTGGGGGGGATGGATGGATGGTTGAGTGGGTGGGTGGGTGGATGGATGAGTGAGTGAATGGATGGAAGGATGGATGGATGGTTGGATGGATGAGGGGGCGGATGAATGGGTATTTGAGTGGATGGGTGGATGAGCAGATGAATGAATGGGGACTGTATCTGAAGGCAGACTTTCGTCTAAGCATGAAGAGTCAAGAACTCTGAAACACCTCCCCTTGAAAAATAAAATTACAAGCAGCTGGCAGCAGGGCAAATGCATCAGCTTCACATTAACTTTCGCACTAAGATAGGTCAGCCCCCCAGAATGCCCTTGGGTGGGTCTGTCTCCCTCTGCTCCTCAGGTCCTGCCCACTGGTTGTCAGGAGCTTGGAAAAGTATCTTTGCCATCTCTGGCAACAGCCATTCACTAAAGGAGGCCCCTGTGGTCTGCAGGAATTAACACATATCCTTAAGCATCGCTCTTAACACGAACAAGTGCCTTGAGGACCCACAGAGGAAAATTCAATGAGTCCCTGTGGAGAAAGGCTGGGTAAACTGTCCATTCTCACACAAGCAGAAGAGCAAAGGAAATCGGTGTCAGAGAAGAGTATGTGGGTGAAAACACCCACTGCCTGCAAGCTATAAACCCTGGCAACATCACAGTATACCTGTTAGTGCCTCAGTGGCTCCGATACTTACACAGAAGAGTGTGGCAATGAAATCACACATGCAAAAGTGAACAGTGAAAGCATAAAAGCAAAAGTACTTCTGAAAGACAGAACTCACTCTGTACAAGTTTATTCTTTTTCTCTCTGGGAATGATGAAGACAGAGTAAGAGCAGGGGCCGGAACAGGGACAGAAGGCTGATGTGACAGAGGGAGAGTAGCCTGCACCCTGCAGCCCAGCCTGAGCAAGACGCAGAAAGGACCGGGAGTTCGGGTCTGCTCTCCCACAGGACTGGGAGAACACACCTTCCCCCTTCAGACACAGAGGCCGCAGTGGGCCGTGGGCCCTCAGTCACTCCCCACCACCACCAGCATCCTCTTTCCAAACCTTCCAGAGCCCACTGCAGAGACAAGTATTTTTCCGATCAGGCAAATCTCTGGGCAGCTATGCCACCACTAGGAGTCTTTCTCATTATATAGACTAATGAGAACGCTGTGCTTCCCGGGAGGAATTCATCAAGGCAACATCTATTATAAACGACATTTTTCCTGAACAACAAAGGATGTGAGGCTGGGGAAACTAGTTAAAAGGAAATGTTTATCTGATTCCAGAAACCATTCAGAAATTAATGACCCACCCCCTTGCTGGCCAGCGCTCCCCTCTGTGCTCCGCCTCCCACTTGGACCCCCTGCCCTAGCCACCCACCTCCCGCCACTGGAGCCAGCAGGTAGGGGAAGGAGAGAGGTGCCTGCTCCCAGGAATACACTGCCCAAGGAGGAGAGCCAAATCTTAGGCAGCGGCATCACTGAAGCATATAAGACCAGATTATTTGTGGTCCCAGCTTGCTGATGCAAGATGAAAAATACAGCAAACTCTGGCTGCTGAACTCAGCTTTTTTTCCCCCTTTTCTTCTTTCTCCTTCGCTGAGGTTAGTGTTTTACAAAAAATGGCCTTAAAAAATAAAATCTATAAACTGAGGGGTTCCAACCTGTCAGCTTGAGGTCAGGCACATAAAATGAAGGCAGTATTCGGAGAGGAGAGAACTGAATTCGGGTCTTCTGTCTCACCTGCAAGCAGGATGTTCACTTACACGTGTCCTCACTTGCACACCCACATGAAGGCCATGACAGACGCCACGCACGCAGGTCACAAGCATCCCCAGGCAGAAAGTTCTCATTCCTCCAACTTGTAAGCCCTGAATCTTGAGCAGGTCCTTCCTGCTTCTAGCTCCAGTTCCACAACAGATGTCAGGTCCATGACTGACATCACAGGACCAGGAGCCATGACCCTTCCACATGGGTAGTACGGGTACCAATGTTGGTTACAGGGAGATGCGGGCATCCCATGAGGAGTGGGCTGGGTGGAAATCAGAGGGAACATGGCAAATGACTCAGGGAAGGTAGGTGGTTATGGAGTCCCACTGCATTAGCCACCAGCCCTCTGAAAACTACTATAAATCAATGAAACATTAGAACCCTGGAGCTTCTGAGATTTGAACTGGAGCCTCTGGCTTCATCTGAGAAGACCAAGTGTGAAGGCAGTCCATTCCCAAGTGGCAGAAAAGAGATGGTGACTTCTATGTGAAGATAACACCAGGCAAGGAGCAAGAAGACTCTTAGTGAGCTCATCAAGGGTTTGAATGCATTTAAGTTGGGAAAGATGGAAGGCAGGATGAGAAGGGGATGACAGAGGATGAGATAAGTTTGACGTCATCTCTGACTCAACAGAGGTGAGTTTGAGCAAACTCTGGGAGATGATGAAGGACAAGGAAGCCTGGCATGTTGCAGTCCATGGGGTCACAAAGAGTCAGACACAACTTAGCAACTGAACAACAACAATTTCAGAATAAGCAGATTCTGGGGCTCAGAAAAATTCCCCACTGCTTCAACGGAGTCTCTCACACATACTCTGCAGGGCTCTACCAAGGCCGAGGTTCAAGTAGGGAACAGGACACAGGAGTACAAGGTACAAAGGGAAGAAAAGACCATGAATGGAAATTGAGACACAGGGAGGGGCAGACCCAGAAGAGACAGAAAGTCACCATAGCAACTGTGCAAGAGAAAGAGAAGTGGACCCAGCAGTGGAAAAATATATATGAGTGGGTTCTTGAGGCAGAGACTAGAGTAACATCCCCGAGTTTGGATGCAAAGAACCCTGGAAAGATGCCTTTCCAGGGCACGTGGGCAAACTTAGGCAAAAGGAAGTCCCTGAGGAGCCAGCCACAGACTGAATGTTTGTGTTCCCACAAAATTTATATATTGAAACAATCCTCAGTATGATGGTTTTAGGAGGTGGGGACTTCGGGAGGTGATTGGGTCATGAGGGTCATTCATGCTCATGAATATCATACAAGTTCTTTTTTTTTTTTTAATTTAAAAAGATATTATTGAAGTATAGTTGATTTACAATGTTGTGTTAATTTCTTCCATACAATAGTAGTTGAATTTTTAACATGACAGTGCATTTGCAGTAGCATATAAGAATATTAATCGTAGACACTGGTTAATGGGTTTACCCTGTCAGCTCAGAGGTAAAGAATCCACTTGCACTGCAGCAGAGGCAGGCTCAATCCCTGGGTGGAGATCCCCTGGAGGAGGGCATGGTGACCCACTCCAGTGTTCTTGCCTGGGAAATCTCATGGACAGAGGAGCCTGGCAGGCTACACTCCATGGGGTTGCAAAGGAGTTGGACACAACTTAGTGACTAAGCAACATTGGTTAGTGGTAACACCGGTAATTACCAGGAACAAAATAATTATTATACATGTTCTTATAAAAGAGATCCAGAGAGCTTGTCCCTTCCACCATGTGAGGACACAGTAAGAAGACAGCCAAATATGAACTAGCAAGTGGACCTAACCAGACACCAATGCCTGTGCCTTGATCTTGGGCTTCCCAGCCTCTAGAACTGTGAGAAATCAATGTTTGTTGTTTATAAACACTACCCCCCACCCAGGATATGGTATTTCTGTTATAGCAGCTCAAATGAGCTAAGACAGGGTTCACCATCAAGCCCTCATTCTCTCCAGTGAGTTCAGGGGCAGGGCTCCCCAGGCCCACTTGGAAAGTTCTAAGCCCCCAGGGGAATTCTAAAATGAAGGTAGTGTCCTCATCCCATCAACCCCAGCTGCTCATTCTGTTGTCTTCCCATTAGGCTAGAAAGTGGCTTGACCATAACACCACTGGACATCCAGCACTTCCTGTAAAACAAACGCCAGTTCCTGAAGGCTGCCCCTGTGGCAGGCTCTTGCTGGGCAAGAACATTACCTTCCTGTGCAACAATCTGAAGGGCTGCTCTCTGGGACCTGGGCTCAAACATTATCCTCCTTGCTCCTAGGGTGGAGGGAGGAGGCAGCATTTCAGTGTGTCAACGAAGGCAGACCCCCCAAGGCAGCTGGCATACAGCAGGGCTGACATGGCCCTGGTACAAGAGTCAAACAGGGCAGGAGAAATGGATGCTGATAGGCACGGTGGGCAGAAAGCTGCAAACCATGACCCAGACCCACCAGGACACAAGAGGAACCATGTGTCACCAGGGTCTGCTCAAGGAGAGCCACCAGAGGACACCCCAAGAGGCACAAAGCCTGAAGATATCAGTTCATCAGGGTGATGATGTCTGAGCCCCAGTCCCCAAGGGGCAGAGTCCTTCAGATTCCTTCACAGGCAGGAGAGCCTGACAGCATCCTCCCATAGATGGTCTTCATGGGACCTGGCAATTCATGGTGGCCCTTCTTGCTGCCCCTTGGCCTAGATGTCCTTACCGGTAACCTGAATTTCATCTGGGTATTTCTGGGAGTGATACTGGGGTTCAAAAGAAAAAGTAGAATCTACCACCACACTGGAAATGGGGTACAGTGGGTTTTAATATATGTGAATGAATGTGGCAATGAGGAAGGTAGACCAGTTGTACAGCTGACAGGGGAGCTATCTCTTGACTACCCAGCTTCATTCTTCTGCAGTAGGAGGTCTACAAATAGTAGGTGGACAGGCTGTTAGAAGGTCTTAGGCAGAACCCTCTCAAACCAGGAGGCAAACTGGGAATGGCAATTAGAAATCAGGTGGCTGGTGATCTGTTGGCAAAGGATCGGTAAGGGGTGAAGGCTGCCATTTTAATGAAGGTGTCCAGGACTCTAAGACAATGGTAAGTCCATGTGTATAAAACTGAACAGAAATGAAATCAAAAATAATTATGTTCTGGGGGACACTCAGGAGTTGGCAGAGGATCCCCCGACCCACATTCTAGGCTCGAATCCAGGTAGCACACGTAATGGCATTCCAAAGAGTGTCATTTCTGGTAGAAGTCTCTGTGGGCCACACTCAGTGTTGACCAGGCTACCACAACCTGCTGCAATGGAGCCATGGCCCAGACACAATCTCTGGACACCTACCCTCCAGGCTAGGACTTTCTCCCACTCTCCCTCATACAGCAGACCTTCTCAACACCCATTGCTTTTGACCCCTCCTGCTCTAAAGGAAAGCAGAAGGCGGCAGCAATGGCCACAAATGAAAACAAGATACCACCCAAGCTTCCAACTTCAGAGCACAGCATGCCTGAAGAGAACTGGGAGAAGTTGGGGAGTCAATGATTAACATCATCTGTATTAATTCCAGCTGTAGTAGTGAGTGCGTACTCAGTCGTGTCTGACTCTGCGACCACATGGACTGTAGCCCGCCAGGCTCCCCTATCCATGAGGTTTCCCAGGCAAGAATACTGGAGTGGGTTGCCATTTCCTCCTCCAGGGGATCTTCCCGACCCAGGGATCAAACCTGCATCTCCTGCAATGGCAGGCAGATTCTTTACCACTGAGCCACCTGCTGCTGAGCTGCTGCTAAGTCATTTCAGTCATGTCCGACTCTGTGCGATCCCATAGACGGCAGCCCACCAGGCTCCCCCATCCCTGGGATTCTCCAGCAAGAACACTGGAGTGGGTTGCCATTTCCTTCTCCAATGCATGAAAGTGAAAAGTGAAAGTGAAGTCGCTCAGTCGTGTCCGACTCTTAGCGACCCCATGAACTACAGCCTACCAGGCTCCTCCGTCCATGCGATTTTCCAGGCAAGAGTACTGGAGTGGGGTGCCATTGCCTTCTCCGACTGAGCCACCTGGGAAGCCCTTAATACTAGTCAGTTCATCCCAAAGGAGGTTTCTGAGCCCCAAACTGAGGCATTAGGGCTGGGTTGTTTCAATCCAGCTCCCAACAAAGAGCAAGCCCTGCTCGCGCCACAAGGAAACCGGCTGTTGCCCCCCTACACACACAACTACACACTCGGGGCTGAGAGGCTCCGAGGTAGGCAGCCAGGTGGAAACCTTCACGGAATCCCTATGCCCAGCCCGGGGAGTGCCACATGGAGCTGAGTCAGCCCAGACACTCAGAATGTGAAACCTGCACTATGGAAACCTGTGGGTTTTTTAATGCAGTTTATGTTTCCTATATTTTTATGCAGTTTATGTTTGCTGTAATTATTTCCATCTCAGTCCTTACTGAGACCTACTGAACTAATAGTAAATAATAATAGCTAACAATTCCAAGCATCTGCTGTGTGTCCACTAAGCACCTCTAGAAGTATTAACGGATTTAATCCTCATAAAATCCCCCACCAGACAGAGAAGGAAACCAAGGCCTGGAAAAACAACTGAGGCATGCCTGGGAAGTGCTGGGGGCTGGGACTTGAAGCCTGGTCTATCTGGGGTGCAAGCCCAAGGCCACTGGTCCTCTCAGAGGGGCAGATAGGCCTGGACTGCTGCTCCTGTGTGGGAAGGACATCACCCACTGGGGTTGGGTATGATAGGGGCAGCAGAAGCCAAGAGAGAGGCCTCACGGTGAGGTCACAGCCATGAGAGCAGAGCCAGTAGCTGCCTGACCTTGAACCTATTCCTCCTGTTTCCCTTCCCCCTCAAGAGTCACTGGGCTTTGTTGTCATGAGGAAGACTGGTCCCTTATAGGCCTACAGCACATCTGCTTTTCTTGGTTTTTGCCTTCAAAATGGTGGTCTTTCTCCAGCTCCTCTCTCTATCCAGGAAACCACAGTGACCCCTCACACACTGCAGAACAGACCCCAGCCCAACATCTCCCAATCAAGTGCCCTGGAACCCACTCTCCCACACCCTCTTCCTTCCTTAGAAATCCCCCCTTAGCATTCTCCACCCTTCCATGCAGCACCTGCTCACTGGAGGTCCCTCCTCTCTCTTATGGGAAATTGATGGTCATGAACTCTGCCTGGGCCCACCAGCCTTGGGGGTCACGGTCTTTCTCTGGATGATGACTCCCCTGGGGAGGTGTGGGAGACCCTGCTTTAGTGTGTTCATATTCCAGGGCTCTCACGGCAAGTCACCACAAACCGAGGGGCTCAGTGTAGTGAAAGCATTAGTCACTCAGTCGTGCCCAACTCTTTGAGACCCCATGGACTGCAGTCCACCAGGCTCCTCTGTCCATGAGATTTTCCAGGCAAGGATACTGGAGTGGGTTGCCATTTCCTTCTCCAGGGGATCTTCCCAACCCAGGGATCAAACCCGAGTCTCCTGCACTGCAGGCAGATTCTTTACCAACTGAGCTACGAGGGAAGCCCAACTGGCATGCTGCAATTGGCATTTAGAGTCCACACTAACCTAGTGTGGCCTCATCCTTATTAATTACATCTGCCAAAGAAAGAAAGTGAAAGTGAAGTCGCTCAGTCTTGTCCGACTCTTTGCGACCCCATGGACTGTAGCCTATCAGGTTCCTCCATCCATGGGATTTTCCAGGCAAGAGTGCTGGAGTGGATTGCCATTTCCTTCTCCAGGGGATCCTCCCGACCCAGGAATTGAACCCGGGTCTCCCGCATTGCAGGCAGACGCTTTACTGTCTGAGCCACCAGGGAAGCCAAGACCCTATTCAAATAAAGCCACATTCTGGGGTTCCAGGTGAACCTTCTGGAGTTTGGGGAAGGGCTATTCAACACACTTGCATTCACCCATCTCCTTCTCCTTACAGCAAGCACTTGACCTCACCTACTCCCAACGTCAGCGTGATTCAGATGCAGGCTGAGACCCTCTGTATCTGGCCTGAACAGCCACTCCTCCAAGAATAGGCTTTTACTCTCCAGTGTCTCAGTCTCTGAGACTACCCTGCCCGTGCTGGGAGAGGATCTGGGCCCCTCCAGCACAGACCCCAGGACCTGCAGCTCTGATGCCCTAGGGGAGTGATTCCCACTGTGCTCTCCCCCTGGGCAAGGACAGCTGTGGGCCCTAAGCTTCACTTCCTCTGGTTCCCAGACTCCAATCCTGCGTCATCCCAGGGCCAGGCGTGCCCCAGCATGGGAGCAAGGGATGCTGCAATTGGCAGCAGACTGGCTGTGTCAGGAGCCAGCTAGACTCACGCAGGAATGCTGCCCAGTCTTGTGTGGCCACCAGCAGCAGCCTCCACACTGTGCAGAACCCCGTCTTCAAGGCTCAGGTCCATCCGTGCGTTCTGTTCATGCCACAGTGCTCTCTCTGCACTGGCATCCCATTTCCACCAACTGTGTGGATTCACGGCAAATATTTTGATTGCTTTCCAAAGGATAAACAGGCAGGGGTCATTTTAATAGTAAAAACGCCAGCTGGATATTAAAACAAAAGTTTTTGGATGTTCCACACAGGCAAATGGCAGATAAATCTGGGCCACTCTTCAGCCCACGCGGCCTCCTTCCACCATTGGAAGAATTCTAGAGAACACAGAGAAGGAGGAGACATCAGCAAATAAATTCCTACTCACAGGTGCACCTTTGTTGTGGTGGTTTGGTTGCTCAGTCGGGTCTGACTCTGTGACCCCCATGGACTGCAGCAGGCCAGGCCTCTCTGTCCTTCACCATCTGCCAGAGTCTGCTCAAACTCACATCCATTGAGTCAATGATGCCATCCAACCATCTCGTCTTCTGTCGTCCCCTTCTCCTCCTGCCCTCAATCTTTCCCAGGATCAGGGCTTTTTCTAATGAGTCAGCTCTTCACATCAGGTGCCCAAAGTATTGGAGCCTCAGCTTCAGCATCCGTTCTTTCAATGAATATTCAAGACTGATTTCCTTTAGGACGGACTGGTTTGATCTCTTTGCTGTCCAAGGGACTCTCAAGAGTCTTCTCCAGCTCCACAATTCAAAAGCACCAATTCTTCAGCACTCAGCCTTATTTACAGTCCAACTCTCACATCCATACATTACTACTGGAAAAACCATAGCTCTGACTATACAGACCTTTCTGGGCAAAGTGATGTCTGTGCTTTTTAATACGCTGTCTAGGTTTGTCATAGCTTTTCTTTCAAGAAGCAAGCATCTTTTAATTTCATGGCTGCAGTGATTTTGGAGCCCAAGAAGAAAATAAAGTCTGTCACTGTTTCCATTTTTTCCCCATATATTTGCCTACAAAGTGGATTTGTTTGTCACTGCACATCCAGAATCTTCTCTACTGGCTCCCACCCTGCCGATGCCAGGCAGAGGCCCCAGAGCAGACCCAGTGCCAGGGTTCCAGCAAGGGTTGGTTCTGAACTTTCACAGTGAAGATAATCACCCAGGAAGCCATGGGGAAATTGGATCTCTGGGCCCCGAATCCAGGAAGCTGTCTCAAAAGGTTTTAGGAGGGATCTGGGAATCAGCCTTTTAATAAGAGCTGCAAATAATGGAGATGGGGAGACGCATGTGGAGACCCTGCATGGTAACTGTGGCAACACAGCCTCTGGAGCCAGCCCTGCTTCAGACTTCTGCTCCACCCTATATCCTGTGTCATCTTGGGCAAGTCACTTACAAGTCTCTGGCCCACAGTGCCCCTATCTGAGCACAGAGAAATAATAATCACATTGTAAAGAGCACTTGAGGGATCTCCCTGGTGGTCTAGTGGTTAAGATTTCACCTTCCAGATAGTTAGGGAGTTGCATGGACATCTACATGCTCTTATAATTAAAATGGGTAACCAATAAGGACCTACTATATAGCACATAGAACTCTGCTCAATGTTATATGGCAGACTGGATATGGCGGGGGGCGGTGGGGTGGGGTTCAGGGAGAATGGATACAGGTATATGTATAACCAAGTCCTTTCACTGTTCACCTGAAACTATCACAACATTGTTTGTTAATCAGCTATACCCCAACACAAAATAAATAGTTTAAAAAAAAAAAAAAAAAGACGTCACCTTCCAATGCAGGGGAAGATTCCCTGGTCAGAAGGCTAAGATCTCACATACCCCTTACAGATAAAAAAAAAAAAAAAAAAAACATAAAACAGAAGCAGTGAAAGTGTTAGTCGCTCAGTCATGTCCGACTCTTTGCGACCCCATGGTCTATAGTCCACCAGGCTCCTGCATCCATGGGATTCTCCAGGCAAGAATACTGGAGTGGGTAGCCATTCCCTTCTCCAGGGGATCTTCCCAACCCAGGGACTGAAGCCGGGTCTCCTGCATTGCAGGCAGATTCTTTACTATCTGAGCCACCAGGGAAGTCCAATTATATATAGCAAATTCAATATAAAGACTTTAAAACTGGTCTCAGTTCAGTCATTCAGTCATATGTGACTCTTTGCGACCCCATGAATTGCAGCACGACAGGCTCCCTGTCCATCACCAACTCCCGGAGTTCACCAAGACTCACGTCCATCGAGTCAGTGATGCCATCCAACCATCTCATCCTCTGTCGTCCCCTTCTCCTCCTGCCCCCAATCCCTCCCAGCATCAGTCTTTTCCAATGAGTCAACTCTTCGCATGAGGTGGCCAAAGTACTGGAGTTTCAGCTTTAGCATCAGTCCTTCCAAAGAACACCCAGGACTGATCTCCTTTAGAATGGACTGGTTGGATCTCCTTGCAGTCTAAGGGACTCGCAAGAGTCTTCTCCAACACCACAGTTCAAAAGCATCAATTCTTTGGCACTCAGCCTTCTTCACAGTCCAACACTCACATCCATACATGACTACTGGAAAAACCATAGCCTTGACTAGACGGACCTTTGTTGGCTAAGTAATGTCTCTGCTTTTGAATATGCTATCTAGGTTGGTCATAACTTTCCTTCCAAGGAGTAAGCGTCTTTTAATTTCATGGCTGCAGTCACCATCTGCAGTGATTTTGGAGCCCAAAAAATAAAGTCTGCCACTGTTTCCACTGTTTCCCCATCTATTTCCCATGAAGTAATGGGACCGGATGCCATGACCTTAGTTTTCTGAATGTTGAGCTTTAAGCCAACTTTTTCACTCTCCTTTTTCACTTTCATCAAGAGGCTTTTTAGTTCCTCTTCACTTTCTGCCATAAGGGTGGTGTCATCTGCATATCTGAGGTGATTGATATTTTTCCCAGCAATCTTGATTCTAGCTTGTGCTTCTTCCAGTCCAGTGTTTCTCATGATGTACTCTGCATAGAAGTTAAATAAGCAGGGTGACAATATACAGCCTTGACGTACTCCTTTTCCTATTTGGAACCAGTCTGTTGTTCCATGTCCAGTTCGAACTATTGCTTCCTGACCTGCATACAGGTTTCTCAAGAGGCAGCTCAGGCAGTCTGGTATTCCCATCTCTTTCAGAATTTTCCAGTTTATTGTGATCCACATCCCCCAGAAAAATCTTAAAAATAAAAATAAATAAATAAAGAGCACTTGCGGCTAACTGAGTATGACAAGTCCTCACAGTGACAGGCACCTAACACACAGCTCCATCAATGTCACCTACCTTGGAAGGCACAGCCTTCTGGGCAAGACTGGTCTCCCCAGGGAGTGATATCCCTAGCAGCAGTGATAAGGGGAAGGGACTGGTCCCCTTGGGCAGCCAGGCCCCCTGGGGTCTGGCCAGCAGAGTCTAAGGCCTGTGCCCAGGGAAGCAGATGCCAAGTGGCGCCTGCCACGTGGAGTAGCCCAAGACCAAAGTACGACGGAGATAAGGCAGAGAGATGCTTGGTCTCAGGAAAACAGATACACCCCAGGCTCAGGCTAACCTCTGTGTTCCCTTCCCTAAGTCTCTCTTTATTTAAGTGTCATTAACAACTGATCCTAGTTGGGCTGTGAGAAAGTGGAGAGGCATCACCATTGGAGCTTGAGTATTAAAGGCAAACAGGGCTTCCCCCACCCCATCACAGGAAGGAAGTGTTGATGGTCATCCCAGAGAGAGCCCCAGTGGAAGGGGGGCCCAGGAGAGGAGGGTAGGGGCCAGGAGACCTCTCCACCTTTTACTGTGGAGAGCCGGGGTTTCATTATTATTAAAGAGGATGGCAATTTCTTTACAGAAGTAGCATCTACAGTTCAGAGAAACTGAGAGAGTGGGTTGATAAAATTCACAGACCTGCTCTCCCATAGAAGCTCCCTCTCCCATGGGGACACACTTGCCTTTGCTCATGCACCCTCCTCTGAACACACACTCATCCCCCAGAGAATACACACGCTTGCACAACTAATCCCGTGCACAACCACTGAGCCAGCGCTGTAGAGCCCACACGCTGCAGCCACTGCAGTCCACTCGGCCTACAGCCTGTGCTCTGCAACACAGGCCACCAACATGAGACGCCCTCGCGCTGCAACTAGAGAGGAGCCCCCGCTGGCTGCAGCTGGAGAAAGCCTGCATGCAGCAACCAAGACCCAGTGCAGCCAAAAATAAATAAATAAATCCTGTTGTTGTTCAGTCACATCGTGTCTGACTCTTTGCGACCCCATGGACTGCCGCACTCAAGGCTTCCCTGTCCTTTACTGTCTTCCAGAGTTTGCTCAAACTCATGTCCATTGAGGCAGTGATTCTATCCAACCATCAAAGAGAACACATGTACTTGTATCTCTCTTCCTCCCACCACCATCCCTAAAGGGCACCCCCTGGGTGGAGTCACCAGAGAATAGCTCTTTCCTCCTGTTTGCTCCCACAGACCCAAGGCCCTGCTCTCAGAGATGGACAACCTAGAAAGGGAGCTGCACCACCCAGGATGCTCTGGAAGGATGACCCATCATCTGGACCCCAACCAGGACATCTAAAGAGGGGACGAGCCAGTGGGCAGACCCCCAACATCCTCTCTTCCTGGCAAGAGGGGGAACTGTAAAGGTGTTTCTCTGGTTCTCAGTGTTTGGGGTCAGGAGGGACCTTGGAGACCAGTGAGCCGAACCCCTCCTCACTCCAGAAATGAGGAAGCTGCTCTGCATAAGCCCCTGTTTCTGCTCCTGTCCACACACCAGAAAGGTTGAGTCTGGCCTTGCACAGTCATCCAAGCAGAAAGCACTTCTCCCAACGGCTCAGCTGATCCAGTGGCGCCTCACCCGGTATTTCTGTCCCTGAACCTCCCTCCTGAGGCCACACACCCTCCACCTGCATCTTCCCATATAAAGTTACAAATCATGAGACAAAGGCACTTTGGACCTCACTGGGTGGCAGGAAGCTTACCAATGCCCTGACCCCACAGTTCTTCTCCATCACATACTTCCCTCTCTCCCGCCCAAATCCTGGTAAGAGGGCAAGTCACAGTCAATGCAGCATGTAAGCTGGGATAAGCATCATTTCCTTCATCCCCCTGCCTTTCAGATAAAGGAGCCAATGCTGAGAGGATACAGAGCACCCCTGAGGTTTCCCAGAGAGAAGGGGCTGGTTTAGGAGCAGGATCCAGGGTTTCTGGTCCAGGGCTCATCCCGTCCACCAAGCTACTGAAAGCACCCCAGCTCACACTTCCCTCATGTGAATATAAACTGGTACAGTCACTATGGAAAATAGTATGGAGGTTCCCTAAAAAACTACAAATAGAGTCACCATATGATCCTGCAATCCCACTCCTGGGCTTACATCTGAACAAAACTATAATTCAAACAGATACACACACCTTAATGTTCATTGCTACCCTGTTTACAATAGCCAAGACATGGAAGCAACCTAAAAGTCCATTGACAGATGAAAGGATAAAGAAGGTGTGGTACATACATACAATAGAATGTTACTAGGCCACAAAAAAGAATGAACTAGTGCCATTTGCAGCAACGTGGGTGGACCTAGAGTTTATCATACTAAGTGAAGTAAGCCAGACAAAGGCAAATATCATACAATATCACTTAAATGCAGAATCTAAAATATGACACAAATGAACTTATTTACAAAACAGAAACAGATCCACAGACACTGAAAACTAACTTATGATTACCAAAGGAAAAAAGGGGGAGGGATAAAATAGGAATTTGGGATTAACACATACACACTACTCTATGTAAAATGGGCTTCCCAGGTGGCACTAGCAAAGAACCCAGCTGTGAGTGCAGGAGACAAGAGACACAGGTTCAATCACTGGGTCAGGAAGATCTCCTGGAGAAGGAAATGGCAACCCACTCCAGTATTCTTGCCTGGAAAATCTCATGGACAGAAGAACCTGCCGGGCTACAATCCATAGGGTCACAAAGAGTCGGACGTGACTAAAACGACTTAGCTCACATGCACGCAGGTGTAAAATAGATAAACAACAAGGACCTACTGTATAGCAGAGGGAACTATAGCCAGTATCCTGTGATAAGTCATAATGGAAAAGAATATGAAAAAGAAAAGAATGTGTGTGTATGTGTGTGTGTGTGTACATATATATAGTGCACCTCAGAAACTAATACAACATTGTTAATCAACTATATTTCAATTAATTTTTTTTTTTTTTTTTTACTTTCTGAAAAGAGGCCCTTGGCCATGCACTCTCTCTACCTGGTCCTTACAGCACCCTGCCTGGGTCAACCTCACTGCCACCATCAGCAACTCGGGTGCTCACTTGTCACACGATGCAGAAGCAACAGCCTTGGATGAGACGATATCCGCTGCTGGTGGGGCAACTGTCGCCCCTCCTAGGCCCAAACCCCCCTCATCCGAATCCCCAGGCCCACTGTCTGTGACAAAAAAGGTGTAATTGTGCTGCTGCCCAAGGTCAACAGGGAAAACCACCAATGATGAAGATTTGGCCATATCCTTTGCAAAGAGAACAGAGTTCGCCTCTCCTTATCCATCCGTGTGGCCAACTCTCATTCCAAAAGTCCTTAATATGCTCTCGTGTCCCTTTTCTTGTGTCCCTTCATCTTAAAATATATTTTTTTAATCTGAAAGGCTCTACCGTAACAGCACTTTTGTAGGTCACTTCTCAGGCAGCCCGCCAAGAACAAGGAAGCCGCCTGAGTGGAGAGTATAGTGTTTATACACTAGAAAAGATATTTTACTCCTAAGAAAATCCTTTATCACTTCGCTTCAGGTCTAATGGTGCCTAGTGCATAGATAATCTGAACACACAGGTGATCTGGTTTTTCTGTTCCAGAGAAAAGCAGGGAAAGAAAATAGGGGACAGAGGGAAACTCCCAGGGGCAGGGAGAACCTTCAGCAAGGAGTGACGGCAGACACAAGGGATAAGACAGAAATTCTAGAAAAGCAAAACACAGTGACTCAAGATTCACGGTGTCTGAGGCTAATTAGTACAGGGGCCAACAGTCTCCTGTAAGAAATACCTAAGGCATAGTGGGTGCCATCTGTGTGAATTAACCGGTAGTCAAGGAGAGCACTGTGTCATTAAGAAAAGGTTAAGTTACCTCCTGCAATCTCTGTTGCAGGCCACAGAGAGCATTTAGGATTCACCAGGCATTTCTGGCGCCCTGCATCATGCCAGCCCTGGGCTAGGGGCAGGGGTCTGTGTGCTGGCACAGCGTGCAGGCCACATGGAAGCTGCAGGCCGAAGAGCTTGATGCAGAAGACACGGAAGATGAACTGAATAATGACAGGTGCTCTCACCTTCCTCCCCCGATACCCACACGTTCCCTTGCGAAGGAGAGCAGGCATCTGAGGCCGGGAGGCCTGAATGTCCCTGCCGCTAAGAAGAGGACTTACTTTGTTTTACTTGGCTGCGCCATCTCAGGTACAGCACGCAGGATCTTGCTTCTGCCATGCGAGCTCTTTGTTGGGACTCTCTCATTGTCTAGTCGTGTCATGCCAGCTTAGTTGCCACAGGGCATGTGGGATCTTAGTTCCCCAACCAGGGATCGAACCCTGCACTGCAAGACGTATTCTTAAGCACTGGACCCACCAGGGAAGTCCCAGAGGAGGGCTTATTTTCAGAAACCTTCGAAAGGCAAACCAAGAAGAGGAGATGCCAGGGCTTGGTGATGGAGACGGAAGGCAGAGAAGCCCACTGGAGCTAGAGAGAAGGCCATTCCCCAAGTTGAAGGAAACCTGGACTCCTTGAGCCCTTGTGAGGAACCCCCAGGGGATGTTGAACTGGGAGCCCCACGGCCTTGAGGGTAGTGCCTGGTGGAGGGTCTCTCTGAGCAAGTCTGGGGTGAGTGGAGATGACAACTGTGGGGGCTGGGAGGGGGGGTGCGTCTGGGCCACACGGTAAGGCTGGTGGGCAGGGCAACACCACAGGGTGGACCATCAGCTCCTCACCCCTGGAGGCTTCCCACGCCTGAGCCTAGATCCCGGGGAGGGGGGCGGAAGGGGCACAGACAAGGAAGCTACATTCACTGGGGCTGCATTTCCTGCCAGCCAGGCTGGGGCGGGGAGAAGCTGGAGCGACTAAGAAAGATCAGGAAATGCGATCTGACCCAGGAGTGTTGTCCAGTGAAATCCACACGTTACAACCGCAGTGCATTCTAAGAAGAGCTCTGAAGGGGGTTGAGACGAGCGGGTGTTGGCAACAGAGAACACAGCCTCCAGGAAGACAGAGAAACCTCAAAGAGCCGGTGGCCTCAAAGGGTCTGCTAAGATCAACAGGCTCCTTCCATTTCATTAGCAGGAAGGCCCAGGCAGGGGAGCCGGTTCCCACTGGACCCCAGAGGCAGGGAGAGCAGAGACAAGTTACACATCCAGGGAGGCTGGGGTCCAGGCGCCTGGCAGGAGGCCAGCAGAGGAGGCTGCAGGCAGGAGTGTGAGATGGGGGGTCTCAGATCCTAGATTCTTCTGATACCAGAGGCAGAAGGGTCCTGGGGTTGAGTGCTTTGAAAAGTTCATTCGGAGGACTTATCTGATGGCTGCTCACTGCCAAGCTGTTAGATTGCAAAATCCATTTCCAAATGGCCTGCTCATCTGGGAGGAGCTGCAGAGACTGTATATCAGGAGCAGCCACCCTCCCGACGGTCCGCATCCATCTCCCAGTTTCCACAGGCTGCAGCCGTTCCCATTCTCCAGAGCCAGCCTCGGCCCCACGTGTGTGTGTGTGTGTGTGTGTGTGTGTGTGTACGCGCACTCATACGCGCGCTCAGTCATGTCCGACTCTTTTGTGACCCCATGGACTGTAGCCCACAAGGCTCTTCTGTCCATGGGATTCTCCAGGCAAGAATACTGGAGTGGGTTGCCATTTCCTTCTCCAGGGATCTTCCTGACCCAGGGATCATACCCGTATCTCCTGCATTGGCAGGAGGCTTTTTTTCACTGCTGAGCCACCTCGGAAGCCCTCTGCAATCCCTGACCCCCTATCAACTTACCAGGCATCTACTCTGGATCCAGCCCCCCAGATTGCCCACAGCCCAAGCTCAGGCAAAGATGGGTCATTTCTCATTAGAATGAGCAGATGACAACCCTGGCATTTATGCACAGCATCTGGTCAGAACCAAGGGAAGAAGCCCCCAGTCCTACCCCCGGCAGCCCCCACCCAGCACCCTATACCTGAGGATGTGTGTTTCAATCCTCCCAGGAGAAAGAAGACAAAGAGAGAGAAAGGCCTGGCCCCGTCCCCATTTTAACCACCTGACAGGTTATCGTGGGCCCAGCAGGACCCACAGCTGAGCTGGGGGCCACTGCAAACCCTGCTCGAGTTAAAATACATCTATCTGCAGCATTCAGAAAATAGCTATCTACAGTGTTGCTTTCAGTTATAATGGAAAACTGATGGCTTTTATCTCCCCAACTTTATGACTATTGATGGGATAGAGGCTGAGGTTTGATGACCATTTAATAGCCGACCCTGTGCAGTTAGAGGAGCATCAGAAAGCAATGAAAGCACCGAGATGATTGTCTGGCAGAGAATTCTCCACTGAGGTCCAGGAAGCAAAACAACCACCCTCCCCAGGCTCCGACAGAAGAAAATCAAAGTCATCATCATTTCTGTTTCTCCCCCCTCATTTCTGCCATTGACCTCTGGGAGGTTGATCCAGAGGGGAGGGAGGGCAGTGGGGGAACAGGAGCAATGCAGGTGTGAGCCCTTATGGAGAAAGGGAGAATGGGGAAGGGGCTCTGGACTGAGGATCCCCAGGATGGGCACCCCACGCCCCACCTCTCCCAGCCCAGCCTTCATTGTGCCATGGACAAACAGCTGGGACTCTGGCAGGACAAAAGGGACTCAGGACTGTCTGATGAGCTTCCTGCAAAGAGCTGGAAGGAAAAGGAAGGAAGCAGAGGTCTGGTCTAGCCCATGATCCAACTGGTCTTAGACCTTCTGTCCACAGCCAGAAGCCAAAAGCCATCTCCAGGGCTCTGCATGGACTCAAGCATTGAGTCTTTCCTGACATTCCGCCCCTTCCCTCTGTGGGGGAGACCTACCCATCTCTACCCACTTTCCTCTCCAGGGTACAGGCCTTTAAACATGACTGGGAAGGGTGGGAGGCAGTCAGAGGGGTTGGGGGGGGGGCGGGTAATGGGAAGGGGGAGATTCTTTGCAGCATTCCAAGTACCTTCCTGGATCGTCTCTCATTTCCTATTCTACAACAGCCCCAAAAGGTAGACAAGACAGATTTGATTCTGTCTGTTCTTTAAATGACAGACTCAATGGACATGAACTTCGGCAAATTCCAGGAGATGGTGAAGGACAGGGAAGCTTGGGGTGCTGCAGTCTATGGGGTCGCAAAGAGTCAAACACAACTGAGTGACTGAACAACAACAAATTATTTAAATGGACTTCCCTGGTGGCTCAGTGGTAAAGAACCCACATGCCAACGCAGGAGACATGGGTTCCATCCCTGGATCAGGAACATCCCCTGGAGGAGGAAATGGCGACTCACTCCAGTATTCTTGCTTGGGAAATCCCGTGGACAGAGGAGCCTGGTGGGCTACAGTCCATAAGGTCGTACAGAATGGGACATGACTGAGCATGCAGGCACATTTCCTTTAAATAAGGAACCTCAGAGATGTTCCAGGTCCCAAGTCTGGGACCCCAGTGTCTGACATCCCTGTCCAGTCAGCCCTCCACCATGCCAAGCCACCTCGCAGGACAGGGTGCTGCCCAGACCTGACCTTTTGCCTGAGTCCTGTCCCTTCCTAGCTGTGTGACTGTGGGCAGGTAACTCTACCTCTCTGGCCCTCAGCTTCTTCATCTCTAGAATGAAATTGGGGGGAGGGGGGAAAGAGCTTCAAGCCTATTGCCAGGCGGAATTATGGGTCCCCCAGGCTCCACCTTCAGATACAAGGATATTGTGCTCTGTCCACAGCTGCCACCTCCTCAGACAGCACACCTTCCTCCCATCACAAATCAGGACGAGGCTCACTGCAGGCAGGGCAGGCCAGGCCCCACTCCGGCCAGCACCCCCGGCACATGGCCTCACAACAGGCTCCCTGCAAGCCACACCTCCTTCAATCGTACAGGAGACGGGGTGATCAGGCCAGTGGGTGGCAATCTCCAGAGCCCTCTCTCCTCATCTTGGGCCAGTGCAGGTGCTCTGGTGAGCTCTATCTGAGGCTCCCCTATGCCAACTCAACTTCCTTAAAGACACAGGTGCGAATTAAAACAACTAGAAAACAATGAGCCCAAAAAAGAAGGAGACAGAAGAGGTCGCCAAGAGGTGGCCAAAGTGGTTCCTCCTCCCTGGGAATCTGTGCATGAGTTTCCGGCAGGGGAAGGAGGAGGCAGGGGCCCCCAGACCTGTCCACCTGCCCAGATGTCTTCCCTGCACATCTTCCAGAAGGTAAAAGCCCACCTCTCCTGCTAGCACAGTTCCACACCTCCTTCCAATGGCAACAGAGAGAGCTGGCCGCTTAATGACCTTGGCTGCTGCAGCCCTGAGTCTTCTGAGCTCACTGCTCACCACTTGGGAGCTACTATCTGTTGATTTCTTAGGGATTTCCAATCATCTCTGCTGCAGCGAGGGGAGGATTAGCAAGTCGCAGGCAATGATCCTTGCTCGGTTACTTAAAACTCCCCCTGAGAAACAAACACTTAGAAAAGCGAATGGAGAAAATATGCCACTGCCCCAGACCTTCCTTGCTTCCAGGCTCAGCCCGTCAACACTCTCCAGCCCTCTCCACTGTGGCTGCAGCTCTGATCTCCACATTAGCAGCCAGCTGATTTTTTTTAACAATGCCAATACACATACTGACTCCTAAAACCTTCCACTTCAGGCATCGCCTTCTGTCTTCGGCTGGATGCTTAAGAGGCCTCTGCCTTTTCCATTCTCAAGTTGATGCCCTAGTACAGTCCTCATCCTGTGCACTGCCCTTAGAAGTTACAGGAAATGACTACCAGCTCCTGAACGGCCTGTCAGCAGAGAACAACCCAAACTCACAAATGGAAACTTCCCAGAAACACACCTACCCACCGAGAAGACCCCGGCTCAGCCCAGTCACCTGTCCTCCCCTGCATCACAAGGAAGGCCTGAGTCCACAAGACAACAGCTCTCTGGCTGCCTAAGTGTCCCCTTCTGTCCCAGGGCCCAGAATGTCTGCCCCCTTCCACATGCCAAGCTCCAATCCAATTATGAGATTCTTACATGACAGAGCAAATGTCCACATGCAACCATAGCAAGTTCTGCGTGTCACCCACAGAGAAAAGGAGACTGCCACCAAAACCAGTAAACCTGGACAAGCCAATACATTAAACATTAATATAGAGGGGAAAAAGCACTAATAAAACAGCATACACTACACAACATCACTGTTGTCAAAATATGTGGATGCCTAGTATTAAAGCCTGGAGGTACACATTCTCCTGAACGTACACTTATTTCAGGGTGATTTCAGGGTGCTGGACTTGCGGATAATGTCTACTTTCTTGAGTCGACCTTCCTGTCTTGGCAGAATTATGTTTTATGGCGAGCACATACAGCTTTTGTAATTAGCAAAAGCAGGAAAGTGAAGTTCATTTTGAAAACCAGGAGAAAAAGAAAAGGAGAAGGAAGATAGGGAAGGGGAGGGGCAGGGAGGAGAAGGGAGCACAGGGGCCTCCTGGTTCATGTGATCCATTCCCTTCATTTGAACTTGAGAGAAAAGAGATTCACAATCACACCAGCTCAGAAGGGACAAAAGTCCCAAACCTGACACTCATGTGAGGCCTGGCAAGGGGCCCCCAGCCTCTGCTCTGTACCTCTTAGGATGGGGCACATGCGCTTAGTCGCTCAGTCATGCCCGACTCTGTGACCCTACGGACTATGGCCTGCCAGGCTCCTCTGTCCATGGGATTTCCCAGGCAAGAATACTGGACTGGGTTGCGATTCCCTTCTCCAGGGGATCTTCCTGACTCAGGTATCGAACCTGGCTCTCCTGCATTGTAGGCGGATTCTTTACCATCTGAGCCACCAGGGAAGCCCCTTAGAATGGGGAACTCCTACCTAACAAGATAACTCATTCCAGTTTCCAACAAGATCATAGAGTTAGTTATGGGCCGAGGTAGTCGCAATAATATTAGGATTTAGTATAACTCCTAAACCAGGACTCTTCACCTGCCTCTGTTTCTTCCTCTTATTGAGCAACAAGTTTGGAGTCTGCTGGAATTAGGAACTGACAGGTGGGAGGCTGGGAGGGGCTGCAGGAGTCCCTATCTTCCCAGTGTCCCCCCAGAACATTTCAGAGCTCTAGTTACACACACACACACACACACACACACACTCCTCCCTCCACTGGCGCCTGTGCTCCGAGCAGGACATCGCTGTCTTCTGGGACATCCATGTCCAGTCTGGTTTCCCCTTCTGCCCCGTTCCGGAAGCTTCCTTCCCCCACAGCTGCAGGATCCCCACCCCACATCACCTAACATGGCTCTTCCAGCCACACGGCTCCCTTCCTCTGAACAACCACAGCAGGCAGTTTAATCCTTACAACACTTAATTAAGCAGGGCCTCCTCTTCATATTAAATGTTTCCACACGTGTGAGCCTTGTCTCCCCAAACGAGCTTACAAGCTCTTTGAAGGGACTAATGTTTACTGTGCGCCTCTGTGCCCAGAGGCTCTTCCTCACAGCTTTATTTCACTTAATCCCATAATCTCAATCTCAAGCTTCGACCTCTCTCCCAAACTCCCACGTATACATTTCCACTTGCCTGTTCCAAAGGCTTCCCAACAAATAAGTTCAAAACCCAAACACCTTCCCTCTATGCCCAGACTGGGGCTTCCCTGGTAACTCAGATGATAAAGAATCTGTCTGCAATGCAGGGGACCCGGGTTCAATCCCTGAGTTGGGAAGATTCCCTGGAGAAGAGCATAAGCAACCCACTCCAGTATTTTTGCCTGGAGAATCCAGGGACAGAGAAGCCTGGTGGGCTACAGTCCATGGGGTCACAAAGAGTCAGACCCGACTGAAGAGACTAACATTAACACTATGCCCAGACCTCCTGCTCCCATCTCTCAGGTAGTAATGACTTTGTCAGCCAGGCAGTCAACAGGTCAGAGACTGCAGTGTCCACCTGCCTCCTCCCACTCCCTCACTGTCCATATCCAGCTAGTTCTGGGAACCGGCCTCACCCCTCACACCCTCTGGCTTGGCACTCCTGATCTCAGGCCCCATCACAGTGGGCCCCTAGGACACCCCCGTCTCCAGCCCCTCTCTCCTCTGACCCATTGTGTGCACAGCGGCCAAAGGGATCTTCCTTTCTAAAGCACTAACAGTACTGGGTCTCCTGCCTTAAACACGTCGTGGCTCCTTGTTGTCTTCTAAGAAAATCAGACTCCTTGGCTGAATGCACAAAGGTTTTATAAGCTGATTCTCCCTTGCCTGCCCCTCCTTTCTGAGACACACATAACCCCCAAGAGAACCAGAAGGGCCACCTTCTAGAACAGGCCTGCTTGCTCCTCCTTCAAGCCCAGCTCAGACACCTCCTCCAAGCTGCCTTCCCTGATGGCCCCTGCCAGCCTTGGGCACTGGCCCTCCACCTCACAGCCTGCACAGCCCAAGGTTTAACTCAGCATCCTGGGTGCTGAGTACCTAGCAATGGAGCACCCCAGAAGTCCTGGGGAATAAGGGACCAAGCTTCCTTGTAGCTATAACTGTCCTGATTTTTACAAGAAGCACAGAGGTTGTGTGATGTTAAAAAACCCAGTCAAGTTCTCACAACTGCCAAGGTAAGGATCTGAAGCCAGGGCTGCAACTCCAGCCCCTCTGAAGAACACATCCAGGGAGTCTTTTCTTAAGCACCCCCAGCCCACCAAAGGCCAAGTGATGGAGAATTCCCATGCTTGGAGAATTCCCGTGCTCCGGAGGATCCTGCTGGACAAGTACAATGCATCCTGGGCCAGGTGCGAGCAGCTCTCCCCATATTTCCCTCTCACTCCATATGAATCAAACTTTATTCCCTGGGCTCCAAAATCAGTGCAAACAGTGACTGCAGCCATGAAATTAAAGATGCTTGCTCCTTGGAAGAAAAGTTATAACAAACCTAGACAGCACATTAAAAAGCAGAGATGTCACTTTGCTGACAAAGGTCTACACAGTCAAAGCTATGGCTTTTCCAGTAGTCCTGTACGGATATGAAAGCTGGACCATAAAGAAGGCTGAGCACCAAAGAATTGATGCTTTTGAACTGTGGTGCTGAAGAAGACTCTTGAGAGTCCCTTAGACAGCAAGGAGATCAAACCAGTCAATCCTAAAGGAAATCAACCCTGAATATTCATTGGAAGGACTGATGCTGAAGCTGAAGCTCCAATCCTTTGGCCACCTGATGCAAAGAACTGACTCATTAGAAAAGACCCTGATGCTTGGAAAGACTGACGGCAGGAGGAGAAGGGGGTGACAAAGGATGAGATGGTTGGATGGCATCATCCACTCAATGGGCATGAGTTTGAGCAAACTCCAGGAGATAGTGAAGGACAGAGAAGCCTGGCATGCTGCAGTCCATGAGGTCACAAAGAGTTGGACACAACTTAGTGACTGAACAAGAACAACCACTTGAGGATCTTACTGTTCCTTGGTGCTTAATTCAATGTCCTAGTTCTTCTCTAGGTGGGAGGGTGCTAATGGTGGTCTGCTATGCTTACTCACCTCAGACACCCTGGGACAATGGAGCCATTTGTAGGTCTCTGGGTCTTCTAAGATATCCCCTGAAAGGGCCCTGAGGAGGACAGCTGGCCCCAGAATACCAGGCTAATCTTACTTAAAAAGAAGGAGGGCAGGATTTCTCACCTCTGCAGATGCCACCCTGGGAAGGCAAAGACCACATCCTGGCTGGCCACAGGAGAAATCACAGCCCCAACCAGCACAGACTGGAGATCCGGCACAGGCAGCCTGGCGCACCTCTTAGGCACTCCTCAGGCTGTTCTAAGAATCCCTCAATGAAGAATGCTGAAGAAGCAAAGTTCCTCTTGGCAGCGCCAGAGTCATCTTTTCTAAGAGGGTGAGCCAGCTAGGTTGTTCAGAAGAGCCTGGCACTTAGAGAAAGGTCTCTTCCCACATTGTAAGGAGTCTTTCGGCTGTGGCTGGAGAAACTGAGCCCGTGGCCACGATTCTGATCAGGTTTCTTTCTTTCTTTGTTTCTTTCTTTGTGGCTATGCAGCTTGTGGGATTTTAGTTCCCGGGCCAGGGATCGAACCCAGGCCCTTGACAGTGAAGGCACGGAGTCCTGACCATTGGACTGCCAGGGAATTCCCTCTGATCAGGTTTCTGTCATCATCACTGCATCAAAATTGCTGTTGAGGAAGTCACCAACATCCGCCACTCTCCCAAATCCAGTGGTCACCTGCCTCTCCTCACCAGATGCTATTGGCAGCATCTGGCACACCTGTCCACGTCTTCTTTCTCAAAAATCTCCTTTGACTCCTGGTGTGCCATAAGAACACCTGCAAACCCTTACCATGCACTTCCAGGAGGGCAGGCACAGTCTTAGGGCCTCCTCTCATGCTAGCCTCTCCTTAGGAAAACCTACACAGTCCCCTGGCCTTAAACACCATAAATATGCCAATGACCCCCAGAACTTACAACACCAGTCAAGCTCCAGATAGGACTGTCTCAAAGGCATCTCAAAATTCACATGCCTGGAATGGAACTCTCCCCCTCCAAGACTTCGCCATCCTAGAAAGTGGCATCATCACCCACCAGGTGGCTCAAGCCAGAAACCCGTGAGCTCTCCTTGAGCTCCTCTGTCTCCCTCACTCCCACATCAAGGTACATCATTTCCATCTCGAAAATACCTCAGATTTTCCCACTTATCTCACTCCACACAGCCACCCTCCTGGCCTGGGCTGCTGTCATCTTTGATCTAGTGATACTTAAACAACCTCCTCTCTGGTCTCTCTGAGGTCATTCTTGCCGCCTCCCTTAATTCTCCACCCAGTAGCCAGAGTCATCATCTATTATCACACTTTAGATAATATTACTAGTTGACTTCAGAAGCTTCCTTCTTTTTATTTATTTATTTTTAATATTTGTTTATTCGCTTGGCTGTGCCAGGTCTTGGTTGCGGTTCACGGGATCCTCTATCTTCGCTGTGGCATGCGGGATCTTCAGCTGCAGCATGCACACTCTTAGTTACAGCATATAGGACCTAGTTCTCTTACCAGGGATCAAGCCAGGCCCCCTGCAGTGGGAGCGTGGAGTCTTAGCTACTGGACCACCAGGGAAGTCTCTAGATTTATTCTGAGTACACTTAGAAGAAAAAAAGCTTCTGGGGACCTCCCTGGGGGTCCAGTGGCTAAGACTCCACGCCCCCAATGCAGGGGCCCCAGGTTCAATCCGTGATCAGGGAACTAGATCCCACACGCTGCAACTAAGAGTTCACATACCAAAACTGAAGATTCCACGTGCTGCAAGTAAGACCCCAGTGCAGCCAAATAAACGTTTTTTTAAAAAAAGAATAAATCCAGACTCCTTGCCCCAGGCTGGGATGGCCCCATGTGACCTAGCCCTGCCTGTAGGTCTCTCCCTGGTTCCCTCAGCTCCAACCACATGAGCCTCCTCTCACGGCCCCAGAAATGCCAAGTTTCTCCCCTCAACCAGTTCCTGCATGTGCTATTGCCTCTGTGTGAGATGTTCTTTCTCCCACCTGTCTTTCTTCTGGCTCCTCACTCTTCAGGTCTCAGCTTAAATGTCACCCCTGCAGATAAATATTCCCTGACCGCTCTGCCCAAGGAGGTCCCCTCTTCTTCCCCCATTACATTCTATTTCTACATCCTGCTCATTTCAAAGATGTTAATCATATACTTTGCTTGATTATCATATATACTGTGTTGCTTGTTAATCATATGCATTGTTTGCTTGATTATTGTCTATCTCCTCCATCAGACTATAAGCTCCAAGGGGATGTGGACCATCTCTATTGTGCTCTCCAGTATCTATATCCAGTGTCTAGCACAGTGCCCGGCACGTAATAAATATTTGTTAGATAAATAAATAAATTTTATATATGTATACATATATATAGTGGTACATATATATATATTCGAGCTTCCCAGGTAGCACTAGCGGTAAAGCACCTGCCTTCCAATGCAGGAGATGTAAGAGACATGGGTTTGATCCCTGAGTCAGAAAGATCCCCTGAAGAAGGGAATGGCAACCCACTCCAGTATTCTTGCCTGGGAAATCCCACGGACATTGGAGGCCGGCAGGCTACAGTCCATGGGGTCACAAAGAGTTGGACACAACTGAAGTGACTGAGCACACATCCATATATTATATATAAGAATATTTTTAAAAGAGACCAAATTGGGAAGATAAAGTGTCAACAGAAAGCCACATGGTCAGTGCCACACGAAGGATGCAGACAAGTTCTAGGAAGCATCAGTGACAACAAGGTCCTACTGCATAGTGGAGGGAACTATATTCACCATCCTATGCTAAACCACAATGGAAAAGACTAAGAAAAAGAATGTATGTGTATGTATCACTGAATCTCTTTGCTGTACAGCAGAAATGAACACAACATTGCTAATCAACTAAACTTCAACAGAATTAAAACAAACAATGTCTACATAAAAAAATAGAATGCATCAATGGAAGGAGAGGCCATGAGAGGGCTCAGAGAGATGAGAACCAAACAGATGCTGAATGAAGTATAAGTCTAGGGCTTTCCTGGTGGCTCAGGTGGTTAAAAAAATCTGCTGCAGCACAGGAGATCCAGGTTCAATCCACAGATTGGGAAGATCCCCTGGAAAAGGAAATGGCCACCCACTCCAGTATTCTTGCCTGGAGAATCCCATGGACAGAGGAGCCTGGCAGGCTACAGTCCATGAGGTTACAAAGAGTTGGACACGAATGAACAACTAACACACACATACCAGGTGCTACAAACTGAATGCTTGTGTCCCCCCAGAATTGATCTGTTAAACCCTAATTCCCCATGTGATGGTGTTTGGAGGTGGAGTCTTTGAAAAACAATTAGATCATGAGGGTAGAGCACCATGACGGGACTAGCAGCCTTATGAAAAGAGGTAGAAACACCCAGTCCCTCTGGGCGAGCACCAGCCAAGGAAGAGCACATGAGAACACTACTCTGAAGAGGACCCTCACCAAGAGCCCAACTGTGCTGACACCCTCACCTTGGATTCCAGCCTCCAGAACTGTGAGAAAGAAAGTTGGGTAAACGCTCTGGTCCATAGTATTTTGTTATAGCAGCCCCAGTGGATAGAGACAGCAGCAAGGAAAAAGCCCACATCTCTATCCACTGGGTGGAAGCAGAAATATCAAGAAGCCCAGTGAACGAAGCAGCATCTGGGTAGCTGAGAGCATGCCCTGCCCCACCCACAACAGCCAATCACAGGTGGCACCTCTAGTGTGAACAAACCTGCCTGACTTGTACTCTGATTCTCTCTGCATAAGCAGCATCCCCTCACAGTGGGCCATTCCTCCTGCCAATCACCCAGGGATGAGCGGGTTCTCACTCAGAACTCCACCAGTGGTAGCCTCAGCTAGACAAGGGGTGCATCCCCTCTCTCTGGGGTGTGAGCTTTAGGGAGCCCAGGTGTCCAGACACCAGCCCTGATGGTAAAAGGTACAGGTGCTGTCTGTCCAGTCATTCTGACCTCCCTGTAGTGGCCAGAGCAAGAAGTCATGGAAACCCTATCTTGCAAACTAAATATCTAGGCTGCAGCTTCTCTCTGTGTTTGTTTTCCCAGAGCCTTTAACAATGTTCCACATTCCAGCCTTGTGTCAATTTGCCACAGGAAATTCCAAGAGGAATACTCTGGGCACTCTTGGTCCAAAGATTAAGGGTGAGCAGAACCCCTAATAAGGCCAGTAGCAGAAGCCAGCATGGGATCCCCAAGGAGAAGATGGGTCTCACAGTCTCTGGCCAGACAAAGGATTCCAAGCCCCTCTCAAGCCCCTCCCCAGCCACTGCAACCTTGCTGGTTGAGTCTTCTTCAGGAGGATGATGACCTCTTTATCCCATGGCACTCCTGGGCACAGCTCTGCTCCAAGGCCAGATGGACCTCTGAACAAGGCTCATCTGTCTGTGGCTCATCTGCCCCAAGAAACAGCTGCTCTCTGCGCCACCAGGGTAACCCAGGGATGGCTTGGTAGGGAGCAGAGCAGAACTGGGATTTCAAGAGAAGCTGAGTGGAAATGCTACCATCTAGTTCACTGTGTGGCTCTTCCCCATTGCAGAGGCAGTCAGTCATGTGTGTCCTGTCACTGGACTGTCAAGGGCCTCTACCTACTTCATTAACTTTCCAATCCCAACATGAAGCCTGGCCCAGAGTGGATGATCAACAAACAGCCATCAAATGAATAAAGGAGGGACTTCCCTGTTGGTCCAGTGGTTAGGAATCGACCACCCAATGCAGGGTACACGCGTTCCATCCCTGGTCAGGGAACTAAGACCCCACATGCCATGGGGCAACTGAGTCTATGCGCCACAACTACTAAAGCGCGTGCGCCTAGGGCCTGTACTCCACAACAAGAGAAGCCACCACAATGAGAAGCCTGCCCACCACAATGAAGAGTAGGCCCCGTTCACCGCAATTAGAGTTAACGTGCAGCAAAGAAAATCCAGCTCAGCCAAAAATAAATAAATAAATTTTAAAAAATTTTTAGAAAATGAATAAAGGAATGACCCCAGGACCCCCATTCCTCCTGCTACTGGTGAACCAGTGGTCCCAGGAATGACTAGCTGGGTTCTAGCAGATCTGCCCGTCCATGATTCTGCCCCTTCCATGTCAGTGGCAGACATCACTAATCAATCACAGCTCCCTTTGCTAGATTCATAATCCTCTAGGCAGCCAATTCAAGTTGGACGTCTGGAGATGGAAGACGTTCTTAATTTGGGGGAGGTCAAGGAATCCTTTAAGAATCTAATGAAAGCAGCAAGTTTCTCCCCAGAAAATACACATAAAACTTTACATATGATTTCAAGATATTCAAGATCCTCTCCTTTTAAAGAAGGAAAGACTTGAAAGCCCCCCAACCACCTATGAAAATAACCATTTTGAGCTAACCTGCTGAAAACATCAGCCAACAGAGTCTGTAGAGTCCAAAAGGAGCTCAGGGACAGCCTCAGAGAGCCAAGAATCAAACCCAGACCTGCCCATCTACACTGCTTACAGATACCAGACACACTTCAAGCTAGACAAGGGGGCAAGGGTCTTGCTGAAGGGGCACCTCCCCACTCCCTGCAGACAGCTGAGACAGGGGACCCCAACCCCTCCACCTTCCCAGCAACACTCTCGGACAAGGACAATGTCCATTGCATAAAGGAGCCCAGCTAGGGTAGCCCCAGGCTGAAAACTATTTATACACGTCCTCAGCACCCAGAGGTTAAATTACAGCTGGAGATGTGGCACAGGGCCAGCCCTGAGTTATTTATATCCATATCCTCTTGGCAGACCAAGAAGAACAGGGCATTCTAGGGGGCCTCTCTAAGAAAGACCTACAGGCACACAGTTTACAAGACAGCACAATCACAATCATCCTTCCCATAGCCCCACAACCGCACCCTACACACACACACACACACACACACACACACACAAAGTCTGGACCATCCTTGCATTGACTGTAAACTGAGAAAGTAGAAACCAAAAGTTTGTTCTAAAAAGGAAGTAGGTCATGGCCACTGAAGGGCTGGGGTAAGGGAAATTAGCCAAATTCCGTTGAATCATTCCAGGAGATTCTCCAGGCTTTCCAGACTCCACATCAGAAGCCTTTGAAAGGAAAAGCCTCTCCTAGTCCTAAGTCCACAGCACTCAATGCCCATGAGACATAAACTAGATTAAAGTAGAAGGCAGGGTTCCCAGGGTGAAATTTCAAGATGAGTTGGACCCATGGCTCAAGCAGGAAGCTTCCACTCTCAGAGGCTCCCTCCCTCTGACCCCAAGCTGATCCTGGCCCAAAGAGCAGGGGAAGGATTTAGAAATGCTTCCAACACCCCGGGGCCCCAGCAGGAAAATACCCTTGTTTAACCAAAGCTTCTTCAAGCCCTTCTGTTTAGTTCTTAGTGACAGTCATAAGACAGCACAGCAGAGTCTGTTAAATATCACACGGGATGTACGAGGCCTGCTGCTAGGGGCAGCGCACAGCACATCAATGGGCTTGCTTTAATGTCGTGCCAGGTGAAGGGAGTCTTGTAGAGCTGCCCCCCACAGCAGTCCTGGGCCAAGATTCACTCAAACAAAAGCCTTGGCACAGCTGAGCCAAGTCCCAGAGCTGAAGGGTGACGGGGGGCCAACAGGTCCAGTGAAGTGCAAACTGGGCACTAGAGCCCTAGAGTGTGGGGCATGTTCTAGCAGATGCCTGCCACGGCCGCATTCCCAAAGAGTCAGCCCAGAGAGGCTCTCCCATGACCCCCATCAAGGCCAGTTCCACCCGTTAAAGTAACCAGGAAAGAAAGACTTGAGGGTCCCCAGTTCTTGCTCCAAACACAATGGCACTGGGCTCTCCCTCTTTCACAGTCAAGATGTCCACCTGTGGTGCCCATCAGGTGGGCAGAAACCTGGAGGTCACCAAGGCCAGGAGGGAAAGGAGGGCACAGTGGAGAACTACCTGGTCTCCAGGGGTCCCTCCCCAGGCACTCCTCACTCCCTGGGCTCATCACAGACCACAGAGGCAGGGTCCAGGCGTCAGTAAGCCAAGCCTGCAAGAGCATGGAAAGAAGTCAGCTCCTCTCCTTCAAACCCGTCCTTCCACCCCATCTACCTTAATGAGGCATCTCAGGTCATTTCCTCTTGTACCAGGAGCTCACCTCTCTGGAAACATGACCTCAAGTAGAAGCACACGGGGAGAAGGCAGACAGGAAAGCCGTGTGATGGACTTAGACCCAAAGACTAGGAAGTGTCCTGGGAGAATGGGGAGCATCCTTGTTTGATCAGTGAAGAAGCCCAGGGCATAGGCAATGAAACAGTCACCCAGGACTTCTCAGGAGACCAGGGGTAGGGCAAGCACAGAAGGTAGGCTTCCCGGCTGCAGGGTCACCATGGCAACCTCGTCCACCCACCTCCCACACTGAGTCACAGGCAGAGCTCCCCAAGGATACGTGGCCACACTGCAACGGATCCCCAGATCCCGCCAGACTCACCCTAAACTCAGGTTCTGCCTCCATCCCTGGTCCTCCCACTTGGAGGCGCGTGCTTAGTCGCTCAGTCGTGTCCGACTCTTTGCAACCCCATGAACTGTAGCCCACCAGGTTCCTCCATCCACAGGATTCTCCAGGCAAGAATACTGGAATGGGGTACCATTCTGTTCTCCAGGGGCTCTTCCCAACCCAGGGATTGAACCTGCATCTCCTGTGTCTCCTGCATTGCAGGCAGATTCTTTACCCGCTGAGCCATTGGAGTCCCACTTGCAGGACCACTCTTTAAATCTGCCTGGGGATGGGAGCTGGGTGGGACCGGAGTTGTGGAAGATGCATTAGAAGAACACCCTGGTTCTAGACCAGAAGCTCACCCAGCCACATCTGGGAGGACCTGGAACTTCCTACATGGGACCCAACTCGTAATCCAGACACCGCATGTTCCCTGGGACTCCCACAGTTGCCATTGTCTAAATTTACAGCATGATGCTTGGCACTCACAGGCTTGGCTCAGTGCCTCTCAGAAACTGTCAGCCCTCAGGTCCTGGGACACCTCATTCTTGATCCTCCCAATAGTCTTGTTTAAACCCCCTGCTCCATGCTCTCCCATCTCTTTAGGAGCTATGTGTATTGTCCTCCCTTGTTGTTCAGTTGCTCAGTCGTGTCCGAACTCTTTGCAATCCCATGGACCATAGCACACCAGGCTTCCCTGTCCTTCACTATCTCCCAGCGTTTGCTCAAACTCATCTCCATTAAATCAATGTGAAAGTGAAAGTCGCTCAGTCCTGTCCAACTCTTTATGACCCCATGGACTATATATAGTTTATGGAATTCTCCAGGCCAGAATACTGGAGTGGGTACCTTTCCCTTCTCCAGGGGATCTTCCCAACCCAGGGATCGAACCCAGGTCTCCTGCATTGCAGGCGGATTCTTTACCAGCTGAGCCACAAGGGAAGCCCAAGAATACTGGAGTGGGTAGCCTCTCCCTTCTCCATCGGATCTTCCCAGCCCAGGAATCAAACTGGGGTCTCCTGCATTGCAGGCAGATTCTTTACCAACTGAGCTATCAGGGAAGCCCACTCCAATCGTTTTTGTAGGCAATAAGGTATGTTTCTTTAAGTAAGCAAAAAAGAAAAGCCCACCTTATTCAGGCTTTTCCAGCCCCACAGGGATCAGTCCTTCTCCAAACTCTAGCTCATTTTCCAAACCAAGGCAGTGCCTCCCCTCAGCCACACAGGCCAGGAGCTCCCTTCCCTCTGTAGTCCTGTTCTCCCAGATCCCCAAAACAACCCCAATCCCATTCCTCCACTCCAGCTTCTTCATTGAGCTCCAGGACCATAGATTCAGATGCCCCCAAGACATCTTGGGAATGGCAATAGTCCATGCTGCACATTCAACATGCCTGTTGAATGGCTCCATTGCCCCATAATTATCAAACGAGGAAACATGGTGGCCACCATTCACATATTCATTCAACTCTGTTCACAGAGTGCTTGCCATGAGCCAGGCTCCATGTGCAGGACGAAGTGTGGAGTAAAGTGGAAGTGAAAATGAAAGTCGTTCAGTCCTGTCCGACTCTTTGCAATTCCATGGACTGTAGCCCACCAGGTTCCTCTGTCCATGGGATTCTCCAGGCAAGAATACTTAAGTGGGTAGCCTTTCCCTTCTCCAGGGGATCTTCCTAACCCGGGGATCGAACCCAGGTCTCCCACATTGCAGGTGTATTCTTTACCATCTGAGCCATCCCAAGTGTGGAGAAAACAAAAGAGAAATGGCCTTGCCTCCAGGGAACTTTCCACCAGTCCCCAGGCCTGTCATACACTGATACACTTCTAATACTGATGTGCTCATACACTTACACACTGATACTGATTCATGGATACTGAACTGACACACTTCTCTCCATGCCCACAGCCCCTATCTTATCTGGGTGCCCACAGCACCCAGACCAGGGTGCTACTTTGGAGGAAAACACTGGAGATAGGGTCCAGCTCTGAAACAATGGAGCTGTGCAACCTTGGGCAAGTTGCCTTCTCTATTTGATCATTTGGCAGATAAGTATGATAACAGAACCTTCCTCATAGCCTTGTTGCAAGAACTAATGAGATAAACTGTATAAAAGACTGCTGTCTGGGATGCAGTAAGCAGGCTCTGCTTATCTGCTTATCGCAGTTGCTATCTCCCCAGCAGCCACACCTCTGACCTCCCCTCCCCAGGACCCAGCTCCACGTGCACCCACCACCTACAGGGACCCATAACCCCAGGCTCTCTCCTACCCTCCAGCCTTCGCATACGCTTTTCCCACATACAAGTAACACAAGATATAATCTGAAAAAGATGTTCATCCATACGTCCATTTAACAGCTGCCCTCTACAAGAAGTGGACTCACTGTGTGTTCCTTGTATTTACATGCCAGACTCACTCCCTGGCTTTCTCATTCTCATGTTCCAAGGTTCAGTTCAAGGTCCTGTCCTCTGTATCCCCAGGCTGAGGCAAGGCCCTCTCCGTACACACCTGCCTCCGGGAACCCACAGCTCTCAGCCCACGGCATTGGGATCCCTGCTCCCCTCCTCTGTCACCCTTCTGGATTGGGTGCTACTCAAAGAGCATTGTGTTCACCTCTGCTTGCCCATGCTTTAGAACCACTCACTGGATGCCACAGAGGCTCGATATATATGTTAATAACAAACAGGAAAAACAGGAGAATTATGGACACACATTTCAATTCGTTTTAACAAAATAAACCTTCCAAATAATTAGATACTCATTAAGCAATTACTTATGCCAAACTCTGTGCTAAGCTTTAACACACATGTCATCTAATCTTCATAATAATGCTGTGATGTGGGTGTTTTATTCCCATTTCACGAGTAAAGGAATGGAGACTCAGGACATTTGAAAAACAGGCTCCAAGTCACACAGCTAGTGAGTGGAAAAGTCAGGACTCAGACCCAGGACCATCAGATGCTCCACACTCCATCCAGCATTTGCTGAGCTCAGCTCTCAGTGTGAAGGAGCTGCCTCTGGGATGTGCAAGAGCCCTTCCCTGATGGTCAGAGGACCTCACTGGGATAATGGGATAATGGCTGGGGCTTCCCTAAAGGAGGAAAGGTGGACTTAAAGTCACTGAAGCTCCTCTCTTACTCCAGGTTCTAGGGTCTCTGGTTTTAAATTAGGAGCTCCTACAGTGGTTCATCTTGGTTACCCCACAGTGCTTAGCATGAAGCTGGGCACATAGCACAATAAATTTGTAGTGAATAAAGGAATGCACAGATGAATGGATGAATGAATGGATGGATGGATGGATGGATGACAATACATTTTGCACATATCCCAGTCACCCTCTTTGTTCGGCTCACGATGGTAGCCCAGCAGACACCGGAACACAGAGCGGGCAGAGCGCCCCCTACCGGATCCCCGCGGAGCTGCAGCAGCCCCTACCTGCACAGGTGGTCTGTCCGGCACAGGCTGCGGAGGTCCAGGCAGTTGGGCTTCTCCTTGTCCTCGTAGGAGCAGCTGGGCAGGATGGTCTGGCGGCGGCGCTCGGCGCACGCCTGGTCCTGACAGGAGCAGAAGAGCATGCGGTAGGTGTACTCGCTGGGTACGCGGTCAAAGAACTGGCGCAGGGCCTTGTGGCACTTGCGGCGGTTGCAGCGCTCCGTGGGCGAGATCTCACGGTTGCAGATGGAGATGTAGGAGGAGCGCAGCTTCTTGCAGTTGTCGTTCAGGTTGCAGGCCTTGGCGGCATCCAGGCAGTGGTTGCTCTTGGTGCTGACCGCCGGGTCTGCCCCTGTCCCTGGAGGGAAGGAAGGGGGCAGTCAGCCCACGATGGGGACAGCCCCCAGTCATTGTGCTCTCTGCCTTGGCTTCCTCATCTGTTAGATGGAGATTATTTAGCAGCCCTCCTGCCTAAGGCTGTGATTAAGATCAAGTGAGTTAACATGGGGGTCCACAGAGCAAGCTGTACCTACGATGTGCTTTTAGGATGACAACTGTTAATCCAAAGCCTTATTTAAAATTTATTTCAATAACAGTATGAAGTTTCCTTAAAAAAACTAAACATAGAGCTACCATATGATCCAGCAATCCCACTCCTGGGCATATAACCAGAAAAGATTATATCTAATTCAAAAAGATATATGCACCCCAATGTTCAAAGCAGCACTATTTACAATAACCAAGTGTCCACGGGCAGAATGAATGGATAAATAAGATGTGGTGTATACATACAATGGAATACTACTCAGTCGTAAAAAAGAAAGAAATTATGCCATTTGCAGCAACTTGATGGACCTAGAGATTATCATACTAAATGATGTAAGTCAGACAGAGAAAGACAAATATTATATGATATCACTTATATGTGGAATCTAAAAAATAATACAAATGAATCTATATACAAGACAGAAACAGACTCACAGAAGACAAATTTATGGTTACCAGAGGGGAAAGGGGAGAGGGAGATAAATTAGGAGTATAGGATTAACAGATACAAACTACTATACTTAAAACAGACAAGCAACAAGGATTTACTGTGTAGCACAAGAACTATATTCAACACTTCATAATAACCTATAGTGGAAAATAATTCAAAAAATATATATGTATATAACTGAATCACTTTGCTGTACACCTGAAACTAACACAATGTTGTGAATCAACTATAATTTGATTTAAAAAAAAATCTTATCACAAGACGAAAAAGCAAGCAACTGGGTGTTCATGGCTCTGTTCACGAAAGTGGGAAATGGGGAAACAAAGGGACTGGCTCAAGAGCACAAAACAGGGTGGCAGCTGATGCAAGACCAGTCCCTGGGCACCCAACAGCCACACACGTGAACAGGGCTTCCGATCAGGGGCACTGCCAGCCCTTAGGAAGTTCTCACTCTGGGATCTTCAGTAGCCAGGGTACAAACAGAACAACTATCACCATCCTCATCCCCACCACTGTCACCACTGAAACTGTCCCCACACATTCCAAAAGGCCCCATGGTGGGGGGTGCCACTGTGCCCGGTTTGTGCCGAGAGCAATGAAAGCAAGCACTGGACTGGGAGCTCAGCAGTGTAAGGAGAAGGCTGAAGGCCAGCCTTAGACTCCAGCAGGGCTGAGCCCTCATCAAGCAAAGTGCGGATGTGCTGAATGCTGGGACCTTGGCATTAGAGCTGTGGCTTTGAGCTTTGTGCCCCTATCTGCAGAGCAAAACATCTTGGGCACAAAGCTGTAATCCTGGAAATTGTCAGGCTTCTTCTGTGGTGTCCACTCCACCCCCCAAGTCTCAGTTGTTCTGAGAGAAACACAGCAGAGGCACCCACCACCACCACCAACAGAGTGTCTTTTGTCCATCCTGATGACAGAGCAGAGAAGCAGGAGTTCAGTCTGCACGCGCCCCTCACCCTCCATGACATGCTAGTGAGAAGTGAATGGAATCTTCAAGCACACTTCAAGCACCAAACTTGAGCAGGAGCCCAGATCCAGCCAGCACCGTGGTACACCACAGACAGCCACCGGCTCAGGATGAAAAGCCATAGGTTTTCATTCATTCCTCATCCACCCAACAAATGCTTTTCAGTATTTCTGTCTGCTCGATGCCCCGCCCCCACCAAGGGTAGGAAGGCCTACGGGGACGCCACGCCCACCCTCCCATGGCACTTCCAGCCCAGGTCCTAGAGTTCTGATCACTTGATCATTAAAGATCTATCAAGTCCCACCTATGCACAGCCCTCTCCCTGCGAGGTGTTGGGCTGGACATGGAAGTGTGAGATGAGGATCCGCTCAAAGACCTCACAAATCTAGCTGGGAAACCAACAGAGTAGTTAAGACTGGACATTCTAAAACTGAGGCATCTGCATTGATCCCTGGTCCTGATACTTATCACTGGGTGGCCTTGAGCAAGTGACCAGGCCTTCCTTTAGTCGGTCTCCTCGTCTGGAAAACAGTACCTACCTCATCGCGATGCTGTATGATCAGCTCATTTCTCTCTCTCTCGTGATAATTTTGCCCTGTTACTACATCTTCTCCATCAGCTAATACACTGAACATCTCTAAGGGAAAAAAATAAATTGTGACCACATACCCCCTACTAAAGGGGTTTCCCTGGTGGCTCAGTTGGTAAAGAATTCCCCTGCAATGCACGAGATCTGGGTTTGACCCCTGGGTCGGGAAAATCCCCTGGAGAAGAGAATGGCAACCCACTCCAGTATTCTGGCCAGGAGGATTCCATGGACTATCCACAGGATTGCGAAGAGTTAAACACAACTTTCACTGCACTTCACCTATCTTTCTCCTCCTCTTTAAACAAAACCCCTCAAACAAGTCATCTGTACCAGTGGTCACCTTCTCCTCTCCCGTCCTCTCCTAGACCCACCGCAGCCTGGGGTTTCCCTTCTCACTTGGCAGTGATCAGAGACCCTAGGGCTTCCTCCTGCTCTGCCCGCCGGCACACTGGACACAGCTGGTGGCTCCTCCAGCCCCCTTCCCTCACAGCCTTCGTGCTGCCTCTGTGAGCTCTCCTCCAGGCCTGCTTCGCTGCTTCCACCTTCTCCACCAGGGCTCAGGCCCCTCTTCTCTATATGCACCCACTCCCCTGGGCCTTCCACTCACGCTCAGCCCTAAACACCATCAGTACGGTGTCAACTCCCAAATTTATACCTCCAGCCAGGTCAGAGACCTCCACTCTGAACCCCAGATCAAGATGTCCAACTGCCTGCCCATCAGCTCCACCTGGAAGGCTGACACCTGCATCTCAAGCCACTCTCCACAACCCTCTAAAAAACAAGCCCAGGCTTCCACTAGCTCAGGCCAAAAATCTTTGCCCTTCCTAAACTCCTCTCTCACCCACGTCAGAAAGACCTGGTAGATTACACCCAGAATCCAGTCACCCTCACCACCACCACCTTGGTCCTAACCACTATCACTGCATACTGGCAAGGGCCTGCTTTCCAGTCTCCCTGCTCTGTCCTTTCACCCCCACCCCCGCCCCACCCCCAGAAGTCTTCTCTCATCACAGTTGGAGCAAACCTTCTAGAACCTAAGGCAGAGATAATGCTCCCGGGCCCCAAAGCTTCCAGTGGCATCCCCATCTCATTCACAGGCCTCTCCATCCATGCCATCCAATATGGTGGGCGCTCCTGAACATGGTCACTGAACAGGAAGTGAAGCTAGCCCGAAATGAGATGTGCACACCAGATTTTGAAATCATAATAAAAAATAATATAGCCTTTCATTTCAAATCACATTTTCCTTGATTATATGTTGAAGTAATAATATTTGGGATATAGTGTGTTAAATAAAAATATCATTAATTTCACTTGTTTCTTTTTAAGTTTTTAATGGAGCTGGGAGAAATTTCAGAATTGGTGGGGGAGGGATAAATTGGGAGACTGGGATTGCCTTATACACACTACTATATGTAACCATATATAAAATAGATAACTAATAAGGACCTACTGTGTAGCACAGGGAACTCTACTCAGTACTCTGTTATGGTTTATATGGGAAAAGAATCTACAAAGGAGTGGATACATGTATGTATATAATTCATTCACTTTGGTGAACTCTTGACACCAACAACCATACAAGTTGTTAATTATACTATATGCCAACAAAATTTTTTTAAAGAAAGAAATTTGAATGGCACATGTGACTCACACATACTTCTGTTAGCCAGGACTGCTATATACGACCTCACTTCACACTCACTTCCCCTGCACTTACTCCCTTCCAACCATACTCGCCTCCTTGCTCTTGCTGGGATGTGCCACTCATGACCTGACCTCAGAGCCTTTACACTTGCTGCGTTCTGCCTAGAATGCTCTCCCCCACCCCTATGACCACACAGTTCCTTTCCTCACTCCTTTCAGGTCTCTGCTCAAATGTTACCTTATCTGTGAGTCCTCCCTGACCATCCTGTACATAATAACAAGTCCCTCCCCTCACCCTCTACTCCAATCTCTTCTGCAGAGCACTCATCACCATCTGCCACAGTATATACTTATTTAATCATCTGTATTTTTCAACTAAATACAAGCTCCATGAAAGCAGGGGATGTGTCGATTACACTCACTGGTGTATCCATGGTTGCCAGTGTCTGGTACATAGTGAAGGCTGAATCCGTGTGTGGTGGGTAAAAGAATAAATGTATTTAGAACAGTATCTATAGATCATAATGAGCTTCCCTCATGATGATGTCTCAGTTGATAAAGAAGCTGCCTGCAATGCAGGAGACCCAGGTTTGATCCTTGGGTAGGGAAGATCCCCTAGAGAAGGGAATGGCAACTCACTCCCGTATTCTTGCCTGGAGAATTCCATGGACAAAGAAGCCATGGGGTCGCACGGAGTCAGCCATGACTGAGTGACTAGCACTTTCTTTCCTTTCACTCGTTCATAATAAATGTTCAAAACACATTGGCTAATAATATTAAGGAAGCCAAAAGTGACACAGGACCAGGATATCAGTCAGTACAGGACCACGTCCAAACATCAACGTGGAGGGACTTCCCTGGAAGTCCAGCAATCGAGACTTCACCTTCCAATGCAGAGGGTGCGGGTTTGATCCCCGGTCATGCAGCCAAGATCCCACATGCCTCATGGCCAAAACTTGCCCCACAACTTTAAAATTGGTCCACATCAAAAAATCTTTTTAAAAAAGCATCAGTGTGGGGCCCAGCCCAGTAGTGCTCAGAAGTGAAAGCCAGGGGGCAATCTTCAAAGACAGACCTCACTCCCAACACCCTGCCTAACCAACAGCAAGCAGCCTGATGAAGGCAGGAAGAAAAACAAAAAAAAAAAACAAACAAAAAAAAACGTGCCTCTTCCCTTCTTGTAAAAGTTAAAGGGGAATTAGGGCAGAGGGGGAATCCAGGTTCATTTTCCTACACGTTCAATTAACAAATCTTTTTTTTAATTTATTTATTTTTTAATTGAAGGATAATTGCTTTACAGTACTGCGTTGGTTTCTGCCATACTTCAATATGAATCAGCCACAGATATACCATACCTATGTCCTCTTCCTCTCGAACCTCCCTCCCACCTCCCACCCCATCCCACCCCTCTAGGTTGCAATTAACAAATCTTCATTGAGGATCCACCAAGTGCCAGACACCTCCCCAGACCCATGGCTGGGGTCAAGGTCAAGGTGATGCTCATGTATCAGGGAGTTCATGGCGCTACCTGTAGGAGCCAAGAGAAAATCATCCTGCCCAGACCAGAAGGTCCCAGAAGCAGGGATCGCTCTGCTGCAACCTACAGGATGAGGCAGAGGAAGCAGAAAGAGTGGAAAGGGGGTCCCAGGCAGAGGGAACAAACAGCAAGATCAGAGGCTGGCAAGAATCTATAGCAATGCAGCATGCCTGGAGATGGAGTCTGGAAAAGGGACCACCAGAGATGATGCTGGGGAGCCAGGCATGGGTTTTCAGCCATGGAATTGGGGCAGCAAGGGGCAGGGGGGGGACACGTGCCCTTCCAAGCAGTTCCTTGAGCAGCTGCCAAGCCACTCTGCCCGGGCCAGGCGAGGACCCAAGGATGCCTGTCTACACAAAGCCTGTTCCAGGGGCACCGCCTCCATGGGAGGGCCCTCCGGGACCAGCCAGGTGCTCTTTCTCCTCCAGTGCACCTGTCAGGATGCTGGCTGGTGGAAGCGAACAGCCACACAGCCTGGGGCCTGAGGTGAAGGAAAAGAAGGCTGTGAGGGCCCCCAGAGGGAGCGGGACAACAACCACGAATGAACAGCAGCTAAATCAGGCCCTTGGCTGCTTTCAGGTTCCCGAGTGCACCCTCCCGCTCCCCTCAGCAAGTTCCCGAGTAAATGCAATGTAATTATAGCCTCGCGGCTTCCACTTGGAGCGTGAAGAGTGAAAGCTTTTGCTAAGGGGGTGGGAAATGTAAACCCCTGGGCCAAAACTTGGTAAATTTCCTAGAAACTCACACACACAAAGGTGGCGATAGTAACAACAATCGCCTAGTTACCAGGCAGATGCCCCTTCTGATCCTCCTGGAGGGGAGACAGAGGCCAGTGGGTGGATGACAGGGCCCCACTCCAGCCTGGAGAGAGGCCCTGGGGCTGGGCTGCTCTGATTCACCTGTTAAGTGAGGAATGAACTGCCCAGGCAGACAGGCCTGGCACGGCCTCTCCCCAGCCCATGCACTGCCCCTGCATCTGCACTAAGGCACCTGTCCCTAGGGTTCTCCTGAAGGCAGGAGGAGAAGGGGATGACACAGGATGAGATGATTTGATGGCATCAGCAACTCAATGGACATGAGTTTGAGCAAACTCTGGGTGATGGTGAAGGACAGGGAAGCCTGGTGTGCTGCAGTCCATGGGTCGCCAAGAGTCAGATACGACTGAGCAACTGAACAACAACAAACTTCAGGAGTCCAAAAAGTTATGCTATCCTTTTCAAGAGTCCCCACTGGGGGACTTCCCTAGTGGTCCAGTGGTTAAGAATCTGCCTGCCCATGCAGGGGACCCGGGTTCGATCCCTGGTCTGGGAAGATTTCACAAACCGTGGGGGTAACTAAGCCCGTGTGCCACAACTACGGAGCCCACATGCCACAAACACTGAAGTCTGAGTGCTCTGGAACCCACAAGCTGCACTACTGAGCCTGTGTGCTGCACCTACTAAAGCTTACACACCCTAGAGCCCATGCTCCCGGCAACAAGAGTAGTCACCGCAATGAGAAGTCCACAGCGTCAAAGACTCAGCACAGCCAAAAATAAATAAATAAATATTTTTAAAAAAAACTCTCCACTGGGGAAGAAGGATGAGATGCTGGATTGCAAATACCAGCCTCCCCCAGCCCAGTGTGGGGCTGTGGCTCCTGAACCAAAATATCCAAACAAGCAGGGAGGGAGGTCCCCGCTACCCCACCCCTACCCCGCCCCATCCCTGCACAGACCACACAGAACCTGCCAGGGATTCAGGAGCAGGAAATTCCTCCCAAGCCAGTGCCAGCCCAACGGGCCAAGGAGTAAATGGTAACAGCTGCTCCTGGGAAAGGGAGGTGGGATTTAACCACGCCTGGCACTTCCCAAAACACATTCTCCCAGCTCCAGTCCCTGGGGACACAATCTGGCTTCCCCCTGAGGGCGGGGGGCAAGGAGGAGCCCCACTGTGGAGGGGCAGCTTCACCCTTGCCAAGCCTCATCCACCTACCCCCTTCCCTCCTGGGACTCTGCCCTGCCAATGATGATCTGTCTTCAAACCTTCAAAACGATATCCTTGAATATTTGCTTTTACAGGACTAGGCTTACCAAACCACAGTTACCAGGTACCACCTATATGGTTTTGGCCATGTTACCAGTGGGCTTCCCTGGTGGCTCAGATGGTAGTAAGGAACCCGTCTGCCAATGCAGGAGACTTGGATCCAATCCCTAGGTCAAGAAGATACCCTGGAGGAGGAAATGGCAACCCACTCCAGTATTCTTGCTGGAGAATTCCATGGACAGAGGAGCCTGGTGGGCTACAGTCCATGGGGTCACAAAAAATCGGACAAGACTTAACAAATAAACAACATCACCAGTACACTTGCACTAATATTTAATTTTTAAATCTCTTAATTCTTAAACAAAATGAAATATTCACTTTTTAAGTTTTTGAATACCTACCTAGATTGGTCCTGCATGATAACCGTTATGTTAATTCTGAATTTTTCCAAGACCTCTTAAAATGCACAGCTATTGAAATTAAAATATTTATCCCTATGCCCATCTCCCATTCCAGCAACAATGTGCCTGCCCGTGGAGGGAAGTAACTGATTCAAAGTTCTCAAACTCTGGTGCATTTGTGACTCACTTAATCTGCCTGTTACTCACAGAGGCTCAGCCAGCCCCCCGCAAGATGCTTGCAGTGGAGACATCTGTGGCTGGCACCCAGAGAGCTGGATTTCACAACTCTGCGTGATGCTGAGGCTGCCTTCCAAAGGTGGAGAACCAGAGAGTAACAGGAGAAGCGGAGCTGCCCCGGCTTGGTCCCCAAGCACACACACACCCCACAGCCCACCCACAGTCAGCCAAACCCATCCTCAACAGAGGAAGATTATGGGCTTCTGTTGTTACCAGGGCATGTCCCCAGGGGCTTCACTCTCACCCCAACCAAAAAGCCCGTGAGGGTAAACCTTCCAATCACAAATAGGCCTTTCCCTGGGGAAGCAAAAATAAGATGTTCCTCTTTCCACAAGGCTTCAAAGCAACGGGACCCACGGTTTTCAGCTCTACCTTCTGACCTTCCAGGAAACGGCCACACTTGTCCCTTGCCCCGAACCCTGCTTCCGGCTGCCACGTCCACCCTCCAGCTGACCCTGGGCCTGTGGGCCATGCTCTGCAGCTCGGCCCCTAAAGTGGGAGTTAGAAACCTGGGCCCTAATTCCATCTCTGCCTCTTCTAAGCATGGGAAGCCCCCAGTGAAGCCTGATCTTCTCTGGGTTTTGTTTCCTGACCTGGAAAATGACAGGTTTTGAACTATCTGGTTTTCTGTGTGTTGTGACTCTCCTGTCTACTCCCATCCCCCATACACAGACCTGTGCACGACTCTGAGGTCTGGAGGGAATGAGGAAGCTCCCCTGTCCCACCCTGTCTCTACAAACCAGCTGAGAGGAGTCCAGCTTGCCCTGTGCAAACGCAACAGCATGTATGCATACCACAACCACAACACACACACACACACAAGGCCTCACAATTGCACCTGCCTCCTCCACACACAGCACCGAATCCCAGTGTGCCAAGAAGCTGTCAGCCAACAGCTGTTTCCACGTGCTGACAACACACCTTAGAAATCCAGCTGTGAGTTGAGAGAGAGAGTCCGTGCTCTCCAGGGGCTTTTATTCTAGGGAGAGGAAGACTGGTAATAATCACATGAACAAATAAATAAGGCAAATCAAAGTGCTATAAGTGCTATGAAGAAAATCAAGTGAGTAGAATTCAGAAGAGAATGAGGGAAGAGGGAAGGGCTGTCCTAGGAGGTGACATCCAAGCTCAGAAAGAATGATGGGCAGGAATGAAACGTGGAAACAATCCCAAGTCAGAGAATCCCAAGCAAAAGGAAGAACATGTGCAAAGGTCCTGAGGCAGGCTGAGCTCAGTGTGTTTACAGGCAAAAGGAAGGGGAAATGGCCAGAGTTTTGTAGATGAAACAAATGTAAGAGGGAGAAGAAGCCAGAGGGGCAGTCAGCAGAGGGCACAAGTGACTTGCAGGGCAGCATAAGAACTTCAGATTTTATTCTAAGATGCAAAGCGCTTAGAGTGTTTTAAGGATGGGAGTCACCCAACCTCAAGTACTTTGCCTGACATATGGAAGACAGAGTTCCCATGAAGGGGTGAGGGTTAAAGAGGAGGCCAGTTCCAGGCTGTTGTAGTAGCCAGTGAAAGACTGTGGCAGCTTAGAAAGAGTGAAGACTGCAAAGATGTCCAAAAAATGAGCCAAATCTGCAAATTACTTAGAGATAAAGCCAACAGGATGGATTGGATGCTGAAAGAGAAGAAGGAGAGAAATCAAGGAAAACTCTTAGGTGGATGGTGGAATCATTTTGTGAAACAGGAAAGACTTGGAGGAAAGAAAAAGGGGCAGAACAAAATGTTTTCAACTGATGTCTGAGATGCCTATGAGATGTCCACGTGGTGAGGTTGAAAGGCAGGAGGATCATGGAGGCTGGAGTTCAGGAGAGAGGTCTGAGCTAGCGATAAAACTGAGCATGACTGACACTGAAGGCTATTTAAAGCCATAAAACTACACGAGGATGAAAATAAAGAAGAGGACAGGCGTGGTCAGGACAGAGCTCAAGGAGCCATCATTAAGTAGAGATTGGACCATGAGGAGGAGCGGACCATGAGGTGATGGACAATCAGGAGATGCTGGTGTCATGGAAAACAAGACAAGAGTTTCAAAAAGGAGGTCAGTCAACTGAGTCCAGATAATAAGGTGTGCAAGGGGGGGCAGAGAGGCACTCAACAATGAGATGTAGATTTCACAAACTCTCAGCAGGGCTGGATGGAAGGCAGGAAGGGTGAGGAGGGCAGAGGAAGGGGTAAGGAGAAGAATTTCTATGTGAGGAACCCACCTTCCCTGTGGGTGGCAGTCACCCTGACCATCACCTCCACGCTTCTTGCCCTGTGGGGCCACCCTGCCCAGTTCTCCCTCAAGACTCATTAACTTTTACAACAGTCAGGTATTGAGCATCCAGTACATGCAGAACACTGCTGGAGAAGTAACTGGCAAAACTCCTCTGTTCCTAGAGCTTACATTCCAGCGTGAACAAGAGATTATAATCAAGTAACAAATGGAAATTTTCCCCTTGGCCTGAGGCTGACTCTGCAGGCTGCACAAACATCCCTGCCCATCCTGCTTGGGGCTGCACTGGTGATAAAGACCAGGGACTCCCAGCTGTGTTTGGGGAGTTGGAGGATCCGGTGAGCCACTGACTAGCAGAGCAAGCGTGCACAGGTAATACAACCTCTTTCCGCCTCTTTTTGCTCATCTGCAAAATAAGGATACAACACCCACCTTGTCTACACACAGAACTGCACTAAAGACTACAACGGGACAAAGTGAAAGTGAAGGGCTGAGTCGTGTCTGACTCTTTTCAACCTCATGGACTGTAGCCTACCACACTCCTCCATCCATGGGATTTTCCAGGCAAGAGTACTGGAGTGGGTTGCTATTTCTTCCTCCAGTGGATCTTCCCAACCCAGGGATCAAAGCCGGGTCTCTCGCATTGTAGGCAGACGCTTTACCGTCTGAGCCACCAGGGAAGTCGTCCCTAACAGCTCAGTTGGTAAAGAATCTGCCTGCAATGAAGGAGACCCTGGTTCGATTCCTGGGTTAGGAAGACTGGAGAAGAGAAAGGCTACCCACTCCAGTATTCTGGCCTAGAATATTCCATGGACTGTGTAGTCCATGGAGTCGGAAAGAGTCGGACACGACTTTCACTCACAGCATGCTAGGGAACGATAACAACGGGATAAAGCAGATGCAAATACCACCAGCAGTTTCCAGCTCACAGCACATGTGCAAAAAATGCTTGTTTAAGAATGTGGTCCCTGCTGTTGGAGGGAATGTAAATTGGTGCAGCCACTGTGGAAAACAGTATAGAGGTTTCTCAAAAACCTAAAAACAGAGCTACCAAATGACCCAGCAACTCCACTCCTTGGTATAAATTTGAAAAGAGCAAAAACACTAATTTGAAGAGATACATGCACCCCAATGTTCACTGCAGCATTATTTACAATTGCCAAGATATGGAAGCAACCTAAGTGGCCATAAAGATGATGTGGCATGTGTGTATGTATGTATGTGTATATATATATATATATATATATATATATTCCAGTGTGTGTTAGTTGCTCAGCCGTGTCCTGCTCTTTGTGACCCCATGGACTGTAGCCCACTGGGCTCCTCGGTCCATGGAATTCTCCAGGCAAGAATACTGGAGTGAGTAGCCATTCTTTTCTCCAGAGGATCGTCCCAACCCAGGGATCGAACCCAGGTCTGCATTGTGTGTGTGTATATATATGTGTATATATATATATATATACACACACATATATATAAGTATGTATTTGTATGTATTGGAGAAGGAAATGGGAACCCAATGCAGTATTCTTGCCTGGAAAATCCCATATACGAGGGAGCCTGGCAGACTACAGTCCATGGGGTGGTAAAGAGT